>NC_091826.1:32350116-32697616 GCF_038994185.2 Dermacentor albipictus
GCTAACCTAATTCTTCGATCACATTTCATGTACCCTTGTTATGTCATTGTTAGAGGTATAAGTAACGCCCTTTCTCTCAAATTTGTACCACCGACTGTTGTCAAAGCCATCAGGAGAATCACAGATTGAGCAATTTGCAGCGGTACTTACTAGTAGTCACATAGCTACTTCTTTCAGAGACAGAGAACAGTGAGGAAATTTAGTGTTTATTGGAACATCCTGGCAGCTATGTTCACTTCATATGTGCTAAATGCAGTTTCGAATGAAAATTGCTTATGTATTTTACGCTATTATCTTGGCTCGAGTGATCTCGCAGTACAAAATGTGTGAATCGAAAAGTCGCCGATCATTGCGACACTCCCTAACCTGAGACTTCAGCGAAGCTGTATACGTGTTCTCATTTCGTGATATACTGAGGCAAATAGTTTCAGAGAGATATGCAAGCTATATAGGGAGGCAAATAATTTGCGACAGAAATCATTGCACCGACGGACAGTCGGAGAGTGCAGTGCCGTCAGCGTCTACGCACAGGCAGGGGCAGTATGGAACGCTGGTATGATGAGCGGCACCGCAGCCAAGCAAATACCATCGCTCGCGAGATGACCGACCGAGCTGGCCCCCTCCGCTGCGGGATGGACACGGGTGACACCCTCCTCACCTTCCATGAAATCACCCTTCATTGCCGCAACTCTCGCCTATCGCTCCCTCCGCTTCACAAATCCCTCCCTAAGCTTCAACAGAGAACATGGCGCCATTTACGGGAACACCTTCCGCTCTCCTGCCCGACTTGCCCTAATTCACCCCGGTGCCTACTCACCCAAATGCAAACTCTGCAGACACCCACTAGCAGACTATTCTCAAATTCTCCTATTCATGCCTGAAACACTCTCCCCCTACCTCTTGGCATGTGGGTGGTACCAACTTTATTGAGACTCTGCTCAGTTATGATCTGGCAGGCCCTAGTCCTGGGATGGCTCCTCACGAGGAGTGACCAGGCAACGAGGGCTTTGTTTAGTTTTTCATCCGGCGTTCTGAACAGCTCCTCCCACGTCTCTTGTGAGTTAGCTGGCAGTAGCGACCTGGGAGGGGGTAAGCCCTCGCACCCATCCGCAGCTGTGGGAGGCTGCTTTGGCTAGCTTGGAGCCGGATGTCCAGCTGCGGCTAACAATCTGGGCAGCGGAGGTCGCCACCAGGCACAATCTGGTGGTCACGACCAGCAGCATGAAGGCCGCCCACGGAACGGCGGCATGTTAATTTTCTTTTGATTCTTTTGGCCTTCACTAAATAACGTTTGTACCACCACCACCTCAGCCAGCTGTGGAAGAATTCGACGACGAACGCGCGAGCGGTGGCACGAGCGTTCGTCGTGTTGGAAGAGGGAGGGGGGCATTGCCTTTCAAGGTTGTGGCTCTTATGCGGCACGCGGCGTCGCCATGTTGAACGAGGATGAGCGTCACGACATTCCGTACACGACACGCGTTTTTATTGGAGGCGAGTTGGGGAATGTTACGAGTGGTTCTGAAGCCTTTCAAGACATAGGTAGATGCGCCAGGGATGGTCGGTCTCGAGTTGAAAATATGCAGGCCTGAACCCTTGTAGAGGTAAACAATGACATAACAATGCGAATAATCTTGAAACAAGTTTTAAATAATAAACAAATTTGCTTTATTCGGCAATAATGAGAACCATGAAACACAAGAGTGCGCATGGTTTCTTTATTAGCTGAAAGTAGGCAAACATTCTTGGCGAAGGTGGGATCACAAACATGCGAAGCAAGAAATAAAAAAAAAGAGGGCACATAGGGCTACGAAGCACACACGGTGCTGATAAGCATTAGGTGCTCGAGGACTCGGCATCCGAGTAATTTAAGTGGATGTCAAACGTTATATTTCCGTCTATCACGAAGCCACCCCTTTTAAGAAGATCCCAGCCTATAGCGAACTTAAAATGAAAATGCTCAAGTTCAGCGTTACCGCGTTCGCAAAAGCAAGAATGTTCAGTGGGACCCTCTAAAGAGCGCCCATGACCCTGACGTCGCACATCGACGCACCAGTCGCGTAACGCACACTGAGAACCCGACAGCAGCCCGTTAAACTCAACCTCCAAAGTGAATTCAGAACCGACCAAACCGGGCACCCGTCTGGTCGACGCCCCGGCCTTCCCTCTCCTCGCTTTCTCTCTCTCCTCATGCTCGCTGCGCTTCCAGACGGCAACCGTAAAATAGGTGTCCCTCGTGTGCCACACCGTAACCTCGGCAAATTTCACGTCGTCCTCGTTGCAGAGAAAAATTTGGCTGACATTTTCGAGCCTCAGCACGTAACGCATTCCGGCAATCGATTCGCCAAACGCGGACGCCGTGGACAGTACTTGTGTCAAACTCTTGGACGTACCCGAGTAAGGCAGGAAAGGCTCGCAGGACGCAATCACTGGCTCCTGACCGCGGTACGAGGCATTTTGACGTAGGTATTCCAGTGTTTCGAGCGACAAGTGGGCGAAGTGCTCCAACTTTCGAAGCACCAGGGCCTTCTCCGTGCGCAGTGGCAACTCCGCGCTTGCCTCGTGCGAGTCTCGCTGGATGCGCAGCTGGTCCGACACGCCTGAGGACATCGCCAAGCTCGAGTATTCGTTCGTCCCTAGCTTCAAGTTGGGCTTAGGCGCCCTGAGCTCGCGCTTGAACTCGGCGAGCTTGGCCTCCTGGCCTCCGACCGGCTCGGTGAGCTCGTTCATCTGACTCTGAACTGCCGGCGGCATCTCGTCCTGGTACGGGTTAGACGGCAGCGGCTTGAGGTCTTCCAGAGGTCTGCTCAAGTCTCGATGCGTCACCGCCGCGGAGTCCGAGCTCGACTGTCTTGCGACTTTGGAAGGAGGGCCATCACTGCATCCGGTCGCGTAGTGTGTTGGAAGATCTCTGTGCAGGACTCCCCCGCCGCACCGCAAACACTGGACTGTGTGGAAGGTGCATTCGTTTTCGTAGTGCCGTAGCAGGTCCTGAACGGTGCCCACAAACTCGCAGCCGTGGTCCTCGTTCCAGCAATAAACCTTGATAGGAAAAGAAAAAAGGACTTCAAATTCATGGTCGAAAATTGGAATGTGGTCGTTATCATGCAAGATGATGTTGCTGTCCTGTCGCTCTGGACACATCGATTCTCAAAATTTTTTTGTGTTGGTTGTGAGCAGGAATGGCAAATCGTGCTAAAAGCATTTGTCTCGGGCAGCGCGTAGCCTAGAACAGTAGCTTTTCAAGAAGTCCCTGTATTTTTTCCCTAGATATTTGAGTGCACGCGCGTTTTGCGGCTGCGTGCAATCGCTGCTTTTTATTTCTCAGTTTCTCAACCTAACCTACGTGTACGCCGTCGTACACGTAGGTTAGGTCATCTATGCTCATTCTGTCGATGCTGAGCTTGAAATACTTTTTTCTGTCCTTCGCGAATTCGACCCGTTTTCCTCTTGCTTCTCCTGTAGCTGGGAGAAGTCTTCTCGACTTCTTTGTTTAACTGGTTTAACGAAAATGCAAATTCGCCTGCGCTTGTGGGGATGCGCGCTGCTACCGCGACGGCGCAAGCAAAAACTTGTGTCGCCACCTGTCGCCATCTGCAGAAAGCAGCGCTTCAGGGAGGCCAGTCGCCTGTTCCAAGAGTGGGCAACACGCGGCAGCCCTCCCTGAAATGCTGTTTTCTGAAGATGACGTCAGGTGGTGATACAAGTCTGTGCCAGGGCTGGCATTTCACACGCCATTTTTTCCCATTGACGAAAAAAATTATCATTTCCGTATTACAAAACGCGCGAATAATCGTGCAAAGTGGTATAATGAACCAAATCGGCGCCAACATCCGATCGATCTACGAAAGCTGAGCAAGAACAGCGTGCCATAAAGGTAAAATCTTTGTTTTTCTGAACGCACGCAGCCTAATATTTAGGACCCTGCATTTACGTGAGCTCCGGGGTGAACCAACGTACAAAGGCGATATTCTATAGACAATATGAGGAAGATCGCCCAAGCAGTATCTGTTGCTCCCTGAATATGAAAAGGCAGCAAACATGAACAGTAGGTGGTTAAGGTAAATCACTTAATGGGGCTTTTAAAGAGCAATACACCTACTCTAACACAAAAAAGCAGCTTTGGCAAGCCAGAATCGAGGAAAGAATATGTCATACTTCAACTATTATTCCGGCTTCTGACATGTACGGCGAGGGCAGCATTACTCTGCGGTGAAGGCCGCCATCTGCTGCTCACTTGCTATCTTGCTCGCAAAATAAATGCGCTCACCCAGTAGGGGCCATGTAGCTTTTATAGGGTAGTTGGTAGGCGGAAACAGGGTAGGCAGCAGCGGTTCAGGAATAATATCTTCAAATAAGAATTTCAAGGAAAAGTAAGGTCGGGAGCAATGCTATTGTTTAGAAGAATCACTAGTGAATTTATCTCTGCCATGTACCCAACATTCATTTCTGATGTTCTAGAGCGAAGTTCAAGAGAAGGAAGATTGTGCTTTGAAGAGAATGTAGCCATTGATCCATGCACGAAATTGGCCAATATCGCAATTTTGCTTCGAATGTTGCGTCGAAACGAAAATACCGAAACGTCAGTGTGACGTCGGACGTATCAAATGAAGGCTTTCTTTTTGCATTGCTCTCTCTTGACCTGTCGCACCAAAAAAGTGAAGGAATATTGAGTTCTAACAGAATATTTTACATCGTCCTTCATTGTCCTTGTGTTGTCATAGTTTGTGACTTTTGATAGACACAAAAAGGAAAATTTAGTCAGGATAAATTAGGAGATTAAAGCACTGCAACAGTAAATGGTTTGACATGCAGAAAATAAGTAGCGCAACATATGCTAATGCTGGATTCCCTCGTCCCCCTTGCTTCCCCCCCCACCCCCCCACCCCATAAAAAAGAACGTCAAGAAATGCTTTACGCTGCTCACCTTCAAGCTATTCGCTATCCTCGTAGGGAATTCGTAAAGAACGCACTCCGCTTCTTCGAATTGCACTGCATCCAGTGAACACTGTCCGACGCCCTCTTCAGAACTGGCGGCGTGGCAAGATTCGCACATGGCATGCGAGCACGGCAACAGTACTGTGCGTTTTGGGATCAAGCGGCAGAGGCCGCACACACGTGAATTCGGCACCTCGTCGACGAACCGCGTCGGTCGCCAGTTGACGCCGGCGAGGACGTGGTCGCGAAAACGGTGCACCCGTCCCGGTCCGTGATCCGGCATGGCGGTGTCTTCAGGCACGAATCCTACGCTCGCACAAGAGCGCGGTGGCTTTTGCTACCGAAATTATCGCTTCTGAGTGGTCTCATACACTTTGGCCAAACCCAACAACAGGGACAGATAAAATGAGCCCAGTGCCCAATATCGCATACATTTCAGGCCACTTTTCGCATCTCAGCCTTTGCGACGTGGCGAGGAACAAGTGCTGCGTCATCGTCGCCGACAGCCGTTCGATGCATCTACCGGGGATTGTGCCGTGGGGCGCGCATATAGATGGTGCTTTCTTTTTCTATTATCATACGCCGCCATCTCGCTATTCCATATGGCTAAGCAACTGAGATACGACGAGAAAATGACGGATTCTTTAACGTCATCAAGCATATTGCACCTCGTATGCAGAGCTTCTACATGTAAAATTATATCGAAGAAAGGAAAAACCAAATATACGAATAGCGAACACGTCACACTCACGAAGCTTTATAAACAAAAGCGAAGGTACAGTAAGTATAAACCCAATAACTTGGCCATTCGTTACCAGTGACAGTGCCCGAACATTGACGTTTGTTAAGCTGACGGGAGTAAATGATTTCGCTGGAAGGGTTCGCTAAAATGCTACGTCTATACTTTCCGGATTCATGTGAAGCTTGCATCAATGCTAAATTTTTGTTGCAGTAGCAATAGACATCTCCCTTGCACTAAAACGGGGTGACTCATTTTTTATGACAGAGGGTGTCAGACAGAACCCGGAACCACACTACATATAGCATAGTCAGGAAGCCAGCCGGGGAGCCAGCCACTCAGCGAGCGAGATATTTGCTTGTGTTAAGGGTTGGTAGTTACAGTGGGCCGCATTCATGGTACATAAAACTGCTATTGTCCAGTAAAACTATGCGTTGAATATTATGAGATGCACAGTGCCATCGTCTCTGAAGTTACAGACTAAGGCAAATCGAAGAACAAAATACACGCCGCATCGCATTTGAAAGTGGTGAAAGGCTGCAAATTATGTCCGGCGAAATTTCACATTCGAAATTTCGAAATCGCCACATTCAATGACCACTTCATTTTCTGCAAGTGCGAGTTTGTCCTGCGGCATAAAATTTTTGACGCATCTTATATCTAATACACTAACGAAGGGTACACGTACCGGTATTCCATGACACAGCCAATTTATATCTCTGCGTACGAGTGTAACTGGATATTGAGAACTGCAGTGTTAACTTGGCATTCAAAACTTTCTCGTGCACCCGTGAATTTCAATTTATGGATATGAGATACAAATAAACGCAGTTCCTTTTACATCGAACCAGCAGTCCCTAAACTTTCGCTCACAGCTGCACTTATGTGCATCGTTTGTTTCAGTGATGTTTAGCTGGTAATTATAGCGCGGACCACCGATAAACAAATCGTAAACCGGCAAGGAACTGAATCTTGCGACGCCTTTTGTTGCAGTTCATACCGTTATACACGCCCCCCCTCTCCCCCCCCCCCCGCAGAAAAAAAACTTTATGCATACGCACTGAAGGCCCCGGTGTAGCTAAAAACAAGCAATACCGGTCCTTAACTTGCGCATATGTATAAAAAATGCATGTGCCATTACACTCTGCGAAAGTGCATGAGCAGCGAAGCCGTTAAGCGTACGACACAAAGGTGACAAAGAATGTTGAACGAAGCTACGAACGTATTTATTGTCCTTATCGGTGGTCATCGTGACGACACGTGCGCAGACACACTGGCGTAGCATATGTGTTATTATATGTCTTTTTTACGTAGGACACCGAATGGGCCATACCGCCTTAAGCAGTGGGTCATACCCCCCGTAACTGCGGCCTCCCCATTACGATCACAGAGCGGTAGTGGAACTCTACGCTGGAACGATGAGCGGCAACGGAGCCAGCTGCGGAAGAAGACGGCGAGGTTGCGTCGATGGGCGCCAACGAAAAGGACGACGATACTCGAGCCTTTGCTGATGAGGATAATTTCTGCTCGCATATGCCACGATACCCCGGATCTGAGCGATATATAGCTTTGCAGTAAAGTTCCCTTTGGTCGCCTTATGTGGCGCACACTAGGTCACGAGCTACGTCATAGATCCACAGAGAGACATTGACACATGCGGCGATATGCGTTTGATTTTGTTCTTGGCTCTTCACTCCCTCTTTTTGAGAGAAAGTGTTTCCACGCGGACGCTATCAAATCCCAAATCCTAGTCATAGACAGCTTAGCTGTAAAAATCCTTACAATCCTCGTTCTCAGCGGCGTCGCGGTCGGCTAGCAGGCGCAGCGACCTTCGAGCCTGTCCTGCTTTAGTGAGATGTATCGGCTGTTTTCCTAAAGCTCACTGCACGTCCCCTCGATCAGACCAGCGGCGACACCAAGGGGAGACACGTACGACGGCTACGGGGTTTATGGATGACACTAGGTCGCCGACCACGACGCTGAGACCAAAGAACTCCGGCGAAAGTACATTCCATGCCTTTTCGCTGCGGCCGCTGTTAGCCACTCAAGCCGATCGACATACGAATGGATAAATTGCTGGGCCATATCAGCAGCCAAGGCGCGCCAATGAAGTCATGCGTGACACCTCCTGCCCCTTCTTTCTCTGGTGGGCCAGTGAACCGGGTGCGCCTGTGGGCATTTCTACGTTAATGTTCCGTGAACAAAGGTGCCGGAATGATTCTGTGCCCCCTCGCCCTCAATCCTTCGACGACTACGAACCTTCGATGACTACGAACGCTTCGATTGTAGGAAGGTGTGACCACAGGTTTGTCTGGCCTTGGGATCTATGGAGACCATGCTTTTTTGGCTGTGCTTTGGCGTGTTAGTGTGCCCTGAAGTGCTCTCTGAAAACATGCAGACTGGTTTGATGTGTAACTCGTGCGACGGGAACGACGTGCTGTGGTCCGTACTCCGATTAGTTCAAGTATCCCTTGTTCCGCAAATATGTTTGCCTCATCTACGTAAATAGACCCCATGTTCCTTTCCTCATCGTCTCGACTGTGTATTTTTCATGAAAGAAGCAACCATTACTCAAGAAATACCGGACGACGGAGCGGTAGCACTCAGGCTCCGTTTGACCTTCTGGTTATGTAGTTCAGGTACTCGTTGCTAGGCTAGGGAGCGACCCTCTGCGTGACGCCAGACTCCGAAGCTACGACCCTCCAATCCTAACGCGGAAACAGCTCGGTAAAACATCACCAAATCAGTTGAACACATTTCCAAACAAATCAGTTCGCCAAACGCATTCGGATTCGTTACGGAACCGAATCTGTATCTTCGACAGCAGGAGCCTACCGGTCAGGTTCGCAAACAGAACTTGCTTCTTTTTTGTTCTTTAGCCAACTGTAACCATTGTTCTTTCGATTTTATTACCGAATTATTACTTTATAGACACTTCATAGCTTCACAGGGCACAATTACAGAAAGGTACTCGCAGTTCAGTTACATCACGGTCGTTTTTCGCTCTGGCAGTCGTGTTCACAATCGAGGATCAGCCGCGGCCTCTCCGGTTGGCTTGACATAAGTGCACGCGCGTATCTTCCTGCGGCACGTGCTGACAATGAACATCTTAGTAGCCCGCATGGACATCAGAGCGGCGATGACACCTAACTACCGTACTTGTTCTTCTTCAGCAGAGGTAGTGTAGGTGCCCGTAGTCCTTTGCCACATGTTCCTTGCCTGCATGATCTTCAACTTGGCTTGCTTCGGTCAGCAGAGTCGACAAGTTAGTAATCAAAAAGCATGGTGGGAACGGGAGGATCACGTTACAACGTAAGTTAGCATATTGTGGAACATGTATTGGACAGAAGTGGATTTAAGGCTCTTTTTTCCTCTCTTTCTTTACTATCGTCATTGCCATAATTTCCAATTTGTATAAGGTTTCGCGCTGTGACAGAGTACAGTGATAATGGAATTATCCTCAGCGAATGTCTGTGATTGGAAGTAACATTACATTTCCGAGTCACATGGGTATTAGTCTAGCCAATAATCGGGAACACCCCACACAGCAGATGAGCAACTGATACACGGAATCTGAGAAGCACGCTGTTTCTTGCCTCATACTCAGAATATACGGAACCAGACAACATGAAAAAGACAGCGCTCGCCATGAGCTTTCTACTGATTTCCTGCTAAAAATATTACACTAGAGAAGCCAACATATTCCCAGCCACTAATCATTACCTTACTGTTATCAATCAGACCCCCCCCCCCCTCTTCACTCCTTTCACTCCACCACTTTCACTCCAACACCACCAGTCTTGTCTTAGCCGGGTCGGTCTATAGACCCGGTCTATCAAGTGGTCCAAGAGCCCGTAGCCGTTGTACATCTGCTCCCACGTAAAACGCTCCAGATCTCGCCGTTTAGCGTAGTTTCGCCATTTGTCACGCCTGGGAAATTGACAAAGTACCGCGTGGTCATGAACAAGGAACACCACAAAGCGAAGCCAATATTTAGAGCACAAACAAGCGATGAAAAAATTATTTCCTTCTGGGCACAGGTTCACACGTGAAGCGGACCTCGGCCGTCGATCATGTGGCTCCGACTGCTTCTATTAATTCAAAACACAAGCGCTGATTGCTACTTAATTCAAATTTTGTTTGGCATCTGCCGCGTTTACGAAAATTCAAAGCGGGTGACGCCTCAACAAAAAAACTGGTAACCGTAATTTCCTTCAAGGTAACGAATTTGCGCAGGAACAATTGGAATACCTGCGGAATATAACCTGAAAGTTTTGTATTTGTGAAAACTATGCAAACCAACCGGTAAAACATAATGAAGTGAAATTTCCGTCTACGCGTCACCTAAGATCAGTCGGGTAATGAGCAACTTTCCCCAGTTATCTCGAGTTTATTATGACACTACAGTAAAATGCGCCACACCAAAGCAAAACCTATATCTACTAGAACGAAACCACGGAAGATTTCTCGTTTTGTCTCGTAGCTCTTTTCAAAACGGTTGCGCTTGTTTCGTTTATGAATACTGCAGCAAAAGTGTCGTTACCTCTCGTTCGCTGACAAAACAGAAAACTACGTCCCACTGTTCCTCTTCGATCTGCCACGCCACACAGCCATACAGCAAGCTTTGCCCACTTTCTCCGGTATTTCCAACATTACCAGAACATATACGATCACAGAAAAAAATACTTAACCGAAGAGCGTACAAGCAAACTTGAACGTGTATTGAAAGCGGCAGCCGCAGACGAACAGAATCGAAGCCGAAGCGCAAACAGCGAAAGCTCCGTCCGCTACCCCAAGTGAAGCGACCAAATACAAATATAGGACGCCAAGTAAGAAATTGTCAAAATCACATTTTATTTCTGCACATAACTGCTTCAATTGATTAACTTTGTGTTTCTTAAGGACGACGGGTTTGTGCGACCATCTGTGACTTTTAATGCAATCTCTGTAAGACCACACGCGTCAGCGAACTCGCCGCAATTTCCTTCTTTCCTTCCCTCCTCTCTCTCCCTGTTATCTTTGTTTCCCCTTTCCCATTCCCCCGGTGTAGGGTAGCCAACCGGACGTTATTCTGGTTAACCTCCCTGCCTTCTACTTTTCTCTTCCCTCCTCCTCCTCCTGTAGGTTGCAAGACAGGCAAATATAGAGAAGTCATCAAATTTTCCGTTGGCTTTTTTGCAACAGTCAAACTAGCCCAACCGTCGATGCTATGCGTAAGACCACAGAATTCATTCGTTCACGGAGAAAACCGCAAGGTGAGCGCTGAAAGCGCCATTTAGATTTAAACTGACGGCTTCAGTCTGGCCACGATTCGTCTCAGCAGTAGGCAACCATGGTCCCTCATACGTGCTGCGAACATCACGCGTTATCGTGGCATGTCATCGGGAGTTATTTCATCAACAATTTCCATAGGGGCTGATAATATGAGGGAAATAAACAAAGTTGGAAGAAATAATAGACTAAGTAGGGCGGAGGTCGCGTCGTTAGAAAAAAAAATATTCCGTGCCTCTTCGCCTGCTTCGCTACATATGACGTCATTGGGCGACACCAGTACATTCCGCTGACGTCAGTGATGACTACACACCAATGTACTTGCTGTACTTTCGCTTGCCTACTTTAGACGCACGCATTCGTGGACAGATCATGGCGATTTTATGCTTCAAATCACGTGACTGGACTAGAAAGACGAGATAATTTTTTGGCAAGCAGGTGTTTTTTTTGGGTGTTGCAAAGTGGCGCCTAAGGTAGGCAATACTCACGTATTGCTTTTTTTCTTTTTTCAACTAAGCAATAGTATGGCACCCTGGCAACCCCTTCCGGTAAGCGACCTGTCGCGGTCGGGAAAGCTAGCGCAGGGCAGCCGATGAAGCCCGCTTACAACAAATATTGTTTCCATCGTCCTCGTGTATTCAACTTCCGCGTCTCTAAGTTCACTCTGTCTGCAGCAGCTCCTTAGGTAGACAATTCAAATCCACCACCGGATAACGCGAGCGCAGAAGTATATGAATTTTTGAAGCAATAATGGTCGTAAGCAGTGCACAAGTGACAGTTAAACACATTTCGTGAATTGTCTGTTGTTGGAATTGTTTCTCTGTAACATATATTTATTGTTGTTTGGCTTCTGTAAGTCGTATCCACACAATCGAGGCGTCGTATATTCTGGAGTGACTCACCGTGGTAGCCGAGTAGGTTTGGCGTTACTCTGCCAATCTCGAAGCCGCCGGTTCCATCTCTGCCGCGGGGTCCGTATTTCGTGGGAAGCGAAATGAAAGCACGCTATTGTGAATTACATTTGCATGCACAATAATGAGCTCCAGGTGGTAAAAATTACTTCATAGTTCTCCACTCTACGGCGTGCTTGATATTGAAGTCATGTTTTGGTGCAAGTAATACCAAATAATTTGTTTTTATTTGATAGAGTCCCTCTTTCGTGATTGCAACATATGTATATACACATGTCGTGTTTATCTTGCTTGTCGATGCAAGCTTGTTCGAACTCACCGCAAAAGTGTACGTCGGTGCCAGAACTCTGACGAACAACGCTGAATTCTTGAGGCTCCTGCTTCTCTTTTCAAGACATAAAAAGGTTTGCTTATTAATGAATTTATTTATTCAGTCTTCTGTCAACACAAGCATTGTTTATCCAAAGCACAACAAAAACTTGAAAGTAAATTGAAGTTTTATAAAGACAGTATTAAACCACGACGTCTCAAAGAAAACATAGAGCACCAACTCTATGCTTCAGTGCATAATTATTGACAAGTAGAAACTTCGCACCGCTACAATGAACTTACGGGGGGGGAGGGGAGGAGGGGTGATTTCATAGGTTACAAGAAATTTAACTTTTGCGGAACAAGCAAAAGATAAATAACAAAGAACCTGCGCATTCAGTGTCCGCGGCTGCGGACTCATAAACGAAAAATTTTAGACAAGTTGAAATGACCACTGCATTTGAAAAAATTTCATTGTAATTAATTGATCTAGAGCGTGTTTCATGCACCAAGCCTTCCAGAAATACGTGCTATTGTGCGAGTAAGAAAAAGCGCACGCAAGGTGTTTAGCGCTTTCTTGACAAACGAACAACCATCGTTTATTCTGACATCAAATTGGATTAATCCAATTAGCAAATTTTTACCGCTTGCTCTAAAAGTCAACAAGCATCAATAACACGTAAGAAATGAAACCAGTGCCAGTGTTGTCCTGTACTCGTCTTTCCCCGCGTTTATTGGTGCGACAATGGCCTCAAACTAAACAGGGGTAATTGGAGATCGCAGAGAGAGGCCCTGGTCCTGCAGTGGACGAAAACAGACTGATGATTATGATGATGATGATGATGATGATGATGATGATGATGATGATGATTATGATGACGACGACGATGACGACGACGATGATGGTAATATTTCCTGAAAAGCGAGGAAGACCGCGCAATGTGAAAAATACAACGTGACCATGCGCCCATAATAGCCGCGACATTAAGCTGCTTCAGTAGGAAAGCAAGATGAACAAGACTTTAGAATTTACTTACGAAATATGAGCGGAACTTCCGGTGGGATACAGAAGTGCCCTATTCCTGTTTTCAGTTTGCCATGTCTTGCGTAATTATTGCGAAAGCATTTTACGTCGCGTGAGGCAGAAGAACGGGCGTTGTAGGCAAAGAGTCCTACCAAATGACATCAGCACCAGTGACGTCATCAATGCCTTGTATGACGTGAGTAGAAACACAGAATAAAGATCATAACAATTATTAATGAAGTTACTTGAAGCAATTTTATGACGGCCTGGAAATAGAAAAAGTTGAAACAAGACAAGGAGCAGGGGGAGAAAGTGAATAAAGTGTGATAAACATAATGGAGTCTGCGCTGTGAGCCTACTAAGTACAGTTTTATTACATATTTTGGCGCAATGGGCTTTATATGATCCATGATGTGGGTAACCTTCTTCGTTGAGCCAGCGAATGACAGCCTCGTCTTCACGAAGTAAGCGCTCCCTGGAGACCCGCCAGTCGGCCTTGCCGTCGACGTGACGAGAGGTGAGCTCGTGTCCATCGTTCTGCAGAAGGCATCTATGTCTTTGGGTGAACTCTTAGAAAAAGGGCCCGTGAAGGTAAACCTTGAAGTCTCCCTTTTCCACCGCCTTGTGCTATCGCAAATAGAGAAGTCAGTCGCATCGGAGCCAACTTACCATTCAGGTCTCTCCGTTATGCTTCAGGCGATTCAACTTCCAAAAGAGCAAGTTTTACAGCAAAATGAAATGATTCAGACTCTTCGCTCGGCTCTGAGCCTCAAAGAAAGCGTTCCTACAGAAGTTGTGAACCCTTTGATGGTTAGTCGGGGAATCCAGAAGCTTTGATTGCGTACTTTGAGTACGCCTGTAGACAAAACGGCTCGAACACAGATGCAAGAAGAGTGAAGCATATGCTCCCTTTTATAATGGCATCGCGAGAAAATGGTACCAGCTGCGTATCATGGGACATCAATGTGATGCATGGAGTACGTGGATGGAGAGCTTCATCTCGTCATTCCGTGGCAGCCCGCTTGAGCGATGGGAACAAGCCATATCTTATCGCTAGAGGTCTTTAGCAGTGCTTGAGTATTTTTTCGAAAAGCGTTGATTACTTCAGCTTTGCAGAGCTGGAACTTCCACTGAAATCCGTTTTAACGCTCATAATGCATTGCCTCCCTCGGGAATTGCAACGACAAATTCAAGCTGCAGCACCAAAAACTATGGAGGCTTTGCTGGACTCACTTCCAGAGATCGCCTGCCATTGGATGGAGAGACCGACAAAGCCGAGTTGGGATATCCGATTGGCAGAAGTATCCAGAAGCGGAGAGTTTCATGTACGGTTACCAAGAGGGAAGTCACCATAGGTCGTTGCATGCTGCGGAAAGGGAGTCGTTGCCTGAGAAATGCAGTTTGCTTAGATTGAAAAAAAAAATTATAAATGAGGGTTCTCAGTCGAACTCTATGACAAAAAACGAGACTGTCTTTGCAGTCTGTGTGTTTATTACATATAGAAATTGAGGTTAATGGACAACGTACAAGAGGACTTATAGACAACGGAGCTTCGGCATCCATTCTTAAGAAAAGCAACGCAAGCCCGCACGATACATTCCGAGAGAGATCAGTTCATGTGCGTGGATATGATTGAAGCAAGAGAGAGTATTGTGAGTGGGCACGCCTGAAAGTAAAGTACCAATCTAAAGAGGCAGAAGTGGCTGCATTAGTTTTAGGCACTGAAGTACGACTTTCTCCTATCTCGTCCGGACATGAAGTTGTTGAGACTTAATATTTATTGGGACGATACGGTGTCTGTTGATCAAGAGGCTGACCAAAAAGAGTCGGGACAAAAAGAAGGCCGCCTACGGATACTGACGAAGGACAGTAATTCCTCAACACGACTCCGAACTGGTATGCTTGGGAGGATATCCAGCGGCAACAACAAAGTTCGAAGTGCCATTTCACCTGTCCGAGAAAACAGTTGTATGGCTTTTTTCTCACAAGTTGACGAGAGAAATGAAGGCGTGGCTGAAAGAAGAGCTACAAAAGATATTAGATGCTAATGTAATTCGCCCGTCGGTGTCTCCCTTCGCTTCGCCTATCACCATTGCTCCAAAGCAACACGGCAGCTGGCGGCTATGTACGGATTACAGAGTAGTAAATAACCAAACCCTGTTGGTTTCTTTTCCAATGCCAAGGATTTACACCATAATCGATGAAACTGCAGGCTGTACCTGTTTTTCTGGCATAGAGTTGTCCAAGCACTTCTGGCAGGTGCCACTGAAAGAGCACACCTAGCAATACACCACATTTACGACTTCATTTAGCATATTCGAATATTACCGCTTTCCTTTTGGAGGGAAAAACTTACCTAGTAGGTGTCAAGAAATGACGAACACAGTTTTGAGTCCCTTCATTGGACGCTTCAGCAATGTTTACGTAGACGGCGCTATCATCTACTCTAAAAGTGAAAACTTGCATGAGCAACACCTGGGTCATATTCTGGCATCGTTATCTGATGCTAAGCTAAAGGTTAATTTCAAGAAGAGTGAGTTCTTCAAATCTAAGGCGACATTTCTAGGCAGAGGTTTGAACGGAACAACGCAGAATACGAAAGAAGAATCGGTAGCTCGCATGCGAAGTGAGTGCACATCGCGTGGCTTTACTAGTTTAGTAGAGCCATACGATTTACACTCACTTCGCGTGTTTCTAGACTTTGCGAGCCATTTCAGAGCAGTCAATCAAGATTATGCTCTAAAAATCGCTGTCTGACAAGACTGACTCAGAGGGATGGTCCCTTTTGTTGGACAGGAGAATGTGATGAGGCCTACCGAGAATTGGTCCAAATAATTTCTTTTGATCCTGTCATGTGCATACCAGATTTTGCGCTGCCATTCGAGTTGAATTCCGATGCTTCTCACTATGGAACGGGAGCAGTCTTATATCAGAGACACTCATCATGACCATCAAACCAACAGCTTCGTGTAGTTGGATGCTACAGCTACACATTTAACAAAACTGAATTGAACTATACCACAACAGAAAAAGAAGCTCTCGCCGTTTTAAAAGCTGTGCGCTACTTCCGTTCATATTTGGAAGGTGCAAAGTTCAAGCTATACACAGATCATGAAGCACTAACGTACATATTGAAGATGGCCGAACTGAAAGGAAAGATACCCCGTTGGGTGAGTGAACTGCAGCAATTTGATTTTGAAGTAGCTCATCGCCGGGGAGCTTCTATGAAGGACGCAGATGCAATGTCTTTTGGAGATGATGTCTTTTGGAGAACCTACATGAAATTGACAAATAGGTTCGCGTGGCCTCGCAGGAAGCAAGAAACAAAAGGCTATGTTTTATAATGTCATAAATACCAGATTAACGAAGAAAATTTAAACAACCGACGCAAAAAAATGACCATACCACAATATTCTAACACGCCATTTGAGGTTATTCACCTAGACGTCGCGGAACTACGAAAAAAGTCTGAAGGAGTTAAGAAGACACAATCCTTAATGTTGCGCATTGATGAGTGCATCAGGATGATTGCAGCAAGACCTGGTAAAGAAGATGCTTACAGCGTAATTTCATTTTTGAACAGGAAAATGTTTGACAATATAAATGTAATTGTCTCCTACAATGGACCTGCTTTCCGAAGGCGTCGACTACAGGAATGGGCTGAAAAGCGCAACATCAAGTTACGGTTCACTGCGCCCTATCATCCCGCAGCAAATGGGCTAGCTGAAAGGGCTATCAGGGACATCAAAGAATACATTAGCATGTATCCAGCATTTCTAGGTGGTTGGAAATGTTGTCTGGAAGCGGCAGTAGCCCCCCAGAACCATTCGTATACAAATGGCCAGGATGCACTCTATTTGCTGAACTGGGAGACCACCTTCTGCCTGCGGATATAAGCCTCGGCATTGACAAGAATATAAAGCTCACAGAAGCAACCAGAACTGAAGATAGTAGATCAACGTGTCGTGAAAGAATGAAGAGAAATTTCCACAAGAGGCAAAATACAACGTTACCAACACTCGACGTGGGCGACTTCGTACTGGTAAAATGAAGGCCAAGCCAGAACGCGGCCTATAACGGACCATTTCGGGTGATCAAGACAGCAAGTCAACAAGGCCACTTAAAGACCATATGATACATTGGTCCCAATGACACCATGGAATCCGCTGCTTTTGGGAATATATTCAAGTATCATCTCAGGAGGGATACAAACAATGCTGGGGGGAATGAAGCAATCCTATGACGGCCTGCGAGTAGAAGGAGTTGAAACAAGACAAGGGGAGAAAAGAGAATAAATGAGAAGTGCCATAAACAACATGGAGTCTTTGCGAGGCTACTAAGTACACATTTATTATATGAGTTAAGAGGGAGCACGTGAATTAAGTGGTTGTAAAGTGAATGTAAGTAAAATAAGCGGCACTGAGGTGCATTCAATCGGATTAAGTTGGTTCAACATGCCTTAAGGTTGATTAAAGTGGATTAAGGTTCGTACAAATGAGAGAAAGGTGGACTAAGGTGGAATACATTTGATTAGGCTGTATTAAGTTTGGTACAAATGAGAGCAAGGTGGATTCAGGAAATAATTCGAGAAGTCATAATGCTTTGATAATCGTATTCTTGTTAGGATACTTCAGTCACTGTGAATTTTTTTCATCGAGGCTGTTTAGATGAATTCCGCGACGGTTTACTCAACTCATCAACTGTAAATTATCATGAACTCTAAATCAAACGAAGACCGTGTACGAGCTCCGATGTTTGCTTTGAAAGGTAATGAAAAAAAATATAAAATTAAAGCAACCTTGCGTATATCTCATTGGAATCGGTGATGGCTTTCATTCGTGTTCCTTTTAACCTGTATTCTAAATTTTATTTTTCGATTGACATTATAACGGCTCCACCTTGGACGTCAGCTGAGCCTTTGCACAGCTGCGGTGGTGCAAGCTGACGCCGTGATGCTGCAACGTAGCCTGTGGGGCAGTTGTCTCTAAGCACAGCTTGTCTTATCTATAACAATGATGGAATCAGGGGAAGAATGCTGGTTGTAAACGCAAAAACACATTTATTACACTTCCCCTTTGAAACAGCCGCAAGATTGCTCTCAAACTCAGTTCTCACGGCTAAGGCGTGCTGGCTGCCACCAAGGCGCGTGACAGCAAACAGTGCCCTAGCGCTGTCAATGCGTGAGGTATCTTGGTCGCACAGCTTTAGGCCATGTTGCCACATTGAAATGCTTATGTGACGGTTTCTTTCAGAGGTTTACTCGTACGACGCCAAAGGTGAAAACCTGGCATGATGTTTGTCTGCTCGCCGCTACACGTGTGATCGGAAAAGTGTTTTGAAAAAAAGAGACACGGCTTGCCTACCTCGGCGACCGCCATCAAGTCGCAAAGCTTTCGGTGCTGGCGTATTTTTGTAAGTGTTTGAAGGCACACACATGCTTATGATTGAAAGCGGCAAAGTGATTCCGACGCCTTTGAGATGTTGCTGCTGCTGCCTTTTTATGGCGTTTGTTTACCCTGTAGACCTCGAGACACACCAGGGCGGCCCTTCGTGTGATGAGACGCAAGCCCAAAGTTTAATTATCAAAATTGATGGTACGATTCTAACAGAAGAGAAAAGCTTAAATACCCATGTATATCCGTTCCTGTTCCCCGTAGAAGCAAGCAGGAGGTATGTATTATTCCGCATGCATCAAATTTTCCGCCTCATGGCCAAACTACAGTTACGACAAAGCGCTGAGAATTGGCGTTTCTGCATTGATTCGGCAACAGGGATTTCATAAATGAAACAAAGCAGCTTGTCTAGTCGCGACGTCGAGAGATAACTGCAATAAATGAAAGCGGTAAAAGAAAGTAGGACACCGCAAATTTAACACAGTACAAGTAAGAAGCGCACCAAATACGACCATCAACCTTACAAAGCCGTGACGGCCAAAACACCCATATGAGCGTGTTTATCGGTTTATCGCACTGTCAACCAAGCTGGCAAAATAGCTCTGATATCTTTGCCTTCAGTCGCCACCTGTTCTGTGGTAAAGATCAACAATCTTTTAGGCCTCATCGAGTCTTCGGGCAGGCGTGCCAGTAGCCTTACGACAAGCCCTCCCTCTGACGTCGGGATGCAGTTTCGTCATCACTATGAATTCTATTTTGGTGTAAGCAGACGCAACCCAGAAGGATCGAAACAAGAGATTTCTTGTTCAGGATGTCATCTCCCCCAACGCCAATCATCTGACCAGTCGAGCTCATCTAACAGTACATAGTCTGATTGCGTGTGACAGTAGAGCTTTAAGTACAACGCTCATCGATGGTGGAGAACAAAGATATTGCTGAAAATAGGGTTTAAAGTGAAAAGTGAAAGCCCGAAAACTCCGAACGGTAATTTGTCCGGGCATTTTGGATAAAGAGCCACGTGGAGTACTACAACGTGGTATGCACCTCGAACAACGTCTTGTAACCAATCGCTTCAGCAGCCGCAAGGCAATACAAGAGAATCGACGCGGACGCCGTAATGTCAGAAACACGTCGAGGAGGGCAAGAGGAGCAAAACATTTAGGAACAAAACTTTATTAGCACGATAAATAAACAACAAAATGACCAGCCAGTAAAATCTTAAAACAATGGGTTGACAGCTAAAAAGCGAAGCAAACTTCAAAAAAGAAATTTGGCACAGCTAGGTTTATTTAAGGGAAAGAGCATCAAATGTTCGCTAAGCTTATGTCACACACATGAGAAGCAGCAAGGACGATCCAACAGTGGCCTATACATCAACCGATGAAAAACGCTCGGGTGTTATTCTGATCCCACCGCGCCTTTTTGTACAGCTGAGCAAGAGGACGAACATTATCTTTCCGTCTCGGAGGTAACCATCACTTTCCAGCGAGGCAATGTCTGTACGAAATTCGAGGTGAAAATGTACCAATGAGTCATCAAATCGCCTGCAGCAACAACGCGCTCCACAAGAACTCAAAGAACGACCTCTGCGTCGTACATCATCCCAGAGCGTCACGTGCCAAACAGGCGGCCAACACCTAGAGTCCACCAGCATCCCGTTAAACTCGATACTCACACTGAGGTCGCAAGACTCGTGATTCAGGTGCCTCCAGACGGCAATCGTAAAGTACGTGTCCCTCATGTGCCACACCGTAATCTCGGCAAACTTTTTGCTCGGTCCCTGCCACTTAATGATTTCGTCACAGTTTTGCAGGGTCAGATCATAAAACACATCACGTAAATCCGTAATCCTTGCACTGTCGAAACACCGAATTTCGGGATACCAAGTCTCACAATGAGCAATGACACCGCTGGAATCAGGCTGCGCGGAAGTCTGCCGCAAGTGTTCCAGAGTACTGAGCGACCGGACGGCTAAGTATTCCAACTTTCGAAGTATCAGCGCTTTTTCCGAGTGCGACGACCGTGATGAAGACGTACTGGCTTCCGACGTGGCCGTTGAGATCGTGGCTGACATTTCAGCCACGTCATCCCTCAAATAGCGCTCAGATGCTCCTCTCTCACCAGTGATCCAAGCGAATCTGGTTTCCCGGCTTCTGACTTGTTCTGTAAGCTCATTCAACTCACTCAGAATCACTGGCAGCAGCCGGTCGTCGTGAGCATCCCCCAACACCGCCTTCAGTTCTTCAAAGGCAGCGTTCACGTCTTCAAGAGTCAATGTTGTAGGTTCGGAGGACGGGTACTGTGTGATCGCTGAATAAACACGGGCAGTGCATCCCGCCAGGTAGTGCTTCACCAGGTCTTTGTGCTGGACTCCCTCACCGCAGCGCAAACACTCCACCATGTGAAATGTGCATTCGTTCTCGTAATGTTCCAGCACATGGTCCAGGGTGCCCGTGTACTCGCAGCCATGCTCTTCCTTCCAGCAGTACACCTTAATAGAAACGAAAATATATAAATAACACATATTAAAATTTTCAGGACGACAAAATATTTTTACAAAAGGCGCGTTGCTTTACTTGTAGTGCGGTGCGAAGCAAGGTATACGCAAAATTCTATAGCGAAGTTGTGCTCTTGATCACCCAAGCAGTATCTGTCTCATCTAAACATTAACAGGCAGCAAACATGAACAGCGGGTTACGGCGAATCACGTAATTGTGCTGCTAAACAGCACAGATACTCTAACACTTAAAGCAGGTTTGGTAAGCCAGAATCGAGAAAGAAAAATATAACATGCCTCAATAGTTCTTCAAGCTTCTAACTCATCTACGGCAGAACAGCATTGTTGTGCTGGTAAGACCGGCATCTGCTTCCCGCTTGCTAGGTTGCTCCTAAAATAAATGCGCTCACTCAGTACGGGTCAGGTAGCTTTTATACGGTGGTTTGTAAGGGGAATCACGGTGGGCGGTAGCTGTTCAGGAATTCGTAAAGTAAAAATTTGAAGCAAAAGTAATGTCGGAACCAACGCTACTTTTTAGAAAGATCCCTAGTCAATTTCTCTTTGCGATGTACCCAACTTTCATTTCTTATGTTTTAGTGCGAAGTTCAAGAGAAGGAGGAATAATGTTTGAAGAGAAAGTAGGTCATTGATCACTACATGAAATTAATCGATTTCACAATCTCGCTTCAAAAGTCGCGTCTAAACGACAATGCCGACATGACAGTGTGAGGTCGGATATATCAATTTACTGCACTTATTTTTTTGCATTTCCCTTTCTTTATCTATCCCAGTAAACGCATGAAGAAATATTGAGATCCAAGACACTGTTTCACATGAGGCTGCATGGTGCTAGTGTTGTTCCAGTTCGTGAGTTTTGATAGACATAAAAAATTAACGTTCGGCAATAGTAAATTGCAGAACCTTATCAATTGGCATGTAGATAAGAAGCAGCGCAACAAATTCTAGTGCAGAATTTCTCTAGTCCACCCCTTCCTCACCCCCCTCAACAAAGAATGAACGTCAGAATTTTTTTTCCCGCTCACCTTTAAGGTATTCGCTATCCTTGCAGGGAACTCATAACCGATGCCCTCCACTTCTTCGAATTGCACTTGATCCAATGGACACTGGCCAACACCCCCTTCGAGACTGGCTGCGTTGCAAGTTTGGCACAGAATGTGACCGCACGGCAACAGCACTCTCCGTTTAGGGATCGTCCGGCAGAGGCCGCAAACAAGCGAACTGGGAAACTCGTCGACGAACCGTGTCGGTCGCCAGTTGACGCCGGCGACGACGTGGCCGCGAAAACGGTGCACCCGTCCCAGTCCGTGATCCGGCATGACGGTGTCTTCAGGCACGAATCCTACGCTCGAACAAGAGCGCAGCGGCGTTTTCAATCGAGTTTATCGCCACTGTGTGGTCTCATACAGCTTGGCCGAAGCAACAAGGACAGATAAAATGAGCCCTGCACCCAATGTCACGTACGATGCCGAGCACTTGACCTTTGCGACACGGCGAGGAACAAATGCTTCCTTATCGTCGCCGACAGACGTTCCTGCTATCTACCATGGATTCCGCCGCAGCGGTTGCATATAGATTGTGCTCGTTCTTTCTGTTATCACTTACCGCCATCCCTCTATTCAACATGGCTAAGCAACTGAGACACGACGAGAAAATTACTTCTCATCATCGGTGAACATATTGCACGTCGTAAAGAAAGCTTGTACTTGTAAAGTGCTATCAAAGAAACGCAAAAGCAAACATACGAATAGCATATTTAAACAAACAATGCAGATGTCCTTACCGTAGTACAAAACAAAATTTAAAATTCAGCCTGACCACAATAGCAAGGTATAGTGAAGCAATTCATCTCCAAAGACGGTGTTCTTATTGCACGTGGTTGCGATGTATTGTCGCGACGCAAGAAGGAAGGACGCTCCAGCTGTGCAGGGGGACAACCTCCTTGTAGTTGCCAGGCGTCTCACAACGCACGCGCGATGAAGAGCATAGCCAGGTGGCGTGGTAGGCGTAGAACATCGATTGCGCACGAGATGAGACCGACGACAAACCATTAACGTTAACGAGCGCCGTTTTAATATTATGAGCCAAATTCTAATATTTATAATATATAATCTACAATCACAAAATGGTTTAGAAAAGCCTTGCGAGATATGTACAAGGTTCTGCATTTACATATAAAATGGTGCTGACAATACGAACTGTGGGAAACAGCAGACGGGACGCTAATTTAATGTAAATGCAAGCTTGTGATACTGCTTAACATATTGACGTCACGTAATGTTAACAGCTGCTGCGTTACGTTATGTTAGTGCCATACGTTGATGCCATGTCCACGAGACGTTATTGGTTGTGTTGAAGCAATACACGGAATTTAATTAGGTTGACATCTTTTCCTGGGCGGAACTCAATCGTTGTTTCGGCTGGACGTATCACTACATCCATACCCGAGTCGCCTTTCCGCATACTCAATAACCAAGATGATGCTGGCGTGTACGTTACATTGCAAGTGGACGTGCACGTAAGGGTTTATGCAATGTAACGCTTGACACTTAGCACACCTACCCTGCATGCAATGCCAGGACTATTTGCACCATTTCATGAATGCGCTGACGAATGTTCTTTAGCATTAATCTCCTCTGACATTTGCGGCCGCACTTTAGGCACAAGTGGCGGCCATAACGGCACTCAGACGCCAGCGAATGCCAGGTTACTCGAGCACAAAAGCTGGGAGATTCAGCGATTATGCTAGGTGGCAGAGCACACCAAGAAAAATGTGACTGAGGCTGCAACCGTGGCTAGCAGCTTCACAGGCGGCTTGACACAGCAGGTGGGAAGCCCAATCAAGCCCCGTTGCCGTGCTGGCGGCTACGTTATTCTGTAACATGCGCCCCAGATTTGTTGTCCGGTTGTCTGACACCATTGCTTCATCGCCGTTTCACGGTAAGGCTACAGGAAGTTCTTTTGTGCGTTGTTAAAGACTGGTTCTGTTCGCAGTTCTTCGTATCCCTGTTAGGCGCACGAACGAGAGATAGAGGGAGGCCACGGCGGCAATAAAGCCATAAGCATCTGCTGCCAATTTGCAACGTTGAATTTCATTTCTCATTCTGTTTTTTTATTATGGTGATGATGGTGATTATGGTGATTATGATGAGTGGTGATGCCTGCGATAACAGCGACGCGGCAGCGTCCGAGCTGCGAGGCACCATCGAAACAATGAAGTTCGAAAATAAAATCGTTCATTTCTGCACCTCGTGTGCAACACAAGACACAGACAGAGTGAAAATTGATTTGCGCTCTAGATGCAGTAATGGAACACCAACATGCCCGAACTTACGTTAGTTCAAGTAAAATGATTCGTTAAGGAATGCGATCTGCCTATGAATACATGCTTATCGGTGCAGAAGGGTTTCTGTAGATTTATTCTAGAAGGTTGTGCGAAGCGACTTCTGAAAAAGCATGGTGGGTCAGTTTTGTGCACTCGAGCGTTGTTAGCTGTTTTGCACTGGGCTGAAGATACGTGTTTTCACGTTTTAATTGTGTATGGAGTCCTTACCGCAGAAAGTTTCTTGTTTCTCAGTATCGACATGTTTGCACAGCGCAAACGACGAAGACTGAAGGAAGAAACCAACAAAGGCGTTCAGTCCATCAGGCGCTTCAGGCGTTCAGTTCCTTAAGTCCTCGTCTTTTGCGGTGTGGAAAGATGTCGATATTGAGTCACCAGCTCGCCCAAGCTTCCACCTTATCTTCTTTCTCAGCATTTATCAAAGCGCTTGCTTGACAGTCATTCATTGTGACCACATACATTAACACCAGAATCAGTCGCTGCGTTAGATCGTAAAAGTATGCATTACACGAAGGAACGTAGCATCTCCATTCAAAAGATTAGAAGGCTCCAGTATCGCTCACCGTCTGCCTCTGTCATTCCACGTATTGCATGAATCTACACTATTCTTTCCTCAAAATACACTCTACAACCAAAGGATATCATGTGTATTCATGGGCACATTTCCAAGTATCAAAACATGATTGCAAAGTTTCGAAGACAGCTGCTGAAGACCCCAAAACTCTAGAAGAGCTTAATTGGCTGAGATGCCAGTATCTTGCAGCTGATTATTGAGGGGCTCACTGGATTATGCATTAAAGCTTATGACGTTGGTGCGTGCCCAATTGCTTATTTAGCCACCTTATTTTGGCACGCAACCATTTACATAATTTTGCTACCTTGAATCACCCTCCTTCTTAGAAGTGTAAAAAAAAGCGGCATATTTATTCTATTTAAATCAATCCCATGCTGAGTAACTTATTTGCTGGCTTATCTGTGTAAGTTTTCATCATCTGGATACTTACAACTCGTCTTGTGCGTGTTGTTATGCTTGTACGAAGTTTATTGACGTCACGCCATTATATTTTGATTTTTATCCATTATAACGGTGTCACCCGACCACTTGCAATCGAGATCAAGCCCGATCCACATCGAAATTCTCGACTGCGATTGGCTCCCTCACGCACTTTACGCAAAAGAACCAATCACGACCGAGAACATTGATTACGGATCGGGCTTGATCGCGACGAAAAGTGCAGCATATGACACCCGTGCTACTTGCATTTCGAAGTTTCTTCCCGCTTTCATGTATCTACCACTTTTCTTGTAATCTTGCTGTAATAACTTCTTGTCTGCTATTTTCGTGTTCTTGGCTGTCCAGAAATCTGATTGATATTGAAGGAACGTGACACATTTATTTAGGATACTCCTTTTGGCGGGAATCGTCAGAGGTACAATATCACAAATGATAATTCCACTTGCTCAAAACAGCTCGCGTGACTGTTGAGCGAAGTAACGTCTTTAAACATAACGAATATGAATTTATTCAAAATAACTATTAAGTGAAACATCACCTTTCTGCGCTCGTCGTCGCTACATATAAACAGCGGCGAAAGCGCAAGAATGAAATCACTCAATACACGCAACGTTACTGGTGACGCACGAAAATTAAAAAAACAAAAAGGAAATTAGGGCGTCTCAGATTCGGCGACACTCGGCGGTGGTCTCGGTGGCTGCTGAGATTAGCTCGATTCCGCTCGGTGAGCTGAGAGCCAAAGGCGGTAGTTTCCTGACTTTACGATTACTATAATACGCTATGGATCGCCATCCACTTCGCACATGCGCCGTGCGCTGTCCATTGACGTCTGCACGAAAATAGTGAACTACAGAAGCAGACATATTTGCAAGCACTAATAACTAGTTCATCTTTATCAATCAGGCGCCGCTCTTACACTCTAAAGGCCCGTTTATAGTCCGACGTTATCGGCGCGTGGGCGAGCGTCGTTCCCGGTCAGTCACGCTACGTCGGTTGCGCTACGCCAGCCGAGATGCCATCCCCTCTATTGGCCTCGAGCTCCACCACTGGAAAAGCTGGCGCCACCGTCGACGTGACGTCCTATGAGGGATCACGTGGGCATAGCGGCCGCGTCGGCTGCTTCGGGAGCGCCGAAGCGAGCTGAAAACGAAACTCTAAATTCCCTCGTACGCTTCGGTCCTCATTTAGCGGCGAGATTTTCCCGCTTCGAGTGCCTCTTTACAACGTTTGAAAGCACTACAATAGGTAGTGGCTGCCTTGGCACGCAACATGGTAGGCTACTGCACGGTGCCGCAGTGCCGGACGTACGCAACGGAGCCCGATGTCAGCCTTCACACATACCCACGGGACAAGAGGCTTCGTGAAGCTTGGATCACGATACTAAGAACCGGCAAGCAGCCATCGGCTACAGCTCGTGTGTGCAGCAAGCACTTCCGCGAGGAAGATTTTCGCTACGGCGTCGGGGCTGCGATGTTCGGTGAGTAGCAGAAAGCGCGCACGGAGACGCTCGCCCGCGCGCGCTGCCCGGCTAAAGACGCTTATCACTCGCAGGCTGGAAAAAGCGCTGGCTTTTACGAGGTGCGATACCATCTCGGAACCTTCCGGTGCGACCTCTTGATCGTCCGCTCCGTCCTCAGCGTCCGCAAAATCGACTGCAGATACGTAAGTCATTGTTTAGACTCGTTGAATGCAATAATATCTAAACGACGTTTGCTGGTGGATGCGCATCGCGAGCTAAACGCTGTGGCTGCGGCTCATTTGATGTGTGCTGCATTTATTGTAGCAATAATTTTCTCTCAACCAAGCTTGCGTTCTTCTGACGGAAACGCTATGCGCTAAAAACAGCGAAGTGCTGTGCGAGCCGAGATTCACAATCAATTCCCTGCCTACGGTGGTGGTTTACTTATGCGTAAATGTTCGTATTGCTCCTGGTTTTATTGACACGATGGCTCAAACATTTGATGCACATGTGTACCAGTATTGTAAACAGGCCATTTAATTGTAATTATGGCAGCGAGAAACGAACAACAGATAAGCCCTGTGAGGCATGTTTGATCTTTGCTCGGCCTTCCCTGGTTCTCGCATTTCGAGGGTATTTCAGCTAAAAACAAGCATTTTTGCATCATGCTTCATGATACTTGTAATCTTCCGACACTAATTTCTACTGCGCATGGGTATTTCATTTACTTCTGCTCGATCAGAGTCCATTGCAGCTAGAATACATGTTAAGTTTCAGTGTGTGAGCAACAGGAGAGCTTCATGCAAGCACTATGCCAAACTGTAAACGCAAGTCATTGTCGAAGGGTAACAGCACCTAAAATAACTCATTTTTCCCAATATGCAAGATCTGCTGTACAGTGCATGACCAGTTCTCATGGTGTCAGCATATCATGAAAAAGGACCTAGCTACAACTGTACATTATAATAAGCTTATAGTAGTATGTAAGGAAGTGCTGTTGCCAAATCTTGGTTATGATGTAATGGTGAATCACAATGTTCTGATAGTTGTGCCAAGATGCTGCGGTCTTCACCAGACTTGGAGTAGTGATGCAAAATGTAGTCACCTGTACTGTAAGAAATGTGGCCGTTAACTAACACACTGGAGGAACAATTTGTGCACATGTCTAAAAAAGTACGCACAAACTTCAAATGGTTTATAACATGACTAGATGAGAATGTGTAAAGTTATCAGTAATGATAAATACTACGTCAGTACCTATAAGAATTATTTTGGCAAATCAGTTCTGCAGAAACCTGCAAGATGGAGGAAAGTAAATAAATATTTCCCTCTAAAAAATTGTTTTGTATGCGATGAAATAGTATGATAGCAAAAGCAAATGTCACCATTTTTTGCAGTCAGTTGTGAAGCATGCAAAGTAAAAAAATCGAATCCACACAAACCAAGTATTGTTAACAGTTCTAGTTAGAAAGGAAAGAATGTGAACATCTCTACCTTTAGCTTGAAATGTTGTTGCTGTGCTGTGGTAATACATGCTCTTCTATATACATTTAGAATTGGTGCTTAACCAAATCATTTTGCTTCATATTTGTTGTGGCTAATATGCTATGTGCTTTAAGTGTGCACAGCGGACAGACCTCTCGTTTACAGAGGACAGACCTCTGGCCAAGACCTTCCGTAAAGATGACCCTGTAACACTGGCTGTTGACCCCCAGGCCAGCACCAGCTCCCCCCCCATTCACACTGATGAAGAACAAGATTCCAGTGAAACCTGCAGCCAAGGTGCGCTAAGAACAAAGGTTAATCTGTATTTTTAATTCATGGGAACACCCATAATAATTATTATTTTCCACTTCAGCCATACCTTCCGAGGTCCTTAAAGTTACGACTGACATTGGTGTCCAAGTGCACACCCTTGACGCAGTGCGGAGCCAGCCACTAAGCATTGCTGCGATCCAAGATGAAAAAGCCCTCAATGTTCTTACTGGTCTGCCCTGCTTCCAGCTTTTCTACAACTTGTGTGACCTATACACAGATTGTAGACTACTTTCACATGCAAAGGGATTTCGCATCTCAAATGAAGACGCTGTGCTGCTCACGTTTATGAAGTTGCAGCACAACCTGACATTTTCAGTGTTAGGTGTACTCTTTGGTGTTCATAGAACCACTGCAGCCGACATCTTTAAAGCAAGTGTGACAGTCCTTGCAGCAATATTGCGAGAGGCAGTCTATTGGCCAACAAAAGAAGCTGTCGTTGACAATATGACTGTGTACTTTAAAGATTACACCACTGTACGCGCAGTACTTGACTGTACTGAGATACCATTGCAGAGGCCCAAGGACATGGAGTCTCAATTGCTGACCTACAGTTGGTATAAAGGTACATACACAGCTAAAATTCTTGTCTGTGAGACACCAGGAGGACATATCAGCTATGTCAGCAATGCCTATGGGGGAAGGGCATCCGATTCCTTCATAACTAAGGAATGTAGAGTGTTGGAGAAGTTTCTACCTTCTATAGACAGTGTTATGGTAGATAAGGGTTTTCTGATTGACAAATTATGCCTTGAACACCACATTAAAATGGTGCGTCCACCTTTTTTGAAGACCAAAAAGCAGCTTTCAAAAGATGATGCTGAAAGAAATCAAAGCATTGCTGCAGCACGAGTTCACGTGGAGAGGGCAATCCAGCGAATGAAAGCATTCAAGATTTTGGGAGGAAATGTAGGAATAGAACTTTTTCCTTTTATTGATGACATTGTGCAGATCATCGCTGGAATTGTGAACCTTTGTAAGCCAATTTTCAGTGATGACAAGTTTTTAAATTAGGAAATTATTTAATACGACAGAGCACGCAACAGAGAGGCCACGTAAACAAGCCTGCATTTATTTTTGGTCATTAGTCGCACCGTCTAGAGAATCTGTAGATGCTGATGCCCTTAATTTTGCTAACAGTGGTTCATAGGTGAACATGTATGTGCATGAAAACACTTTTTTGATGTAAAAAATCCTCTCTAAGCAACGATCTTGTTGCAGATTACTCACAATATAGCTCAATAGTACAATGAATGCGACACTAGGGTTGTTTGTACAGTCTGCACCTTTGCAATCAATTTTCTGTTCATTATTAAAAGCAATGTTCACATCTTGAGTTTTTTAACGAGTTACATACGGGAGCACATAAGACTTAAAAAAATATACAGCTCGCTCTACAACAGTGCTAAAAAAGTCTCTATCAAAATTAGCTGTTAGCAGCAGCACATTCTCGCTGTCCTGAAAAACAAAGAAATCAGCCATCTCTACTTCTAGAATACCCATTTGCACTTGAATTTGGCAGAAATATCTACTTGTTTTCTTAAGGCTAAGGTTGCCGTTGCTCAGTGTTGTTAGCTCCTTAGCCTTAAACCTTTCCAAATTAACTGGGCATTTTACTTCTAGCACTCTGGTAGCACAGCAGCTACAAGTAACAAGTCCATCTGGACTTGCTCCAATACAAGGGTTTTCTTTGGAAATTACAAGGCCTATACTTTGTAGTTGGAGATTTTGGTGTGTTGTTGTGGCTAAGTAGAAGTCTTTTGCTGTGTTCTCAAGCAAGGATCCTCTTGACATAGCTGGAGTTTGCACCGTTTGTTCCTTCATCACTGACTTAAGCAGAGGGCGCACATCATGAGGGCCCATTCTTGTTTTCAGTGTATGCACTCGCGTGTACACAGAGTAAGCAATAGATGCTGTTATAAGTCCTTTCCTGTAGAGCATCCAGTGTTGTGAGTTCACCTGTTGCTCTGTCAAATGCGTGATTGTCTGAATGTTTGATTGTGTGAATGTCTGCTGCAATTGTATATAAATGTTTCTGTTGAAAGTGCCCCCGCTTCTACTGCTTTGATGACGGCTTCTGTCAGTGCTGGTGGCCTTGCTACGCAAGACTCTTCCTTATTGTGCTCCAATATTTCTCCACATGCACTGTGTTCATTTGGCATTGGGGTTGTATTTGCTGCATCTGCAGCTCTGCAGTCTTGTTTGCCACTTGAAGATGAACTGCTGGCTACATCTGCTGGATGCGTGGGGTTTCCTGGAATGCAAGCACATTGTGTAAGTGCCAAAAGTCATGACCGCAGCTTGACAAAATGCCGCCACATGAGCGTATGGTATATTGTTGTGCTGTAAAGATGGCAAGCATACGTACATCAACACTAAAAACAAGAAACAAATACAAACCGTGCTAATGTCATTTGTGTGCCACCTTGTGTGTGCAGTGCAACAATACCGCATACAGTGATGCCATACCAACTAGCCCCAATCGAAGCACTTCTGACAACACATGTACAGTCCAATTTTGCTCATTGTACATAATCTGCCTTGTATTAATGTTTAGACTCTATGACTGTGACTGGGAATTATGTCCACAATTTGTATAAGTAGTTGCTCTATTGTTTTGATTTTATTTACACCTGCAGGTTCTAGTAAAAGATGACTACATGTAGTGCATTGGTCATAAATACAGTTGGCTCATTACCAAAACTTCATTTGTCTGTGTTTTCTTGTAAGCATGCGCTCTAATGTGAAACTGTCAAAAAAGTTTACAGGCCATGGAAGCAGAGATTTAGTTGTAAAATATTTGTTTTAACGTCTTCCTGCAGCTTAAGTGGATAACACAACACAATAATCTTGCAATCCACTACCCATGCAAGTTATGTTTGCAGCAACCAGCACCAAAGTGTGTAGATAGCATTAAGTGGTGTATGTGGAAGAATCTGTAGTCAGCCTTACAGGTTCAATGAAATGTACATTGCAGTCCACTGTTAAAGGGAGCAGGAATTTTAGTGGTGCTACTCAATTGCATGTCACTGCAGGTTTCAAAGTAGCTGGATTTCCTGTTACTAGCAAGCAAGGTGAAGCAGCAGCAGTTCCTCTCTGAGTGGTTGCACAGTGTGTTAACAAGAATTGGCTAGTACGAAGAGCTGGAGTGCTTCTATAATGAGCGCTTCTACCAAATATGTTCTCTCTGACAGTGGGTTGTACATTTCTTGTGGTTGGCATTATCTGTGCACAAATGGTGTTGGCAGCCAGTCATGACTTAATGGTAGTAAAGGTGTACTTACTGCTTTCACTGTGCCTGAATGCTGTAGAACTGTAGGGCAAAGAATGCAGCAGCCTGTTTAAGGTGTCCTCAGTGGGAAGCTTCACGTGGTCGCTCTTCGCCTGAAACATTTCAGGAATAAACATCTGTATTTTGCTTGGCTCTGCTTATTTTACTGCTGCTATAACTTTAACGTTCCATTAACCAAGTTGAAAGTAATTTTTGTTTACCTTTTTTGAACAAGGAAGATCCACAATCTTCCTTGGCACATATTTATCTTTGACACCTGCCTTGAGCTCTTTGCCCCACAGCTGAGGAAGATCAGTGGAAGACAGGATGTCAAAGGTGTCCCTTGCATTAATGTGCAGGAGGAGTGCAACCATGTGCTTGCATTTGTGCAACCTGAATGAAGACATGCAGAACCAGCTGTTAGCTTGAAGTAATATACATGCTTACTGAATGAATCGATGCCATACTAACAGCCATATACACCCACAGAAATTATATTTGGTAATGTACATAGAGTGTTACAATAGAATGCTGCTAGCTAATAATGTAGCGGTGCTTTCTTGTGCTCAGAGACATGCATAGGTGTGCAGTCATTTTACTCACGTTTGTTGAATACTTCAATTCTAGTTGAAAAGAAGGGTAACTGAGGGGGCTAATTTTGTTAGTGACAACCATATGAAGCCAGTAGATAAAGAAGTCAAGAAAAGCAGGGGTAGTAATTTGTAGTTTTTCTGGTTGGATTACAACAAGAAAGTGGTCAAATTATTTTATAAAATTTGTAATATTGTTTAAATATACGCTGAAAGTGATCAAAGGATTTCATAAAAAAGTACTTTTAAAATGTAATGCTTCAAAAAATTTGCATTTTAGTATTTACACTTTGCTTTTACCCTGCTTTGCAGCTGCAAGTTGCTGCAATAACTTCTCTGTCTTTCACGGATATTTCCAGCTCATGCGGGTCCTTGTTTAGTGCCGACGTTTGGAGAACAAGCCCAGCAAACGTTATTGTGGCATATTTCTTCTCCTTCACATTGCATGCTACCACATGTTTCGATTCGTAGACTGCTTCTCCTTCCAACAGCAGTCGCGAAGTCGTGAAGCTTTGGTCTATGAACGTGGTGATGCTCGATAACGGCAAGTTCACTGGAATGGAAAGGAAAGGGTAAGAAGCACATCTAAAAAAGCATGGCATATGCTGATGTTTGTATTAGCACCAAACAATTAATGTACTGTATCAAGAAAAATAAACAGTGGGGAATAGCTCGCCGAAAAGACCGATAAATATGCAGTGTGACACAACTTGACAAATAATAATATTCAAATGTCCAAGAATTTATAAGAAACGAAATATAAGACTAAATTGTCACGACGGCACATCAGCTGGAAAGGCCCGTAGGCGTCGAAGTCCCTAGTTATAAGAAAAATATTTTTGAACAGCTCTGACAGTGTCCAGGCAACAAAGGTTGCTTCTGTACAGCAAAATGCGCATATGCAGTGGCCTAAAGCTCGCGGCACGGTGCGAAAACACGCTCGCGGCGAAACCGAAACTTCATGCGCGGGCGTGCATGCAGACGCTCATTCGGTCGCTGCGAACCATTGCGGTCGCTGCACTGTGGTTTCATTCTGTCATGCTCCATATCGTTATACAAACAGCCCACTATCAGAACATATTTCACATAGTTAGCTCTCGGCAATTGCCTACCTTTCACGCAAGAAGCCGGCTCGGGAGATTCCATCGCGGCGACCGCGCGCAGTGCCTGTTCACTGTTGTATTCTGCAAAGATATAGTGTCTGTAGACCATTCTGTGCTTTCTGCTTGCCTAAGATAATTATTTAGACAATAAAAAACGTCTTTCGTTTCGAAAGTACTTACAGAACTGTCCGGGAGAGCTCCCGCGTGAGTTTTTAGCGAGCGCTGTCAGCAAAACCTATGAGGAGCGCGTCACGTGATCCCTCATACTACGGCATCGAGGCGCTTCCGATAGAGGGCGACTCCGTAACTCCTCGCCGCCAATACTTCAACGCGCGCGCCGTAGGCTGCTATCTTCGGAGCATGCGCAGAAGGTTCGCCAAGTCGCGCGCCGTCCGCAAAAGCCGTCTGCGGAGTTGTGTAGGCGCCTTTTTCTTCGCGCGCAATGCATTGTGGGTCGACGCAGTCGGCGGCGCCGGCGTGCGAATGGAGCAGGAGCCAAAGCTGCGCCGGGCACGTCGGGGCGCGCTGGCAGCCGCCGGTTACGTCGGCGCTGCAGTGCGTCGGACTATAGAAGCAGTTGTTTTCGCCAACGTAACGTAGCGTGCGCGAGCGCGCGCGCGCGCGCGCGTTACGTCGGACTATAAACGGCCCTTAACAGTGGGCACACCCGACAGCAACAGTCTTGTTTTGGCACGTTCGGCGTAGACCCTGTCTGTGAAGTGGTTCGACAAGTGGCCACGGTCGTTGCACATCTGCGCCCACGTCAGACCCGTCGGGTCTCCACCTTTAGCGTAGTTTCGCCATCTGTTACGCCTGGAAAGTTGGCAGTATTCCCTGTCGGTCATGAGCAAAGAACGCCTAAAGGCAACACCAATGTTTAGAGCACGAAGGAGCGATGAAAAAAATTATCTCCTTCTAAACACAGATAAATGAGTGAAGCGCACCTTGGTCGCCACATGCATGTAGGTTTCACTTCCTTTAATTGAAAACGCAAGCTGTGGCTGCTACGTAATTAAATTTTTGTTTGACTTCTGCCATGTTTAGGAACACTCAAAGCGGGTAACGCTTCAACAAAAAAGGGTATGTTTTCTTATGTAATGAATCTGCTTTGCTACCATTCAAATACCCGTACAATGAAAATTGAAAGTTTCGTATTCGCTCAAGAAATGAGGACCAACCGCTAACATATAATGAAGCGAAATTTCCATCTACGTGTCAGCTAGGATCAATCGGGTAATGAGCAACTTTCACCAGGTATCTTGGGTTTTTTACGACGCCGCAGGTAAATGCGCCGGGCCTAACCAAAAACGATGTTTACTACAAAGAAATGCGCGGAAGATGTTTCGTTTTACCCTACAGTGTATTGATAAGGATAAGGCTAGTTTCCTTTACAGCTACAGCAGAAAAAACTGTACCTACCTCGCGTTCGCTGATAAACGGAAAATTTCGGCCTAATGTTCCTCCTCGATTTGCCACACTCCGCAGCCGTGCAGCAAGCTTTTCGCAATTGACCCGGTATTTACAACATTGCCGAAACGTTCTCTGTCAGAGAAAAAAAAAAGGGGGGTTTGACCGCGCAGCATAAAAGCAACCTTCCACGCTTATTGCAAGCGGCAAGAATATACGGACAGAATGGCCGCCGAAGCGACAACAGTGAGAGCGCCCCCCGTTGGGGAAACAGAATGAGCTACCAAATACAGATATAGGACGCCAAGAACGAAATTGGGCAAACACATATTTTATAGCTAAGCATAATTGCATCACTTTATGAGCGTGTAGGTAGAAAAAACAGACGCATATGCGCAGCGTATTTAATTCTGCGTTGGCTACCAGGAAAATGGCTACGCTGAATTGCCATTACCGAAACTAGACCAACTGTCCACCCACTGCGTAAGACCTCATAATTAACTCATTCGCAGAGAAAGTAACAAGGGGAGTGCTGGAAGCCCTATCTAGCCGTTAGCCTACGACCGATTCTTTAGAGTCCCTACCTTTCGCTTCAAGCAGTAGGCAACCACGGACGCTAGATATGTACTGGGACCGTGACGCGTTATCGCGGCCTGTCATCGGATTCATTGCACAACGTGCGCAGCTAATTAAGGAATATGAACTCAAGTGTACGACCCTTGGCGACCACCTGTTTCCTAGAGGGAGTGCTGCGCAACGGGACCGGGCCCATATAGCCTCGCTGAGTTACATGCAGAAAACTGATTTGGCCTCCCGTTTGGGGACATTTTTCCAATGTTCCCACTTTCTTTTGTCTGTATCTCTGTCTTTTGTTTATTTCGTAATTTTTCCTATTTCTTTGTTTCCTACGTTCTTCTCTTCTCTTTTCATTTCCTCCTACCAAAACAGTAGGCAGACGTAGTGCCCCTGTCGTTGAGAGTTGTCAGCTTGCTCCCGCCCTGTTTCTTTTGTGTGCTTGTGTGTGTATGTCTCCATATCTAATAACAATAACAATAATAATCATGACTTATTTCACCAGCGATACCTGATGACACTGATAATTTTAGGAAAAGAAACAGAGCTGAGAGAAAGTTTAGACTCAGTACAGCGGAGGTGGCGAGGATAGAAAAAAGAAGATTGGCCGCGCCTGCGCACGCTTCGCTACATATGAGATCGAAGCGCAGATGCGGGGTGGTGTGACGTCACTACACTACACAGACGTAAGTGGCGGCTTCACAACAATGTAGTTGCTCCACCTTCGCACACCTACTTTAGACGCACGCATTCGCGGACACATATCATGGCGATATTGTGCTCCAAATACCATGACTGGACTAGAAAGAAAAGGTCCATTTGTTTGGGCGTGTTTTATATGAGTGTTGTAAAGTCGAGCGAAATGTAGGTAATGCTCCTTTGTTCCTTTATTCCAAATGAGCAATAGTACCTCCCATATTAACTGCCTTTCGTAGCCTAAGACATTATTATTATTATTATTATTATTATTATTATTATTATTATTATTATTATTATTATTATTATTATTATTATTATTTATTATTACTTGCCTAAGAAGTTTCAAGTGCCTGCGCTGCCGCGTGGTGCCCCTAAAAAGAACGGACCAGAGAGAGTCATTACACGTCCTTTTCGTATATCGCAGTCACAGCACAAGTAAGCTGCTAGGCGGATACTTGTTTTAAATACAAAAGTGCAGTTACGTCCTTCCCTGTGTCGCATGCTACAACGGCCGCTTCCCGGCAACTGCAGCTTATGCAACCACGATCTTTACCGACGAACGCTTGCGTCGAACGCTTTGCGCCAAGGCGAGCTTTCTGGTTGTTATTTTTTCTCGCACGGCAGGCGCTGCCGGTGCTGCGCATGCGTGGAGGCGACTGCCATCTGGTCATGCTTCGAGAAACCCTGCGGCGCACCCCGCGAGTGCCTTGCGTTGATTGGTTGCCCCTATGCCTACGGACACGGGTGACCCATTGGAAAATTGAGCTATACAGTTCGCTGTAAAACAATTGAGCAGCCAAATATGCGCTTGTGTGCGCAAATAGAGGTAAAATGAAACTTCGCAGTACTTCAGCAAGTTTTCTGGAGCAAGTCTTTGGGGAAACATGGAATTTCACCTTTAAAATATGCATATATAAGAAACGTGCGCTTTCAGCATACGCCGTTTTGAATTGTAAGAGAAACTGGACTTGTGAAAGTATTTTAAATAAGTCATGTTTTAAACGAGGTTTTAAAGAAACCTGGATTATTGTGCAAGTAAGAAAAACGTGTATCCACGCTGTTTAGGATCATGTTGAGAAAACAACAGTAATTTTGTAATCTCTGACATCCCATCCGAAGCCTGAAACCAGCAAATTCTGATCGTTTGCTCTAATTGTCAAGATGTCACTAGAGGGGGTTTTATAGAATCCTAATGAACGAAAATAAGCTTTCTTTACTTTTCCCGAAAAGAGAGGAAGTCAGCGTAATTTGAAAAATACCATTTTACCGTGCACTCGTGCGTTCGCGAAAACAGCATCATCAAACGGCTGCAGTTGAAAAGCAATAATAACAAGAGAGAGAGACAGAGAGAGAGAAAGAGACGATGAAGGAAATGTAGAGAGCTTAACCAAGGACGTGCCCTGTTGGCTGCTCTACACTTTGCGAGGGGAAAAGGCGAAGAATCGATAAGGAGATAAAATAAAAAAGATAATACATATAATAAATAAATAACCAAACCTAAACAAGACGGCGCACCGGATGGTGCGAGACATGACCCGCCGCGCCGAACACGGCAACGCCTTTCGCACGATGTCTCGCACGAGGAGCCATGACGTCAGAAACCACTCGAGGAGCACAATACTAAGGAACACATACTGTATTAGCACAACAAATAAACAAGAAAATGCGCAGCCAGTAACGTACTAAAAGAATAGGTTGAGAGTTACAAAGCAAAGCAAAGTAAAAAAAAAGAAATTGAGCAGAGCAAATTTCATTTAGGAGGAAGGCCATCAAAAGTTCAATAAGCTCATGTCACACACAAGGGAACTGTCAAGGACGATCCTTGCACGGCAGTACACATTCTGCGAGGACGAACGCTAGGGTGCCCCTTTGACCCCACCGTCCATTTCCCTATCGTTGAGCAAGATTTCTAACGTTATCTTTCCGTCTCGGACAAAATCATCGTTTTTCAGCGAGGCAATACTTATTTGGAATTCGAGGTGAAAGTGTTGCAACGAGTCATCATAGCGGTCGCAGAAACAAGGAATGGCACGGGAAGTCAACGAACGATGCTTCTTTGTTGCATTACCACACACGCGCACTTGCCAAAAAGGCGGCCAACATCTAGAGTGCTCCAGCATCCCGTTAAACTCGATCTTCACGGTGAGAACAGGTGCAGGAATAGCCCAACACTTGAAGACGGCCGCCGTAAAGTACGTGTCCCTCATGTGCCACACCATAACCTCAGCAAACTTTTTCTTCAATCCCTGATACTGAATGATTTCCTCACAGTTTTCCAGGGTCACATCATACGCCATCTTCCCAATTTTTTTCATCCACGTGGGTGTGGTTGACAGAGCGCTATATAAATGCCGAGCGCCACCACGGAGAATCCTACAATGAGCAATTACACGGCTGGAATCGGTCTGCGGGGACGTTTCCCGCGAGTGTTCCAGATCGGCTAAGCGTTCCAACTTTCGAAGTATCAGCGCCTTTTCCGAGCGCAACGACAGCGACGATGACGTGCTGGATTCCTCCGCCACATTTCTCGAGAAAGTCAGCAGGTGCGACGCGGTAGATGAGATCGTGGCTGCCATTTGAGCCATGTCACCCTTTAAATCGCGCTCGCATGCCCCGATCTCGCGAGTGATACCAGCGAACAAGGTTTCCTGGCTTCTGACTTGTGCTTTAAGCTCATTCAACTGACTCTGGATCTCCGGCAGCAGCCGGTTATGGTTGGCATCCCCCAACATCGCCTTCAGGTCTTCAAGGGCAGCGTTCACGTTTTCAAAGGTCAGTGTTGTAGGTTCCGAGGACCGGCGCTCTGTGATCGCGGAAGGAACACCGGCCCTGCATCCGGCCACGTAGTGCGTTGGCAGGTCTCTGTGCTGGACTCCCTCGCCGCATCGCAGACATTCCACGGTGTGAAATGTGCATTCGTTCTCGTAGTGCTCCAGCATGCCGTCCATGGTGCCCGTGTACTCGCACCCATGCTGTTCGTTCCAGCAGTACACCTTAATAGAAGATAAAATATATAAATAACAGACATTACAATTTTTGGAGAACAAACTATTTTTACCAAAGGTGCGTTGTACCGTGAACCGTGAACGTGAAATGTACCGTGAACTCCGGTGCGAAGCAACGTGTACGCGAATTTCTGTAGGGAATAATGCTCTTGATCCCCCAAGCAGTATCCTTCTCTCTATAAACATTAAGAGGCAGCAAACATGAACAGTAGGTTACGGCGAATCACTTAATTGTGCTCCTAAATAGCAACACATATCCTCTAACACAAAACGCAGGTTTGATAAGCCAGAATCGAGGAAAAAATATACCGTACTTCATTTATTCTTCCAGCTTCTAACTCATCTACGGAGACAGCGGCATTGTTCTGCGGTGAAGACCCCCATCTGCTTCTCGCTTGCTAACTTACTCGCAAAATAAAAGCACTCACCCAACACGGGCCAGATAGCTTTTATAAAGCCGTTTGCAGGGGAAAATACCGTGAGCGGTAGCGGTTCATGGAATAATGTTCCAAAGTAAGAATTTGAAGCAAAAATAATGTTGGAAGCAAAACTATCAATTAAAAGAATCACTAGTGAATTTACCTTTGCATGTACCCAACTTCATTTCTGGTGTTTTTGTGCGAAGTTCATGAGAAGGAAGAATAATGTTAAAAGAGAAAGTCGTCCTTGTTCACTGCATGAGGTGGACCGGTTTCGCAATCTCTCTTTAAATGTCGCGTCGAAAAGACAATGCCGAATCGTCTGTGTGAGGTCGGACATATCAATTTATGACATTTTTTTTCATTTACATGTTTTTATCACACTAAAAAAATGAAGAAACATTGAGGTCCCACACAATAATTCACATGAGGCTACATTGAGCTAGTGTTGTTCTAGTGCATGAGTTTTGATAAACATAGAAAGGAAAATTTAGCCAGGCTGAACTAATACATTACAGTTCGGCAATATTAAATCACACACTCTTGGCCCAGGTCGTGCAGATACGATGTAGTGCAACAAATGGCAGTGGAGAATTGCCCTAATCTCCCACCTCCCTCCCCAAACAGGAAAGAACGTCAGAAATTGCCCTTTTTGCAGCTCACCTTCGAGGTATTCGCTATCCTTGTAGGGAATTCATAACCGTAGCATTCCCCTTCTTCGAATGCCTCTCGATCCAACGGACACTGTCCGACGCCCCCTTCGAAACTGGCTGCGTGGCAAGATTCGCACAAAGCGTGCGAGCACGGCAACAGCACCGTACGTTTCGGGATCATGCGGCAGAGGCTGCATACACGTGAACTGGGAACCTCGTTGACGAACCGCGTCGGTCGCCAGTTGACGCCGGCGACGACGTGGTCGCGAAAACGGTGCACTCGTCCCTGTCCATGATCCGGCATGCTGGTGTCTTCCGGCACGAATCCCCAGCTCGAACCATAGAGCACTGGCTTTTTCAACCGAGCTTATCTCGACTGAGTGGTATCAAACATTTTGACCAAAGCAGCAACCAGGACAGATAAAATGAGCCCTGCACTCAATGTCGCATGCAATGCCGAGCACTTATCGTAAACTCAATCTTTGCAATGCGGCGAGGAACAAGTGCTTCGTTATCGTCGCCGACAGTCGTTTCATATCTCTACCACGGATATCGCCGCAGAGAGGCATATAGATTGTGCTTCTTGTTCAGTTATCACTTTCCGCCATCTCGCTATTCTATATAGCGAAGAAACTGAGACAACGCGAAAATGACTGACTCGTTATCGTCAGCGACATATTGCACGTCGTGAAGGAAGATTCTACATGTAAAGTGGTATCAGAGAAAAGCAAAAGCAAACTTATGAATCGCATATTTAAACAAACAATGCAGATGTCTTTATGGTAGAAAAAAAAAACAATATTGAGCATTTTAACCCGACGGGAAATCCTTGACCGCAATAGCAAGGTTTAGCGAAGCACTTCAAGTGGTCAGACGATGTCCCTAAGGCACGTGGTTTCGATGCATTCTCGTGAGGCAGCACGCAAGGACGCTCCGGCTGTGCAGAGGGAACAGTGCCCTGACAGCTGCCAGGCGTCTCAAAACGCACGCGCGATCAAGAGCACAGCTAGGTGGCGCCGTAGGCGTCGAACCTCGATTTCGCAAGAGATGAGACCGACGATGAACCAACAACGTTTGTCAGCACCGTGTTATTATTATCAGCCAGCTTCCATTACTTCTAATATCTATAATATATAATCTCCTCAAAGTGGTGTGAGAAAGCCTGACGAGATATGTACAACCTTCTGAATTTACATATGAAATTGATGTTGAAAATACCAACTGTGGCAATCGGTGGGCTGGAAGCTAACCTAATGTAAATGTGAGTTTGTATTACAGCTTAACATACTGACGTCACGTAATGTTAACAGCTGCTGCGTAACGTTATGTCGGTGCCACACGTTGACGCCAGGTGCATGGGGGCGGTATGACTTGTGTTGAAGCAATACAATAGAATTAATTAGGATGACTTCTTTTCCTGCGCGGAACTGAACCATCGTCCCGGCTAGACATACCACTACACCTATACCCGAGTCTTCTTTCCACATGCTCAAAATACCAAGATGATGCTGGCGTTTTACGGTGAAAGTGGAATTACAAGTAAGCGTGTACGTAATGTAACGCCTGACGCTTAACGCGCCTACCCCTTGCAATGTCAGGACTATTTGCACCGTTTATAGAATGCGACGGTAAATTCCCTTTTGTATAAATGTACTCTGACAGTTGCGTCCCCAAGTGATTTATAAGTGTCGCTGACGACAGCACTCGGACGCGAGCGAATTCCAGGTTCCTCGAACCCAACAGGTGCGTGGCATAGCATCTTGAGGGTTAACAAAGGATGAAAAAAATAGGCTATGAATTGCGCAAAAAGTGATAGAAATAACATACTTGTAGTGCTGCATGCTCCTGGGTGCAGCAATGCCACAGAATATATTCCGGTTTTTGAAACATAGACGCAAACTAGGAACCCTACAAATATGTCTGTTACACTCACGACGCCTTACAGACTGACAGAAATGTAAAGGAAGTATACACCGAATAATTTCGTGATCCCTTACCAGTGACAGTACTCGAACATCTACGTTCGTTAAGCTGACGGGGTTAAATTATTTTCGATGTGAGCGTTCGCTAAAATGTCATGTCTACACTTTCCAGACTCGTGTGAAGCATGCATCGATACTAATTTTTATTGGAATAGAAACAGACGTCTCTCTTGCACTCGAACGGAGCGACTCATGTTTTACTGTCAGAGGGCGTCAGCCAGAACACGCGACCATGCTACATATAGCATGCTGAACGCCTGAACGCGACCATGCTGAACGCCTGCTTCACCTCCGCCGCGCAACGGCCAGGCATTGCACTATCTTCGGGATCAGCCCACGTATGGGAAGTTTCTTGTTTACCACGCCAATGAGAGGAAAATTTCCTTTAACGCCAGACGTGTACATCTTCGCTGCAAAACCGAGGCCGCACATTTCAGCTTAGCTGCTTAACCTTCTGTACAGAATGCTGGGGCGGTAATTTTTTTCTACAAGTATTACACATCATTGCGTCAAATAAATAATTACCTGTAGAAACGTTTGCCACCGTGGGCAGCCTACAGTTATTTTTGTGGCTCTTGCACTTCCCCATTTTAGGGGAGAGCTTTTCCGCGCGGACACCATAAAATCCCGAATACTAGCCAGACAAAGCTTCGCTGTAAAAATCCTTACATTTTACGAGCGTGAAGTGGCTCGTTGTCAGCGGCGTTACGATCTACCAGCGGGGGCAGCGATCTTCGAGCCTGTCCTGCTTTCGTGAGACGAATCGGTTTTTCTGAAGAACACAATGCATCCCCTCGGACAGACCAGCGGCGACATCAAGGCGAGACGCGTTTATCGGCTACAGGGTTGATGGATGACACTAGGTCGCCGACCTCGACGCTTAGATCGAGGAAGTCCTGTGAGGATGCGTTCTAACCTGGTTCGTTGCAGCCGCCGCTAGCCACCTAAGCCAGTCGACAGACGAACCATCTAATTTCTGGGACATCCCAGTGGGCAAGGCGCGCCAATGGAGTCATGCGTGTCGCCTCCTATCACCTTCTTTCTCTGGTGGACCAGTGAACCGGGCGTACCCGCGGGCATTTCTACGGTTATGTTCCGTGAACGAAGGTGCCGGAATGATTGTGTGCACCCTCGCACTCAAAGTGGAGCTTTCGGCGAACTACAAACGCTTCGAATGAAGGGTGGTGTAAGCATAGGTTTCTCTGGCTTCGGGATCTAGCGAGACCAAAGTAATTTAAGCGGACTGTTTCGAGTGTGCTTTGGTGTGCGAGTGTGCCCCTCTCCGAAAACATGCAGTCTGATTTGATGCGTAACTCATGCTACGAGAACGACCTACTACGCTCTGTGTTCCGCCCAGTTCGAATATTCCTTGTCTTACAAATAATTTTGCCTCACAAACGCAAATAAACCCCCAGTTCCGTTCATCAACCTCTCGACCTCGTACGTTTCAGGAAAGAAGCAACCTTCGTCAAGAAAACTCGAACGACGGCGTGACAGCTATCCGCCTCCGTGCGACGGTGTCGTTGCGTAAGCGAGCTGCTCGTTACGATATGCACTGGCGGCGTAGGCTATGGAGCGACCGTCCACGTGACGCCAGACTCCGAGGTCACGACCCCCGAATCCTACAGCGGAAAGAGTTCGAATTTTTTTATACCCCCTGTCACGCGACATATCTAGTTCCATTTGCAACAGGTGACATTCGGCTATAATGCCACCTGTTCGCTATCACACGGTAAAACGTTATAACTCAGGTGAACACATTTCCAAAGAAATCATTTTGCCAAACATTCGCATTCATTACGGAACCGAATAAGTATCTTCGACACCAGGAGCCTACCGGCGATCAGCTTGGCCAATAGTACACGCTTTTCAATTTTGTCCTTTCACCAAAACGTAACTATCCTTTCGATTTTGTTACCTAACTACTACTTTATAAACATTTCAGAGCTTCGCAAGGCATAATTACACAAAGCTACTCGCACTTAAGTTACTTGACGGCTGTTTCTAGCTTTAATTGTTTGTACACAATGAAGCATCAGCCGCTGATACACCGCTTGATTTGACATTAATGCACGTGCCTATTTTCCTACGGCACGCACGGACAATCTGCATATTAGGAGCCTGCATGCACATCACAGCCGCGATGACACCAAACTAGCGTTCTTGTTCTTCTTCAGCAAGGGTAGTGAACATGCCCGTCATACTTTCCGCCATGCTGCTTGCCTGATCTTCGACTTGGCTTGACTTGGTCGGCAGAGTCGACAAGTTAGTGATCAAAAATCATCGTTTCAAAGGGAAGACCACGTTACAGCGCAACTTAGCATATTGCGAAACATTTACTTCGCATAAATGGGTTTAACGCTCTTTTATGCGAAGCATATTACGAGAGCACAACCCAGCTCCTCAGGCGCGGCGGTGTTGCCTTCAATGACCTTTGACCCCATGCCATACCACGTGACACCATGACGTCACGACAGAGGAGAAACGGGACTCCAACTCGCGCCGTCGCTCGCGGCGTCGCGGCGGTATATAAGCAGCTGCGCTTGCCTCTGCTAGACATTTTCTAGGTGGCTTTGATCGGACGCGGTGTGCGTCGAGCAACGCAGCGTTTGGCGCGACAACGAAATTTCTAGGTGGCTTTGGCTCAACTCTTGCAAGATGGGCTGGGTGGGAATCGAACCAGGGTCTCCGGAGTGTGAGACGGAGACGCTACCACTGAGCCACGAGTACGATGCTTCAAAGCGGTACAAAAGCGCCTCTAGTGAATGCGGTGTTGCCTTAGAAACGAGCTGTTCTCGTGCGTCGCTTGCTCAGGCGCTCATTTCGTTGCCGCGCCGAACGCTGCGTTGCTCGACGCTCACCGCGTCCAATGCGGGGCGCGTAGTCGCTGCGCCGTAGCCCATTGTCTTACACCCCTTGGCGGGTCGACGGGAACGCTATCGCGTTCCACTCTTTAAGGCGAATCAGAGTAACGCATGAGTTGTTTGTTCGTCTAGCCGAACCAAATATAGCCAAGCAACAGCAGTTCACCAGGCTAAACAGTGGTTCAACAACTAAAGTAAAGGCTAGTATGCTTCGCATCCTGGGCTTAACCTTAGCTAAGCCACAGCCATTTTTTGCCTCTCTTTCTTTACTATCGTCAATGACATCATTTTCAAATTATGTGAGCTTTCGCGCTGTGACAGCGCACAGCGATAATGACATTAACGTCAACTAATCTCCGTCGTTGCAAATTACATTACATTTGCCGTTTCACATGGGTATTAGTCTAGCAGATAATCGGGAACACCACGCACAGCAGATGAGCAACTGATACACGGTATCTGAGAAGCACGCGCTTTCTTCGCGCATGCGCAGAAAATACGGAACCCAAGTAAGTAAAGAAGACAGTTCTTGCCGTGAGCTGTCTATTGATCTATTTCTGAAAATATTTTAACTACAGAAGCAGAGCTATTAGCCACCAATAATGATTAGCTTACTATTATCGATCGGGGACCGCTCTTCTACTCCAACACCACCAGTCTTGCTCTAGCCAGCTCGGCCTAGACCCGGTCTGTGAAGTGGTACAAGCCGTTGTACATCTGCTCCCCGTCAGACCCTTCAGGTCTCACCGTTTGGCGTCCTTTCACCATTTGTTACACCAGGATAATTGACAAAATACCACGAGGTCATTAGTAAAGAACAGCTCAAAGCGAAACCAATACTCAAGGCTCAAAGAAACGTTGAAAAAATTATCTCCTTCTAGGCACAAGTTAACTAGTGAAGCGGACCTCGGTCGTCGCTCAGGTGGCTCCGACTTCTTTTATTTCAAAACGCAAGCAGTGACTGCGACGTATTTAAATTTTTTTTCGGCTTTTGCCGTGTTTACCAACATTCACAGCGGGTAGCGCTTCAACAATAAACTGGTCAGCGGAATGTCCTCCAACGCAACGAATTTGCGCCCGCAAAATACAATCTGCAAGTATTGTATTCGTGTGAAAGTGAACACAAACCGCTATCATTTAATGAAGCCAAATTTCTATGTACGCGTTAGCTAGGATAAATCGCGAAATGAGCAACTTTCACCAGTGATCTTCAGTTGCTTACAACAAAGCAGTGAAAAGCGCCCAGCCAACCAAACACTACATCTACTAAAAAGAAACCACGGATGATTTTTTTGTTTTGTCTTATAGCTCTTTTGAAAAGGGTTGCGCTTGTTTTCTTTAGCAATACTGCAGCAAAATGTGCTTACCTCTCGATCGCGTAGAAACGGACGATTTCGTCCCGCTGTTGCTCCTCTATGTGCCACACCACACAGCCGTACAGCAAGCTTTGTGCACTATTCCCGGTACTTCCAACATTACCGGAAGATACACGGTGACAGCAAAAAAAAAAAACATTTAACTGCAGACTATAAAACCAAACTTGCGCGTGTATAGAGGGCGGCAGGAGCAGACTATCAGAATCGAAGCCGAAGCGATAACAGTGAGAGCGCTGCCCGTTACAGCAACAAGTGAAGCGACCAATAGAAATATAGGACGCCAAGAAAGAAACTGGGAACAGCCTATTTTATTTCTACACATATTAGCATCAAATTTATTAATCTGTAGTTTGCAAGATAGAGACAAATATAAAAAAGCCACGAAATTTGCCGTGGCCTACCAGCACAATGGCGACCGTTTATTGCCAACGCCGAAACAAGCCCAACTGTCCACCCACTGCGTAAGACCACAGAAATAACTCGTTCACACAGACAGGAACAAGGGGGTGCTAGAAGCGCCGTCTGGATGTAAGCCTACGGCTTCAGGCTAGCCACCATTCACCTCAGCAGCAGGCAACCACGGTCCCTGGGCATGCGCTGCGACCGTCACGCGTTGCCGTGGCACGTCACCGGGAATTATGTCATCAACAATGTCCATAGGGGCTGATAATTTAAAGTAAATAAATGGAGTTGGAAGAAACGACAGTCTAAGAACGCGTCTGCGCGTGCTTCGCTACACATGACGTCATTGGGGGACAACAGTACATTGCGCTGACGTCATTGGTGACTACTCGCCAATATAAATGCTGCACGTTGACTTGTCTACTTTAAGCGCAAGCATTCGCGGACAGATCAAGGCGATTTTATGCTCCCAATCCCATGACTGGACTGGAAAGACGAGGTAAATTTTTTGCTTGCACATGTTTTCTATGCGTGTTGTAAAGTGGCCGCAAACATAGGTAATGCTCGCTCATTCTTTTCATATTCTTTTTTTTTCTTTCTAAGAGGCAGTAGTGCCGCACACAATTGCGGGCCAACTCTTACTGAATGCCGTCTCTCCCGTTGGGGAAAACATGCGGCGAACAGCAGACGAAGCCCGCGTACAACTAATATTGTCTCCAACATCCCCGTCTATCCAACTTGCCCGTGTCCAAATTCGCTCTGTCTCCAGCAACAACTTAGGCAGGACATCGAAATTCACCACAGGATAACGCGAGTGCAGAAGTGAATCCAACACAGGAATAAAAATATAATTTCTTGAAGCCATACCCTTCGTAAACAGTGCGCAACTGAGAGTTTCGTGAAACATTTTGTGAATTGTCGGTTGCTGGAATTGTTCCTCTCTAACTTGTTCTTTCTTGTTTGGCTTTTGCAGGTCGTGCAATGGAGGGACTGTAACGTAAAGGCCGCCGGTTACCTCCTGCCGCGGGCTCAGCATTTCGAGGGTAGCGACATGAAACAAGGCCACTGTAGATTACATTTGGATATATATCAATCAGCTCCAGGTGATAAAAGTTAATTTATCCACTGTACGGCGTGCTTCATCCCGACATCATGTTTTGGGGCACGTAATACTACGTAATATGTCTTTATTTGCCAGAGGGAACTCTTTCTTTCACGCATGCAATACATGTATTTCCTAAACTCAAGTTGATCTTGTCTGTCCATGCAAGCTAGTTCGAACTCAATGCGCAAGGCTAAGTGGACGCCAGAACCCTGTCTAGCAGCAAGGTTCAGTTCCGTAGGCACCCGTTTCCCTCTTCAAGAAAGAAGAACGTTTGCACATTCATTCATTCATTCATTCATTCATTCATTCATTCATTCATTTATTCATTCATTCATTCATTCATTCATTCATTCATCTGCCAATACAAGCATTGCTTATGCTCTACACGATAAAAACTGAAATGCAAACTGAAGTTCTTGTAAAAACATTGGTGTTAAAACAAGATCTCTCTAAAAAAAAAAGCTTAGAGCAGTGAAACATGTGCTTCAGTGCATAAGTAGAGACAAATAGAAACTTCGCGCCAAAACAGAGAATCTTCGGTGAGACTTTATAGGTTACACAGAATTTAAGTTGTGCGGAAGCAGCGACCGATAAGTAAAGAGAAAGTACGATGTAACCTTCCGCGGCTCTGGACACCGAGAGAAACTAAATTTTTAGATCATTTGAATTGAATCAATGAACTTCGAACACCTTCATTTTGAATATTATATATAGAACGTGTCTGGGGGGAGGCACTAAGTTTAAAAGAACAGTTATTATTCCGCAAATAATAAAAGTGCATGCACGTTGTTTAGAGTCGCGCTGAGTAACTAACAATAATCCTTTAGTCTCTTACATACCATTGGACTAATCAAATTAGCAAATCTCTATCGCTTGCTCTAATTGCCAAATGTTAGTAGAATCGTAGGAAACGAAAGCTGTGCCCGTGGAGTCCTGCGTTTATCTTTCCCGCGTTTATTTCTGCTGCCATGACCTCTACAATAATGGGCCGTGTTTACATTTACTGAAAAGCGAGAAAGCCCGCGTAATGGGAAAAACACGACGTGACAATGCAATCGTGCGCAAGTCATAGCAGCCTGATTAACCTGCCTAAGTGGCAAAACAAGATGAACAAGACTATATTCTATAACAAGTTGGATTAGCACTGCATATCGAAGTGCCCTATTCCTGCTTTCAGTTTCTGTTATTTTGCAGGATTATTAATGCGTAAGCATTGTATGTCCCGTGAGGCAGAAAAACGGGCGTTCTAGACAACGAGTGGTACCAAGACACATCAGGACCGCTATTTTGTAGCGATGCCTTATGCCTTATTCTATGCTATTCTTATCATCCACCACACACGGCAGCCTGATCTCGTTGATAATGTGGGCAGACCGTCACTCTGACCACTGGCCAAGCGCGAAAAGCCTGAAAAAGCATAGAATCGGAAAAGGCATCGCTACAAAATACCGGCCCAGCATCAAAGACGTCATCAGAGTCTTGTATGACGCCAGTAGAAATACAGAATTAAGATCAGAAAAATTATTAGCAAAGTGACCTAAGAGGGAATGAACTGAATTAAGGTAAAGTAAAGTGAATGTAGGTGAAATAAACTGCTTTTAGGCGCATTCAATCCGAATAAGGTGGTTTAAAGTGCATTAATGTAGATTAAGCTGGATTAAGGTTGGTACAAATTAGACAAAGTGGATTAAGGTGGAATAAATTGGATTAGGGTGAATTATGCTTGATACAAATGAGAGCAAGGTGCAATAAAGTAGATTTAGGCTGATACTAATTTGAGCAAGGTTGACTAGGGGATATTAAGGTTGAGGTGTGAAAGACAACAAAATATGACGTCACGTTTCAGGAAAAAAATTCCAGAAGTCATAATGGTTTGATAATGGAAATTTTGTTAGGATACTTAAGTCACTGTCAAGTTTTTTGGTCGAGCCTGTTTAGATGGTAGATTAGTTCCGTCACAATTTTCTTGTGATAATAAAATGCACCAAACGAAGAGTGTCCGAGCTCCGATTTTTCTTGGAAACGTAATGACAAAAGATTATCAAATAAAATTTACATTGCGTGTATCTCGTTCGAATAGACAACGGCTTACGTGCGTGTCCCTTTTACCAGTTATTCGTAAACTTTGTTTTCTCTTGACGTTACAACGGCTCAGCCTAGGATGTCAGCTCAGCCTTTGTACAGGTGCGGCGGCGCAAGCTGGCGCCGTGGTGCTGTAACGCAGCCTCTGGGGCAGATATCTCTGAGCACAGCTTGTCTTGTGCACAAGAATGATGAAACAAAGCAAAGAATGCTGCTTGCAAACGTTATAACGGGGTCATAGACATCCCTTATGAAACAGCCACCACACTGCTCTGAAACGTAGCTCTAACTGGTGCTGCGTATTGGCTGCAAGCAAACTGCAACTCACAAAACAGCGCCCGAGTACTTTCGAGGGGTAGGAAAACTCAGTCACATAGCTTTGATGTATCAGTTGCCAGTTTTAAATGCGTATGTGAAGGTTTCTTTTAGTGTTTTACCCGTATGGATCGAAAGACGAAAGCTGTGGCATGGTCTTGTGTCCGCTCGCCGCTACACGTGTAAAACGAAAAGTGTTTTGAAGACAGCGACACCGCTTATCCACCTGAGCAACCACCTGCGAGTCACAAAGGGTCGCTTTTGGCGTTTTAAGGTATTTAAACACACAGAAATGCTTGCGAATAAAATTAGCGTAAACATTCTGATGCCTTTCAGAGGTTGTTGCTGCTGCATTTTCACGGCTGTTGTTCACTGTGTATATGCCCCCAGACGTACCAGGGCGGCCCTTCGCGAGATGAGATGCAGGCCTAGAGCTCGATTATAAAAATCGGTGGCATCATTCTAACGGTGGATAAAAGTTTATTTCTTTATTCAGTTACCTCACAGCCTCCCGAAGGAGTAGCGGTTGAAAGGAGGATACAGGGAATCAGCAGAAAGAAATGAGTACAAAAAAATTCTACATTGTTAGCGAGTAAACATGAAAGCACAAATATCCAACAATATAAAAAACGCGATAAATGAAGCAAAACGACACTCCGAGGTAGCTTGAATGCCCGTGTAGCTTCTTTTCAGTGCACCGCAGAATCAACCAGTATAGTTAAGAATTAATCCACATGCCCCATATTTTCGGCTTCGTGGCCGAACTACAGTTAAGACAAAGCTCTAAAACCTGTGTTATTGCACTGGTTCGCCAACTAATGCTTTCAGAAATGAAACAAAGGAGCTTCTGTATACGGGAGGTCGATAGATCGCTGCAATAACTGAAAACTGAAAAATAAAAGTGGATACCGCAATTTTAATGCAGGACACGAAAGAAGAGTACCAAGATCACTGATAGGCCTCAGAAAGCAGCGAAGATAAAAAGAACCATGGGAGGGTGATTATCGGTTCATCAGCCTCTGAAGCAAGCTTGAAAAAATAAACTCATATTCTTCAGTCACCACCTGTTTCCTCGTAAAGATCAGCAGTTTTTTTAGGTCTCCTCGGGTCTTCGGGCAGACGTGGCAGTAGAAATACGCGGATGACTCGCTTTAATAACAGGACGCAATTTCGTCATAACTATAAATTCTATTCCGGTGTAAGCCGCATCCCAAAAGAAGAGATTTCTTGTTCGAAACGTCATCTGCTCGAACACAAATTATCTGAGCAATCGAGCTGATGTAGCAGTAGATAGTATGATTACCCAAGCGAATACGCAAGCGATCCTGTTGATCGCTTCACCACGCCCTCAGTCGAGTTGAAAAAAAAACTATTATTCCTATTTTTGGGCACTGCCTGTCCTGTCGTAAAGATCAGCAGTCTTTTAGCTGTAATCGGGTCATTGGGCAGACGTGCCAGTAGACTTACGAAAATCACTCACTCTGATGTCAAGACGCACTTTCGTCATCACTATCAATTCTATTCTTTTGTAAGCATCATTCCCACCCAGAAGTATTGAAACAAAGGATTTCTTGGTCAAAACGTCATCTGTTCCAACACAAATTATCTGAGCAATCTAGCTGCTGTAGCAGTACGTGGTCTGATTACGTGTGCGATTAGAGTTTGGCTACACCATTTACCGACGGCGGAGTACAAAGTACTTGCCGAAAATACGATTTAAAGTCATAAGCGAAGGCCTCAACACTCAAAACGTTAACTTTGCGCGAACATTTCACATACAGGGCAACACGCAGTACTATACTGCATTATCCACAAAGAACGTCGCCTTGCAAGCAATCGCTTCAGCCGCTGAATGACAATATTAGAGAGGAGAATCGATCTGGGCGCCATATAGTCAGAAACAAATCGAGGAGCACAGTATTGAGAAACACCAACTGTATTAGCAGCCTAAATAAACAGGAAAATGAACAGCCAGTAAAGTAATAAAACGATGGGTTGACAGTTACAACGCGTAGCAACTTAAAAAAAAGGAAATTTCGCAGGGCCAGTTTTGTTTAGGAGAAAGGACATCGAAAGTTCGCTAAGCTCATGTCGCACGCATGGGAACTGGTAAGGACGATCCGGCAGTGCAGTACACATTCTGCGAGGATGTAGGTTAGGGTCTTCATTTGACACTACCGTCCATTTCACTATCGCTGGGGGAGATTTCGAATGACATATTTCCGTCTCGAAGGAAACCGTCATTCTGCAGCGAGGGAATAGCTATACGGAACTCGAGATGAAAGTGTGGCAATGATTTATCATAACGGACACAGTAACAAGACATGGTACTGGAAGTCAACAAACGATGCTTCAGCATTGCATTATCCCACACGCTCACCCGCCAAAAAGGCGGCACGCACCTTGAGTCCACCAGCAGCCCGTTAAACTCGATGTGCACAGAGAGAAGAGTTGTACCATGACCACCCCACTTAAACACGGCAACCGTAATGTATGTGTCTCTCATGTGCCACACCGTAATCTCCGCAAACCTTTTCCACGGTCCGCGATACTTAATGATTTCCTCACAGTTTTCCAGGGTCAGACCATACTCCACGCTCCCCATTCTTTTAATCCGCGCAGCTGTGGTTGACAGCGCACTGCATAAATCCCGACAGTTACCCTTCAAAATGCTACAACGAGCAATTATACGGCTGGACTCAGGCTTCAGTGAATTTTGCCGCAAGTTTTCCAGGTGGGCCAAGCGCTCCAACTTGCGAAGTATCAGATCGTGTTCCGAGCGCAACGAAAGCGACGTTGACGTGCTGGATTCCTCCTCCGGATTTTCCAGCGAAGTCGGCTGGTGCGACACGGCCGCTGAAACCATGGCGGTGATTTGATCCATCTCGGACTTTAAATTGCGCTCGGATGCTCCGATCTCGCGAGTGATACCAGCAAACATGGTTTCCTGACTTCTGACTTGTTCTTTAAGCTCATTGAAATGACTCTGGATCTCTGGCAGCAGCCGGTCATGGTTGGCATCTCCCAGCCTCGCCTTCAGTTCTTCAAGGGCAGCGTTCACATCTTCAAGGCTCAGTGCTGTACATTCCGAGGACCGGCACTCTGTGATCCCGGAAGAGACACCGGCACTGCATCCGGCCGCGTAATGCGTTGGCAGGTCTCTGTGCTGGACTCCCTCGCCGCATCGCAAACATTCCACGGTGTGAAATGTGCATTCGTTCTCGTAGTGTTCCAGCATGCGGTCCATGGTGCCCGTGTACTCGCAGCCGTGCGCTTCGTTCCAGCAGTACACCTTAATACAATAGAAAATAAATAAAGAACACATCGCAATTTTTGGACGACATATTGTTACAAAAGGCGCAATGCTTCGCTCTCCCTACCATTTAAGACGTGCCCTTACGTGAAGTCCGGTTGCAATAAACATATGCGAAACTCTCTAGGGATGTCAGGCTCTAGATCACTCCCCAAGCAAGCAGTATCTGTCTCTCTGTAAGCATTAACAGGCAGCAAACCTAAACAGTAAGTCACGGTGAATATCTTGATTCGGCTCCTAAATAGCAATACAGGTACTCTAACACATAAAGCAGGTTCGGTAGGCCACAATCGAGAAAAAAGTATGCGATAGTTCAACTTGTCTTCCAGCTTCTAACATCTACGGCGAGAACAGCATTGTTGTGTGGTGAAGACCACCATCTGCTTCTCATTTGGTGGCTTATCGCCAAATAAATGTGGTCATGGAGTATGGGCCAGATAGATTTTATAGCGTGGTTTGTAGGGGAAAACACGTTGGGCGGTAGCTGTTCAGGAATAACGTCTTAAATTAAGAATTAGAAGCAAAAGTTGTGTCGGAAGCAAGGCTTTTGTTTAGTAGAATCACAAATGAATTTCTCTTTGCCAGGTGCCCAACAACATTTCTGATGTCTTAGCGCAAAGTTCAAGAGAAGAAAGAGCAATGTTTGAAGACTTGTCATTGATCACTACATGAAATGGACCGATTTCGTAATCGCGCTTAAAATGTCACGTCGAAACGACAATGTCGAAATGTCAGTTTGAGGTTGGACATGTAAATTTAATGCCTTTGTTTCTTGCGTTTCCCTTTCTAGATCTATCACACTAAAAAATGAAGAAATATTTAGGTCCAACACAACATTTCACCTGACGGTGCATTGAGCTAGAGTTGTTCTAGTGCGTGAGTTTTGATCAACATAGAAAGGAAAGTTTAGTCAGGCTAAATTATAACATTAAATTTCTGCTATAGGAAGTAAATCGTACAATCTTACCTTAGGTCAGGCAGATAAGAAGTAGCGCGGCAAATGCGAATGCAGGATTACCCTAGTCTCCCTACCTCCCCCCACCCCCCCAAAAAAGAACGTCAGAAATTGTTTTTCCCCCTCACCTTCAAGGTATTCGCTTTCCTTGTAGGGAATTCATAACCGAAGCACTCCGCTTCTTCGAATGCCTCTTGATCCAATGGACACTGTCCAACGCCCCCTTCCAGACTGGCTGCATGGCAAGATTCGCACAGAGCATGCGAGCACGGCAACATCACCGTCCGTTTCGGGATCATGCGGCAGAGGCCGCACACACGTGAACTGGGAACCTCGTCGACGAACCGCGTCGGTCGCCAGTTGACGCCGGCGACGACGTGGTCGCGAAAACGGTGCACCCGTCCCTGTCCGTGATCCGGCATGACGGAGTCTTCAGGCACGAATCCTACGCTCGAACAAGAGTGCAGAGGCGTTTTCTATCGAGCTTATCGCCACTGTGTGGTCTCATACAGTTTGACCGAAGCAGCAACATGGACAGATAAAATGAGCCCTGCACCCAATGCCACGTACAATGCCGAGCACTTATCGTACACTTCACCTCTGCGACGCGGCGAGGAACAAGTGCTTCGTTATCGTCGCCGACAGGCGTTCCTTCTATCTACCACGGATTCCGCCGCAGCGTTTGCATATAGATTGTGCTCGTTTTCCTGTTATCACTAACGTCCATCCCGCTATTCAACATGGCTAAGCAACTGAGGCACGACGAGAAAATGACTGACTTGTAGTCGTCAGCGAACATATTGCACTTCGTATAAAGAAAGATACCTTGTGAATTGGTATCAGAGAAAGTCAAAATCAAACATACGAATAGCATACTTAAACAAACAAACAAACGAACAATGCAGATGTCTTTCTAGTGGAACAAAACCAAATTTAGAAGTTTAGCCCGATGGGCAAATCATTGACCGCAATAGCAAAGTTTAGCGTAACCCTTCAACTCCTCAGATGATGTTCTTACTGTATGTGGTTACGATGTATTGGCGCAACACATTACGCAAGGACGCTCCACCTGTGCAGAGGGAACAGCGCCTTGACAGCAGCCAGGCGTCTCACAACGCACGCCCGATGAAGGGCACGGCCAAGTGGCATTGCAGGCCTCGAACCTCGATTGTGCACGAGATGAGACCGACGATAAACCATCAACGTTAGTCAGTGTCGTCTTATTTTATCAGCCAACGTCCAATAGTTTTTATAATATATAATCTATTATCTCAAAACGATTAAAAAAATCCTGACGAGATATGTACAAAGTTCTGCATTTACATTTTTTTAAAATTCATATAGTTCACAGGCTCCAGAAGGAGTATTGCGTGAGGGGGGCGGTACAGATAACAATCGAGGAGTAAAAACATATTTTTTGTTAAGTAAATATGAACAGGACGAGAATCAAATAATAACCAAAAGAACCCGAAATAAATATAAAAAGAAAGTAAGGTAAACTAACAGTTGCTAGCTTTTCAGTATACACTAAAGCGAACAACCTTAGAACAAATGCTTACATAAATACACAACAATGAAGTTAAGATCAACGAAACTAAAACAGATACTTGTTTTTAGCTAAGTACTAGCCAAATATTGTACAGATTTTTGTTTGAACGTTACCCCTATAAAAATGGCCATTGCCTTTATGTTTCCTTTATGCTTCCTTCTTGTGCCCTATGTGACCTTTATGTTTCCTTGTCCTTTGCGTGACCTCCGGGACGTCAACTTTGTGTGTACTACGTGTTTACTCATCCTAATGTATACCTCGAGGAAGTGACCTTTATTATGCCTTTAGGATGTGCCCTTTATATTCACGGCAAGATGTTAAATGGATGTGCACTGTGTGTTACCTGAGTGTATACTTGAGTGCACATGTAGGTAACATAGAGTGCACTTAACTGTGTGTACATATAATACAGGCAGATCTATCTGTACTGTGTGACAGCCATTGATACACTCAGCAGAGTAATTGTAAGTACTAAATCTTGACTTATGCTTTCATTTGGAAACAAACAACCCTTATTATAATTCTTGTAGGATGTGTCCTTTGTGTTTACGGCAGGATGTTACCTAGGTGTGCACTTCAGTGCACACGTAGGTAACATAGTGCATTATATGCTGGGCATTCTATGTAACCTACATGTGCAGCACATTTAAGTAACAGAATGTGTGCAGTGAGCATATTTTGCAACTAGTACAGTTCGATCTATCTGTACTGTGTGTACAGCCACTAGCAGATTCAGGGAAGAGGCACTAGCTGCTTGCTCTCCTCACACTAGAGGCATGCCGACCGGCACTAAATGTGGCTATATTGTGCGGAAAATTGAGCATGCCATGAAATAGGATAGTGCATGGTGGCGACATGCATTCTCTTAATACTTTTTCAACCTGCTATTCTCCAGTAGCAAGTCAGATGCGAAAATCTAAAGTATTTAAGCCAACATACAAGAATTTCATGAAAGTGTTGTGCCCGCTAGGCTATCAAATACGTACATTTGATTGAATGTTTAAGACGGTTCTCACAGCAGGCGTCTTTCGTGTTCATCATAGGCCGATTATTTTTAGTCGCTATGTATGGCTTAAGCGCCGAGCATTTTTAGGTTTAGGCGATGGCGTTCTGCAGTGTGGTCTCTGTAGCCGCCCCGGCTGACGTGCACAGTAGAGGATTTTGAGCGTGCAGCTCGAGCGGCGAGCGTTTTCAGTCGCTGTTGAAGGCCTAAGCGCGGGCGTTCTGTGGCCGCCCCCAATGTCATGATGCCTGCTCCGTTTCGCTTGCAGTTTGTGAAATAATCTACCTAATTTATTTATCTGGCTTATGCAAAAGTGTCGACATCAGGGCTTTTGCCATTGCAGGTGACTGCAAGTTTGTGGTGTGCTTGCTGGCATAAGGGAATGACTTATATTGCTGCTAGCACAGCGTAGTGCAACTTGTACCACACAGGCACTAGCACATCTGGCAGTGAGAGCACTGTGGCTTCTGCAGTTTGTAAAATTCTTTGCCTTGTACCTACTTCATGACATCACCTTTTTCAGTACAAAAAGTGAGCAGTATGGCATCTATAGTTTCAATTAATGTTATCACAGAAATATGAGCACTATGCTATGTTTAGCATAAGTGCTCGAAATACACCAAACATTAACAATGGCAACGCCCTTTACCTTTGCTCTGTGCTTCTAATAGAATGTAAATAAGTTCATGTCGTCCCTTCCAAACTTATATATAGTGCTACATAATACTTGCAAAAGTGTTTCCCACATGCTATAGCTTAATCCGCAGAGCTGACTTAACGCAAGACAATAATTGACGTAGTGATGACACAAAACCAGATTCTTGGCTGAATGTGCTTCACATCTCTCGCATTCTTTAGCATCACTGTGTTTTGAGAAAGAGCTCACAAAATTGCACGCCAATTTTAAACATTTACTTTACGTGACAGTTCAATGGCACATAAACTAAGCATAAACCAAGGTCAGTAGGGATACACATTCAACACCAGAACCAATGATGCATCAACATTAAAACAAATTGACCAACAACTAGCAATGTGATAGGTGCAGTGCAACAGAAGTTTATTTTGTTTGGCAACATAAAAAATCTGAACAAACAGCAACATGCTACATATATATAGTGCTATTGCTGAATAGTTTATTCATTTGATACACAAATGATGATTTGACAACATAGGATAATGTAATCAACCCCAAGAACATGCAAGTGCACAATTACTTGTTACAAATAACCACAGAAAATGAAAGATGTGTAAATGTTCACTAAATACAAATAAATTATATGCTTTGTGATCACAACAATGCAGCATGTAAAATAGATTTAAACCAGGTTTTATTTTTGGAATAAAGAACTGGGGGTACAACTGGGTGAAAAGCTGTCACACCAGCTTGACGAAAAACCCAGGTCCATTACACAGCAGTGACACTCACAAATACATAACATATTTAGCACTAAACTAAGAAAAAATGAATACAAAATATTAATAGCAGAGGTGAATTTCATTACGGAAATCCATCACACTGTATATGACCAGCATCAAACAATAACACCCATCTCACAAGAAAAAATGCCTTTATAAATCGGAAAAGTCAAAACAAACACTGCAGCATGAATGAAAGTGCACATTAAAATTCAATGCTAACAAAATAAAAGTTGTACAACACATTGAGCACAATGTATTTGGCATTAAAATGAGAAGTCAGTTGTGTAACTGCCCTTTAGACCAGCTGTGCATTTCTATTTGTTATTTATTGTTGGTATATTATGTGCTAAGGACTGCAGCTTGCAAATGTTTCAAAACCATGCGACTTTCCATGCCTTGGGTGGGGGGGAGGTGTCACATTTCGTATTGGAATAGGACTCTAATGTAGCAAGTAGACATGCTTGCATTTCATGCCAGGTGTCCCATCACTAGACTTCATCGTTATTAAGCACATTGCTTGAGGTACCAATTAGAAGAAATGTAAACAAAATACACAGGCTCTTAGCAAATTTTTCTTTTCCCTGTATGTCTCTCAGTTGTACTTCTGTTAAATTGAGGAGAAGCTTTCACTGGAGAATAACCTTTCTTTATCTATCCAAATACATTTGAAATACAGGAACCACTGCCAGAACTACACTATGAAGTGCTAGTAACGTCATGCCATTAGGCAACTGCTAAGCTGCATATGCTATAAGCCTTACAATAATGGAATGGGACATTAGCTGAAATATACATTTGTTGGTGAACAAAGGAGACTGATGCCAAACTATGAGAAAAGTAAAGGCTCTACCACACCTTCCTCAACGACAAGACATCAGATAACTGAGATGTCTACCACGAAGCTAGTAGAGCAGTGAACAAAGCGATTGCCACAAAGATGACCCACTAGGCCAAGGTCAATGATAGACTGGATATGCAAGAAAGTTAAGGGGATTTCTTCCACCTTGTCAAACGTCTGCATCAAAAAACACGGGATACTAAGCGGTTCCACTGAGTCACCAATTAAAGTGTCAAACTAACTGTTGACAATAGAGCCACGGCAGCAGCACTTTCCAAGAAAATTTACAGCCAGATTTAAGAACAGGAGAAACATGAGCACTTTTCAACATATCAGGGAAAGGGGAACTACTCAAAAAGTTATCAAATGTAGATGTTAATAAACCATGGAGTTCCCACACCCACCCATTCCCCAACGTACTCCCGCCCCGTTCCTCTCATCGCCGCAAGGGGACACTATGGCACTCAAGAAGTCCAGTAAGGCAGCAGGACCTCATGACATTGTGGCAGAGCTCGCGAGAGTCAGAAGCTGGAGCCCCTCTATTTGGCTTGCCGGGTTTTTCAACTGCATTGTTGAAGAGAAATATGCCCGCCAACTGGCAGCAAAGCACAACAGTGCCCGTATGGAACTGGGAAGGTAATCCAGGTGACTGCACCAACTGCAGGCCAGCTACCTCCGCTCATACACTAAAAGTATTTGAATGTGTCCTCGGCAGGTGGATTATAGACATCTAGTACACTGTCAACAAGGCTGGCTTCGTGAAAGGCTGCAGAATGACCGATGCAATTCTCGTGGCAAGACTTCTCCTTGAGATGCACAGCAAGAAGCAGAAGCCTCTCCACATTGCCTTCTTTGACCTCAAGGTCTTCCACCAGGTTCTTCGCAAGCTGACCTGGCACATACATGCTCCATCAGCATAAGGGGCCAGAGAAGCTCATTGCCTTAGTTCAGCTTCTCTACCATCCATAACACGAGGAGTCAAGTTCAAAGCGCCGCCAGAGACTAGAAGCAACTGGGGATTTTAAACGGTGTCCATCACGGCTCCAGCCTCTCGCTGTAGCTATTCGTGCTCTTCATGCATGTTATCATGCACAATCTCAATGAACAGCACCCTACCCTGCTATATGCAGATGAGGCCATCCTCGCCATACACACGTCTCATCTGCAACTGCTCGTTCAGAGCTGGTACGACCGCCCAGTGCAGAACCAACTCGAGCTAAACCTCAAGACCAAGTAGCTGACAACAGACACAAATGAACAAGGCAGTCAACACCAGCATTGATGACCTGCATCACACCAAGCACTGCAAATACCTCGGATTGTAGACATTGGCAGACAGTGGCCTGAAGCACGAAACCAAAGCATCCGCAAAGGCTGCGTGGCTGAAGTGACCACTGTGACGGGCGTGCTCTGGACCCACTGCATGAAAGACTACCTTAACTCAAAGAATTATTACAGTCATCTGAACTGCTGTCAAACCTTGTCATAACAAAACGGTGTATAACTAAGCATGCAAAATTCTTCTTGGAATACCTATACAGTTTCCTATTGTAGTACATGTAATAATGAATATAACTAAGTAACTCTGGTTCCCCCTTCAGCTTCATTATAACGCGATGTTACTGTATATGGGTGCGAGTGTTGGCCAGCCGTCAAGAAGATTCACTGCCACCTTGCCGTCATGATGACGAAAATGCTGTGCTGGATCAGAGGCACCACTTGTTTTGACCACACGCAAAATGATTGATGCTACTGTGCTGCTGGAATCGCCAAGAAGATGCATGAAACCCGTCTCCAATGGCAGGGCCACGTACTTGGGTCAGATGACAGCTCACTCGTTCACATTAGGTAGCTTCAAAATGCCTGGAAAGCATCCGAGGAGCTAACCAGAACGGTGCAAACAACACGCTGAACTCACTACCACATGATTTCATGCAAACCAGATCCGCGACCTAAGGAAATAGAGACAGAGTTCTGAAAGAGCTGAGCCCGCAATAGTATAGAATAAGGTCAAGAAAGAAGGCAAATCACAGAATTTGTACATATTTTTGAGATCGTTTTGCTTACTGTAAGAACACGCAGCATATAATACGAACCCGCATATAGTACGAGGCGAAATTTTTGGGACGCGAAATGGAAAAAGAAAGTTTTATCTGCGTATATTACAAGTTAGGAAAACTCGAAGAAAATATTTATTTAAATTGCACTCCGCACTTCAATCACTGTCTTCCTCAGCTGCGCTCCCTTTGGATAACTCCTTATTGGACATATCTTCCCCAGAGGTACTCACCCTCTGTGCCATCGCGCGCATTCGAGATGCCGCACTTCTTGAATGCGCGACGCACAAGGCCCTATAGTATGCTGGCCCATGCATCCACAATCCACTTGCATAGCGTGGCTGGCGAAGCCCGCTTCAGCCGACCCGGCCGGCGTCACTGCAGGCTCCACCTAAGCGCATCCAATCTGCGTAACACCACTTGACCACGTCCATGAATCGCTTGTTCACGCAAACAGCTAAAAGTGCAGCTGAGACGTCTTCCCACCCGGGATAACTACGAGTTCAGTGTGGGATTCGTGCAACAGCGTACGCTTCGTAAATTTAGTGTGCAACTCAGAGTTAAATATATTTCGTTAACCATGTGCTGTTGTGATTGTTTCTCCGTAACTTGTTCTTTCCTGTTGTTGTAGCTGTTGTTATTGTTGTTGTTTGGCTCCTGTAGGTCCTATACACACAATCGAGGCGTTCTATATTCTGGAGAGACCCACTGTGTTAGCTTAGTAGCTTCGGCGTTACTCTGCTAATCTCAAAATCGCCCGGTTTCATCTTTGCCGCTAGGTCAGCGCTTCGAGGGGAGTGAAATGAAAGAACGCTATTGCAACTTACATGTACACCCACGTCAATGAGCTCCATCTGGTAAAAATTAATTCGTCGCACTCCACTGTACGGCGTGCTTCATCTCGACATCATATTTCGGGGCATCTAATACCACATATTTTGTGAGTCAATTCTTTCATTCACGCATGCAATACATGTCTTTCCAAATGACAAGTTGATGTTCCCTGTCGATACAAGCTTTTTCGCACTCACTGCGCAAGGCTAAGTGGGCGCCAGAACTCTGTCGAGTAGCAAGGTTCAATTTTGTAGGCACCTCTTTTCGTCTTCAAGAAAGGAGATGGGTTTGCACATTCATACATTCATTCACCTGTCAATACAAGCCATGCTTATCCTGCTCACAATAAAAACTTAAATGCGAACTGAAGTTTTTGTAAAAACTGCGGTGTTAAAACATGATGGCTCAAAAAAAAAAAAAAATAGGGCAGTCAAATATGGGCTTCACTGCACAAGGACAGGCATATAGAAACTCCTCGCCACGGTAGAAAATTTTCAAGGGGGGGGGGGGGATACAGAATTGAACTTTGGCGGAACCAGCGACAGATCAGTCAAAAACTTCCATTTCACCTTCCGCGGCTGTGCACACAGAGATAAACTAAAGATTTTAGTTCACTTGAAATCAATAAATGAATTAGAACCATCGTCATTTTGAGTATTATATATAGAACGTGTCTAAGGCGCCAAGTATTAAACGACACTTCTTATTACGCAATTAAGAAAAATTGCATGCACAGCGTTTAGAGCCTCGTTTAGAAACCAACAATAATGCTTTAGACTCTTCATCAAATCAGCAAATTTCTATGGCTTTCCCCAATTGTCAAGGTGTCAGTGAAATCGTTAGAAACGAAAGCAGCGTCCATGTTGTCCTGTGCTTATCTTCGCCGCGTTCATTTTCGCTAGAAATAATTCCAACGAAAATGAGCCGTGTTTACATTTCCTGAAAAGCCAGAAAGCCCGCGTAATGGAAAAAACCCCACGGGGCCTTGAAGTCTTGCGTGCGCGAAAGTGCGTCATTAGGCGAGCTCAGTGGGAAAGCAAGATAAACAAGACTTTAATCTATACCAAGTTAGCATTGTATACGGAAGTGCCCAATTTCTGTTTTCAGTTCGCGATGCGTTGCGTATTTATTAATGCGAAAGCGTTATATGTCCAGTGAGGCAGAAAAGTCGGCGTTCTAGGCAACGAGTGGTACCAAAAAACATCAGTATCACTGATGTGATCAGCGTCTTGTACGACGACAGTAGAAATACAAAATTAAGATTAGAACAATTATTAGTAACGTGACTTAAGAGGCAGTGAAGAAAATTAAAGATAATAACGGGATGTAGGTGAAATAAGATTAATTGAGGTCCATTCGATGAGATGAAGGTGGTGTAAAGTGCATTAAAATATATTAAGGTGGATTAAATATCGTGAAAATTAGAGAAAGGTGGATTAAGGTGGAATACATTGGATTAGGGTGAATTAGGCTTGCTACAAATGACAGCAAGGTGGATTGAAGTGCATTTAGGTTGATGCTAATTTGAGAAAGGTCGACTAGGGGATATTAAGGTTCAGATGTGAATGACAAGTGACAATGTATGACGTCACCAGTGGCGTAGCCAGAAATTTTGTTCGGGGGGGGCTACGCCACTGGCCCAATATATATATATATATATATATATATATATATATATACATATATATAAATATATACATATATATATATATATATATATATATATATATATATATATATATATATATATAATATATATATATATAGCTGCACGTTGCCGCTCAGCCTCCTCCTTAAGAGAAAGCTTTAGCTCGGGTGCTCCTATTTAAGTACACGTAGAAGGGGAATTTGTTTTTCCCTCCAACCACTTCACCAAATTTGAGGAGGTTTGTTGCATTTAAAAGAAAAGTTTATTTCTAGTGACTACTGGCTTGGAATTTTTCATTTAGGTGGCCAATTATTTATGAAAAATTGGCCAAAATTGAACATTTTCAGAAAACGAAACTATCAAGTTGAAAACTCCATGACTCAACAATGAAAAATTATATCACAATTCTGTGAATTGCATCTAATAGTACATCTACAGCGGACAAAATAGATATGTTACACATGAATCTCAAAAAAATTTAGTATTGTGGAAATACGGCTTTTGGAGGACCCTTGTACACAACGTAACCAATTCACGTAAGATACAAATTGACACAGCGAACTTGTCCGCTTTGACTGTTATAATAAATGCCGTTTACAGAACCACAATATCTGTTCTTCATGCACAGCTATTAGTTTGTAAACGTCGTGCTTCTATTTTTTCAAACTTTCGAATTTTCCAAAATATTTTAGACAAAATTCAGGCCCTAAATCGAAGTTCTGTTTCCAACAGAGACTAGGATTTAACTTTCTCAAATGCAACTAATTTCACTAAAAGCGATTAGCAGGATTATCTCACAAAAGCGTTTCTGCGTTTTACAAGTATTTGAATAGGCCGCGTCGGATTGGGCCCGAACTAAAGCTTCCTCTTAAACAATTTATCGAGGGATCGAATACATGAATAATAACTGCATTGTCATTGCTAAAGATGCTGCAAACGAATTCTTGAAAGCTACGCACTGTAAATACAAGTAAAATATGTATTTTTTCATAAAATATTATACTCGTATGTGCCAAAACTTGTGCCCAACATAACTGACGTCAATGCTTCCATGTTTTTTGTCTATTTATTAAGTAAAGAAAATATCACACGAACTTTAGAACTATATGAGTTCGAAACCAGGAAAGCAGTGCATGCCGCTGATATGAAAAATTAAAAGGCAATGAACTGAACAAGTTGAGGACAAATATGTTAATGAAACTTTGTCATTCAAGAAGCGTGCTTACATTCTTGTATATATGCAATGGCCAGTGAAAAATCTCAATGACGCTGTCGTTTGTTCCAATGTATTATGCAGGAGCAGCTGTCCCTTGTCGTGTATCGTAGTAATTGCACCGAAGTTATAGTCGCGACAGAGAGCACGTATAAAAAGCAGGAGTTCTGCAAGATATATGAGGGCAAGTCAAATGAATCAGCCAACAACGGGGTACTTTATTTAAAAGTGGTCTTCATGAGAATTTAGACATTTGTCCTACTGACTAACGAGTTGCGTGATTCCCGTCTTATAAAACTCCTTGGGTTGCTGCTTCAAAAAGTCTGTATCTGGTTCCCTTGAGCTGTTTTTTCGGTTGCCCCAAAATGTAGAAGTCGCAAGGTGACAGACCTGAGCTGTATGGCGGATGTTGCAGCATTTCCCACTTGAACTTTGCCATTTTTGTATTAACCACATAAGCGACGTGGGGACAGGCATTGTCGTGGAACAAGATGACCCCATTCGTCCATTTTCCACGTTGTTCGTTCTTGATTGCGACACGCTGCCGTTCTGGCGTTTTACAATATCGGAAACAATTGATAGCCTCTCAAGATTTAGCAAATTCTATCAGTAGTGGACCCTGTCGATCGAAAAAAAAAGTCAACAACACCTTTCCAGTGGAAATGATGGCCTTTACGTTCTTTGGGCGAGGTAAATTCGAATGTTTCCACTGTAAGCTTTGCCGTCGTGTTTCAGGCTCGTAGTAGTGGCGCCAAGGTTCGTCCCCGATCACAGTTGCAAACAAGAAGTCGTCATGCTCATTGTGATACCCGATCAGATGAGTCAAGGCAGCGCGAAACTTCTCCGTCTTCTCGCGATGGATAACAATCTTGGGGATCCATTGCGCACCAAAGAGCCGATAACCAAGAAGCTCATGAATTATGGCGTGAACCGAACCGTGACTGATGTTCAGATGGTCTGCCAGTTCATCGATGCTTATCCTCCGTTCTTGTTTCAGCAGCTCATGAACCTTTGAAATTGTGTGGGGGGTGATTGCACGATGGTTTTCGCCCGGTCTTGCAATGTCTTTGCAACGTCCTTTGAACCGTTTGCTCCAACGCTTCACAGTGTTCAATGAAATGCAGTGTTCAACGTACACGGCAGTCATATGGTGATTAATTTCTGTTTTGGAAACACCTTCAGCTGTCAAAAAAATTCGCGACACCGAGCTGTTCAACTTTTGAAGTATCCATTATGTGACGCAACCATATTCAACCCAGTGTATGAGAACATCAAAGAACATTTATCTTCACACCTGCGTGTCACTTTTGTAAATGAGACATGCCGTTCTCCTGCGCGCATGCCTCGCAGATAATGAACCGAACCATTATTGCGCGGTTAGGGTAGGCTCACTTTCATTTGACTCGCCCTCGTACATTAGAAATGCAAAGATACAATGGGATATGCAAATGCGAAAATACGACTTGATAGAGGACAAAAAAGTGTCGCTGGAAACAAACTTCACTGCATGTATACACAAAACCTCGCAACAAGATAAGTAACTATACGTATAAGTCTCCAATGAGTCTATGTATGTAAGAAGAAGTAACTGTATATAATGCGTCAAACAAGGCAAATAAACATATTGCACAATCACAGATTCACAGAATCCTAGATTCCGCCCCCATTCCATCCACTCCCCCCGATGTATTGCGCCCGACGGAAGGCGGCGCGCTTGCTCCCCGCATTTCTCCTTTGCGCACACAAGACTGAGCCACCATCGTCGGCTCACCCATTCCACCTCCCCTCCTACGCTTTCACTCGCACATACAGCATGCAGCGCGTGGTCACGATGTTATCACCCTTGGACTTTATACGAAACATGAGGGCGACAGCGACGGCAGGAATGCGCCTGGAGTGTCCATATAATTGCTTTCGCAATAATATAATAAACGTATCCTGCAACTGAAGCATCCCGTCACCCATTACTTTCCGCAAAAGAAGTATCAAAATCGAACTTTCACCTTGCGACAATTCGCTGCACCGCAACAACGTATTTTTTTTCTGTGAGGCGGAGGCACCAAAATGAATAAAAAAACGCATAGGAAAGTATGTTGGCCAGAATCTAATGCCTACTTCGGGCACCTAATGGGGCTACGGAAGGAATACCGAAGAAAACATGAGACGCTTGGTCCACTGAGAACCATACGCATACTGCTCAGTATCCTACAGCGGCGAAACAAGACTTTCCAGAAAGGTTCCGCTCAAGGAATGCGGTACAATCCTTCGAGTCCCCACAGTGATGGCGGCGAGCGACCATTGTTTTTTTTCTCGTCTGCTAGCCAGAAAGCGTCCAAAACCCTGTCCGGTGAAAATCCACTCGGCCAGAGCAAACCGAACGCGCACCGAAGTGCACCGCACGGTGGTCGGGGCCATACGAGAAAAACGTTTGCGCTCTGGCTGGCTCTGGCAGCCCGCGGGTAGGGTAGCGAGAACAAAAAAAAAAAAAAAAAAAAATTGAAGAGGCTCAATGTGTCCTCGCGAATAAAAGTCAAAGTAGAAAAAATAAATAAGAACGTAGTTACTTTGGCTGGCTTTAGTGTCTTGACATGGATGTTCTGGCGTAGGTTAAAAAAATATTGTTATTTATTTATGTGACATGACGTCACAAATGAACCAGCCCAACGCTTCGTCTCATTGGACCTCGCTGCCTGCTTTGTCAACTCGTCTGCTATAGTGCGTTGATTTGGCTTGTCTCCTTGTATGTTCCGATGTAAGACTTTAGAAAAGTCAATAGACCTTTGGCGTCAAATGTTTATAACAACATTAAACCCACAAAGTTCCGCAATCGAAAATCCAAAAGACAACTTTGGAAATGTTAATGCACCTTTCACATCAAGAGCTTATGAGATTTATACCCATAAAGTTTCGCAATTGATATCCATGCGCTCCATAGATTCCGTGGCCTCAGTGAGATGCCGCGGCGAGCCCGCTCACCATCAAAGCGCCCTTGAAACTTTGTGCTCGGATGGGACTGCTTGGCGTTATGTGACTCCCGGTGTATGGGCGTTGCCACGAAATCCAGCCCGAGTTTGCAATCTTCGTGGTAAAATGTCTTTTCGAGCGTCAAAAAGACATTCTAGACAAAATCGAGAGTGATTTCCGGCGCCGGGGGTCGCGTTGGTCGGCGGTGCATGGACAGCACGAAAAAATTTCGGGGGGGGCTGAAGCCCCATAAGCCCCCCCCCCTGGCTACGCCCCTGGACGTCACGTATCGGGAAAAAATTCGAGAAGTCCTAATCCTTTGATAATCGTATTCTTATGAGGATACTTAGGTCAATGTCGATTTTTTTCATCGAGGCTATTTAGATGAGTTCCGCAGCGATTTTCTTGTGGTAATGAAATGCACCATCGTCGTCGATCACCAGCAGCAAATCAAACAAGGAGTGTACGAGCTCCGAGTTTGCTTTGAAACGTAATGTCAAAAGATTATAACATAAAATTCACCTTGAATATATTTCATTCCAATATACGATGGCTTACATGTCTGTTCCTTGTAAGCTGTAATTCCGAATTTTTCTGTCTCACTCGATGTTCTAACAGCTCTGTCTTGGATGTCTGCTGAGCCATTGTATAGGTGTCGTGGCACAAGCTGAGGCCCTGGTGCTGTAACGCAGTCTGTGGGGCAGTTATCTCTAAGCACAGCTAGTCTTGCGCACAAGAATGTTGAAATATAGGAATGAATGTAGGTTGGAAACGTGATAACAGGTTTAATACACACACCTATGAAAAAGCCACCAGACTGCTCTCAAACGTAACTCTAACAGGTGCTGTGTTCTCGCTTCAAGCAAGCTACGACTCCAAAAACAGTGCCCTAGTGCTTTCAAAGGGTTGGTGACTCAGTAACACAGCTTTGTTGTATCAGTTGACAGATTGAAATGCTTATGTGAAGGTTTCTTTCAAAACTTTATCCAATGACTCGAAAGATGAAAACTGTGGCATGATTTTGAGTCTGTTCGCCGCTACACCTGTAATCGGGAAACTGTTCTGAAGAAATTGGCACCGCTTCTTTACCTATTCAACAACCTGCAAGTCGCAAACTGTCGCTTTTGCCGTTCTGTTAAAGTATTTAAACACACACAGATGCTTATGAATGAAGCTAGCTTAAACATTCCGATGCCTTTTAGATGTTGCTGCTGCTGCCTTGTCCTGGCGTTTGTTCACTGCGTAAGACCCCCAAACGCACCAGGGCGGCCTCCCGTGTGATGAGATGCAGGCCGAAAATTTGATTATAAAAATTGGTGGTATCATTCTATCAATGGAGAAACGTCTAAATGTCGGTGTAGGCGCGTCTCTATGCACCGTAGTATCAATCAGGAGTTAAGTATAATTCCGCATGCCTCATATTTTCTGCCGCATGGCCGAACTACAGTTAAGACAAAGCTCCAGAATCTCGCGTTATTGCGCAGATTCGCCTACTAATGCTTTCAAAAATAAAAAAAGAACCTTCTGTAGGCTGGAGGTCGATAGATCACTGCAATAACTGAAAACAGTAAAATAGAATAGGACACCGCAAGCTTTAACGCAGGACAAGTAACAAAAGCGCCAAACTCAATTGTAGGCCTTAGAAAGAAGCGACGATCAAAAGACCCATGTGAGGGTGTTTATCGGTTCATCAGACTCTCAAGCAAGCTGGAAAAAATTAACTCATACACTTCAGTCACCGCCTGTTTTCTCGTAAAAATCAGCAGTTCTTTATGCCTTCTCGGGTCTTCGGGCGGACGTGTCAGCACACATACTCGGATCACTCGCTCTGATGTCACGACGCAGTTTCGCAAGCACTAGCAATTTTATTCTGGTGTAAGCAGCATCCCAACTCAGAAGCTTGGAAACAAGAGATTTCCTGTTCAAGACGTCATCTGTTCCAACACCAATTATCTGAACAGTCGAGCCGCTGTAGCAGTACGTGGTCTGACTGCGTGTGTTATTAGAGTTTTGAATACACCGTTAATCGAAGGTGGTGTGCAAAGTGCTTGCCGAAAACACGGTTTAAAGTCACAAGCGAGGACCTGAGCACTCCGACCGTTAACTTTGTCCGAACATTTCAGATAAAGGGCAACGCGCAGTACTCCAGCGTGGTATCCACCGCGAACGTCGTCTTCGAAGCAATCGCTTTAGCAGCCACACGGCATTAATAGAGATAAAAATCGAGTTGGCGCCACAATTTCACAAACCACTTGAGGAGCACAAAACTAAGCAACACCAACTGCATGTCACACACATGGCAACTGGCAAGGACGATCCAGTAGTGCATTACACATTCTTCTAGGACAAACGATAGGGTGCTCCTTTGACAGTATCGTGTAATTCTACATCAATGAGCTCGATTTCGAACGTTATCTTTCCCTCTCCGACGAAACTATCATTATTCAGCCAGGTCGTACCCATACAGAATTGGAGGTGAAAGTGCAGCAATGAGTGATCATGGCGTTTGCAGCAACAGGGCATGGCACTGGATGTCACCGAACTTTGTTTTTCTGTTCCATTACCAGAAACACTCACTCCCCAAAAAGGCGGCCAACAGCTAGAGTTCTCCAGCATCCCGTTAAACTCGATCTCCACTGTGAGAGCAGATAGATAATCACAGCGCTTGAAGACGGCAACCGTAAAGTACGTGTCTCTCGTGTGCCACACCGTAATCGCAGCAAATTTTTTCCTCGGTCCCTGATACTGAATGATTTCCTCACAGTTTTCCAGGGTCAGATCATACGTCACGTTCCCAATTTTTTCTATCCACGCGGGTGTAGTTGACAGCGCATTGATTAAATGCTGACTGACGCCGCAGGAAAGGCTACAATGAGCAATGACACGGCTGGAATCAGGCTCCCGCAAATTTTGCCGCGATGGTTGCAGGTCGGCTAAGCGTTCCAACTTTCGAAGTATCAGCGCCATTTCCGAGCGCAACGACAGCCACGAAGACGTGCTCGCTTCCTCCTCCCAATTTGGCTGAGACGTCAGCTGGTGCGACACGGTCGATGAGATCTTGGCGGCCATTTGGGCTATATCGTGCTTTAACCTGCGCCTGCATACTCCTATGTCACGAGTGATCCCAACGAATCTGGTTTCCTGACCTCTGACTTGTTCTGTAAGCTCATTCAACTGATTCTGAATAACTGGCAGCAGCTGATCATGGTTGAGACATCCCAACATCGCCTTGACGTCTTCAAGGGCCGCGTTCACGTCTGCATGGGTCAGTGCTCTACGTTGAAACTAGACAGGAGCCCCCCTGCACGTGTCCACGCAGTGCATTCGTATGTTTGCGAGCCTGAGGCTATGGCCGCATCGCAAACATTCCACGGTGTGCAATTTGCAATTGTTCTCGTAGTGTTGTAGCATGAGTTCCAGGGGGCCCGTGTAGTCACAGCCGTGCTCGAAGTTCCAGCAGAACACCTTAATAGAAAGTAAACTATATAAATAACACACATAACAATTTTTGGACGACAAAAATGTTTTTACAAAAGGTGGGTTGCTTCGCTCTCCCTACCATTTAATACGTACCTTTATGTTAAATTCGGTGTGAACCAACGTAAACGCGAAATTCTATAGGGAAGTGATGCTCTAGATCACCAAATCAATATCCGTCGCTCTCTTAGCATTAAGAGGCGGCAAGCGTCAACAACAAGTAATGGCGAATCACCTAATTTTGGTTCTAAATTCAAATACAGACAGTCTAACACTGAAACTAGGTTTGGTAAGCCAGAAACGAAGGAAAACTATGCCATATTTAAACTGTTCTTCCTGCTTCTAACTCATCTATGGCGTGAGCGGGATGGTTGTGCGGTGAATACCGCCATCTTCTTGGCGCTTCCTATCTTGCTCGTAAAATAAATGCACTAATCCAGTTCGGCCCATATAGCTTTTGTAGGGCGGTTAGTAAGGAGAATCAAGGTGGGTGGTAGCGGTTCAGGAATAATATCTTAAACTAAGAATTTTAAGCAAAAGTAATGTTGGACGCAAAGCTATTGTTTAGAACAATCACAAGTGAATTTATCTTTGCCATGTAGCAAACTTTTATTTCTGCTGTTTTAGTGCGTAGTACTAGAAAGTAAGAATAACGTTTGAAGAGAAGATGGTCGTTGATCACTAAATGAAATGGACCAATTTCGCAATCTCGCTTCAAATGTCGCGTCGAAACGACAACACCGAAACCTCAGTGTGACGTCGGACATATGAATATATGTCCGACGTCACGTACCGTCATGTACCCCCTTTCTTTCATATGACACATGAAAGAAAGGCGGTACATGTACCGCCTTTCTTTGCATTTCCCTTTCTCGATCTATCACGCTAAAAAAGTGAAATAATATTGAGGTGCAAGACAATATTTCACGTCAGGCTACATTGAGCTAGTGTTATTCTAGTGGGTGAGTATTGTTAGACGTAGGAAATTAGGGTTCGGCAATAGTGAATCGCTTATTCTTATCGCTAGGCATGCTTATAAGAAGTAGCGCAATCAATGCTAATGCCAAATTCCACTAGTCCCCAATTCCTACCCGCACCACCCAAAAGAAGAAGGTCAAAAATTTTTTTTCCTGCTCACCTTCCAGTGATTCGCTATCCTTCAAGGATATTTATACCATGCGCCCTCCGCTACTTGGAATTTCTTTTGATCCAATGGACAATCTCCAACGTCCCCTTTCAGGCAGGCATCGTGGCATGATTGGCACAGAGTGTGACTGCACGGCAACAGCACTATTCGTTTTGGGATCAAGCCGCAGATGCTGCATACACGTAAATTCGGTACCACGTCGACGAACTGCGTCGGTCGCCAGTTGACGCCGGCGATGTCGTGGTCACGAAACCGGTGTACCCGTCCTCGCCCGTGATTCTGCATGGCGGTGTCTTCAGGCACGAATCCTACGCTCGAAGAAGAGTGCAGTGGCGTTTTCAGTCGAGCTTATCGCTACTGAGTGGTCTCATACAGTTTGGCCTAACGAGCAAAGAGGACAGATAAAATGAGCCCTGCACCGAATGTCGCATAGAACGCCGCGTACTTATCGTGCACTTGACTTTGGCAACGCGGCGACAAACAAGTGCTGTGTTATCCCCGCCGACAGCCGCCTCGTATTACTCCGCGCAGGGTGCATATAAATTCTGCTCGTTTTTCCATTATCACTTACCGCCATCCCACTATTCAACATGCCTAAGCAATTGAGACACGACATGGAAATGATTTTCTTATCGTCAGCTAGCACATTGCATGTCGTAAAGAAAGCTTCTATACATGTAAATTGATATCAGATAAAGGCATAAGCACACTATGAATGGCAGATTTAAGCAAGCTATGCAGATGTCTTTATCGCAGAACCAAACAAAATTTAGTAGTATAGCCCGACGGGCCAATCATGGACCGGTAGCAATGTTTAGTGTTATGCTTCAACTCTTCAGACGGTGTTTCTACTGTACGTGGTTACGATGTATTACCGCGACGCAAAACGGAAGGACGCTCTGCCTCCGCATAGGGAACAGCACCCTGGCCGCTACCAGGCACCTCACAACGTGCGCGAAGAAGAGCACAGCCAGGTAGCACTACAGGAGTCGAAGCTCGATTACGCACGAGATGAGACCGACCATAAACCAACGTTATTCAGCACCGTGTTATTATTATAAGCCAGCATCCATCATTTCTAATATCTATCATACATAATCTACAAGGTCAAAGCGGTGTGAAAAAGCCTGACGAGATATGTGGAACATTCTGCAATTACATATAAAATTGATGTTGATAATACGAACTGTGGCAATCAGTCGGCGGGACACTAATTTAATGTAAATGTGAGCTTGTGTTACTGCTTAGGATACTACCGTCACGTAATGTTAACAGCTGTTGCGTTACGCTATGAAGGTGCCATACGCTGATGCCAGATGCATCGTACGGTATTGCTTATGTTGATGCAATACACGGAAATGAATTAGGTCGACTTCTTTTCCTAGGTGGACCTGAAGCATCATCAAGGCTGGTCATATCGCTATATCGATGCTCGAGCCGTCTTCCCGCATACTCAATAACCAAGTTGATGCTGGCGTGTTACGGTGCAACTGGACGTGCAAGTATGTGTTTATTATATGTAACGCTTGACGCTTAACGCGCCTACCCTGTATGCACTGACAGTGCTATTTGCACCATTTCATGAATGGGTTGATGAATGTGCTTTAGCATAAATGTCCTTTGGAATTTGAGGCCACACTTTAGACACAAATGGCGCTCATAACAGCAATCAGATGCGAACGAATTGCCAGTGTACAAGAGCACAACAGCTTTATGATTCGCTGATTCCGCTAGGTGGCAGAGCACATCAAGAAAACTGGCTGAGCCTGCAGTCGTAGCTAGCAGTGTCACAGGTGATTTGACCCAGCACGTGGTAAGCCTAGTCAGGCCCCGTCGCCGTGCTGGCGGCGACCTTATTCTGTAACATGCGCCCCATAGTCGTTGTCGGGTACTTCTGCCATTGCCTGACACCACTGCTTCGTCGCATTTTCGCGGTAAGGCCACATGGTCTTTCGCACGTTGCTAAAGATTTATTCTCGTCGTAGTTCTTTGCGTCACTATTAGCCACCTGAATGTGACACGCAGGGGGGCATGGCGGCCATAAAAGCCATTAACAGCTGCTGCCCATTTGTAAAGCTGACTAACATCAGATTGTTTTTTCTATGTGCAGCAATGAGTGGTGGTGCCAGCGACAACAGCGACGCGGCAGCGTCCGAGCTGCGAGGCACGTTCGAAACAATGACTAAAATCGAAAACAAAATGGTTCATTTCTGCATCTAGCGCACAAGACAAGGACAGAGTGAAAACCGACTTGTGCGCTAGATGCAGAAATGGAACACCAATCTGCCCAAACTTCTTCATCTTCATCATCATCCTCGTCGTCGTCGTCATCGTCATCATCATCAGCCTGGCTACGCCCACTGCAGGGCAAAATCCTCACCGATAGCTCTCCAACTACCCCAGTCATGCGCTAATTGTGGCCACGTTGTCCCTGCATACTTCTTAATCTCATCCACCCACCCAACATTGTGACGCCCCCTGCTATGGTTCCATTCTCTTGAAATTCAGTCCGTAACCCTTAATGACTATCGGTTGTCTTCCCTCCTCATTACATGTCCTGCCCATGGCCATTTCTTTTTCTTGATTTCAACTAAGATGTCATTGACCCGTATTTGCTCCCTCACCCAATCTGCTCTTTTCTTATACCTTAACGTTATACCCATCGTTCTTCTTTCCATAGCTCGTTGCGTCGTCCTCAATGTAAGTATACCCTCTTCGTAAGCCTCCAGGTTTCTGCCCTGTATTTGAGTATTGTTAAGACACAGATGTTACAGTTTTTATTTGAGGGATAATGGCAACCTGCTGTTCAGGATCTGAGAACGCTAGCCTAACGCACCCCAGCCCATTTTTATTCTTCTGATTATTTCAGTCTCACAGTCCGTGCCCGCGGTCACTACCTGCACTAAATAGATGAATTCCCTTACCAGTTCCAGTGCCTCACTACCTATCGTAAACCCTTAAACATTAGTTTTCCGCAGTATAATTTTTAGCCCCACGATTCTGTTTTGCCTCGCAAGGTCAGTGAGCAAGCATTGCAATTGTTCCCCTGAGTTCCTAATGAAGACAATATCATCAGCGAAGCACAAGTTACTAAGGTATTCTCCATTGACTCTTCTCCCCAATTCTTCCCAATCCAGGTCTCTGAATACCTCCTGTAAACACGCTGTGAATAGCATTGGAGAGATATCTCCCTACCTCACGCGCTTCGTTATTGGGGTTTTGTTGCTTTCTTTATGGAGGTCTACGGTGGTTGTCAAGCCACTATAGAAATCTTTCAGCATTTTTATATGCGGCTTGTCTACATTCTGATTCAGTAATGCTTGCATGATTTCTGAAGTTTCGATTGAATGAAACGCTTTCTCGTAAATAATGAAAGCTATATATAAGGGTTGGTTATATTCCGCACATTTCTCTATCACCTCATTGATAGAGTGAATATGGTCTATGATTGAGTAGCCGTTACGAACTCCTGCCTGGTCCTTTGGTTGACAGAAGTCTAAGGTGTTCCTGATTCTATTTGCGATTACCGTAGTACATACTTTGTAGGCAATGGACAGTAAGCTGATCGGTTTATAATTTTACAAGTCTTTGGCGTCCCCTTTCTTGTGGATTAAGATTGTGTTGGCGTTCTTCCAAGATTCCGGTACGCACGAGGTCATGGAGCCTTGCATATAGAGGGTGGCCAGGTTTTCCAGGACAGTCTGCCGACCATCCTTCAACAAATCTGCGGTAACCTCATCCTCCCCAGCTGCCTTCCCCCCTTGCATAGGGCCCAAGGCTTTTACTTTTTCCGGCGTTACTTGTGGGATGTAATTTCCTCTAGACTATTCTCTCTTTCATTATCGTCGTGGGTGCCACTGGTACTGTATAAATCTCTATAGAAGTCCTCAGCCATTTGAACGATCTCATCCATGTTAGTAATGATATTACCAGCTTAGTCTCTTAACGCATACATCTGATTCTTGCTTATTCCTAGTTTCTTCTTCACTGCTGTAGACTTCCTCCGTTCCTGAGAGCATGTTCAACTCTATCCATATTATACTTCCCCATGGCAGCTGTCTTGCGCTTCATGATTAACTTGTAAACTTCTGCCAGTTCTATTGTAGCTGTGGGGTTAGAGGCTTTCATACATTGGCATTCCTTAATTAGATCTTTCGTCTCCTGCGATAGCTTACTGCAATACTGTCTAACAATGTTACCACCGACTTTTAATGCACACTTCCTAATGATGCCCATAAAATTGTCATTCAGTGCTTCAACAATAAGGTCCTCTTCCTGAGTTAAGGCTGAATACTTGGTGTGTAGATTGATCCGGAATTCCTCTATTTTCCCTCTTACTGCTAACTGACTGTTCGGCTTCGTATGTACCAGTTTCTTCCATTCCTGCTCAAGTCTAGGCTTATTTGAGTTCTTACCATCCTATAGTGACTGCAGCGCACCTTGCTGAGCACGTCCACATCTTGTATGATGCCAAGGTTAGCGTAGAGAAGTCTTGCCATTTGGGCTCCTCCACGTTCACTTTCGGCTATCCCGCTTGCGGAAGAAGGTATTCGTTATCCGCACATCATTCCATTCTGCAAACTCTACCAATAAATCTTCTCTGCTATGCATAGATCCGATGGCCTTACTTGTCTCCAGCCTGCTTCTTGCCTACCTTGGCATTGAAGTCGCCCAGCAGTATAGTGTATTTTGTTTGGACTTTACCCATCGCCGATTCTGTGTCTTCGTCCGTGTCTGATTTCGACTTCCTGGTCATCATGACTGGATGTAGGGGCGCAGACTTGTACAACCTTCATTTTGTACCTCTTATTAAGTTTCACAACAAGACCTGCCAGCCTCTCGTTAATGCTATAGAATTCCTGTATGTTACCGGCTATATACTTATGAATCAGCAATCCGACGGCTAGGTCTCGTCTCTCTGCAAAGCCCCGGTAGCACAGCACTTGCCCTCTTTTTAGCACTCTATATGCTTCTTTTGTCTTCCTAACCTCACTGAGCCCTATTGTATCCCGTTTAGTGTCCGCTAATTCCTCCAATAGGACTGCTAGACTCGCCTCACTAGATAACGTTCTAGCGTTGAACGTTTCCAAGTTCAGATTCCAATGGCGGCCTGTCCGGACCCAGAGATTCTTAGCACCGTCTGCCGCGTCTAAAGACTGTCTATAGACATTTCTTTAGACTAGTCTATAGACAGTCTATAAACCTATGGCGATGCACTTTTTATGGACTAGTCTCTAAAAAGCCTGAGACTATGGACTGTCTATGACACTCTATAGACTGTCTATAGACTTTCTATAGAAATTTTGTAAGGGAATAGAGCACGCTAGTCTGCTTCTGTTCATCATGCAGGTTAGTAAATCGTACAGTGTTTTGACAGAGCGTTCAAGTAACTAATTTCTGCTGCAGCTGCCAGGCCGGCATTGCCGCGTTTCCGTTGTTGTTCAGGGCTGCGATGTTAATTATTCGCTCTTTATTGTTGCTGGTGAGTGACATCCAAGCTAACCCTGGAAACGATAGTCAAGCCGTTCTAAAAGAACTCACGAGCCTATCCGCAGGTCAATATCAACAGATCACCGATATTCAAGGCCTCGAGTCTCAGTTACTAACAACTGACAAAGCAATATCCGATATGAGCGTGGGCATGACTAACCTGGAGACCCACTACCAAACCCTTTGCGTTCTGCTATAGAAAGCGTGGCGAGGGATGCTGCCCACGTAGGACACACAATACAGAGGCTGGAAGCACGCCTTGATGATGCCGAGAACATTATCCGCTCAACAATCAAATTTTTTATGGTATTGCTGAGCCTTCAGTGTCAGAGTCATTCGCGGAATCGGAGGACGTAATCATTGACCACTGTCGCAAACAAACGAGCATCACGCTCGATCCGAAAGGAATCGAGCACGCGCACCGCTTGGGCGATCGTGCAGACAATCCTATCCGCCCCAAAATACTGAAGCTCGCCTTTCATAATATAAACGATCTTGTTATTTCTAGCGGCCGCAAACTTAAAGGAACGAACTTCAGTGATGGCGAGGATTTTAGCCACCCTGTTCAATTTGCTCGCAGACGCTTTGTTGCATTCGCAAAAAAGCAAATATGCACATCATTTCCTGCGCTTTAAAACTCTGTTCATGCGTAATAAGCCCGATGTTTTTGAAGAACGTAGATAGTGTTTAAGAATTGCATTAGCAGCCAACTCGACGCTGGAAAGGCCATTACCCTAGGGTATCGACAGGAGCTAACCTTTACTTTTGCGTCATCACGGCCAACGCACGCTGCTTCCATCCTAAATGCGATATTCTATCTAACGTCGTGTTGTCGTCTAACAGTAATTTACTGATAACTAAAACCTGGATGACGAACGATAATACCGATACCGAGGTTCTTGCTTACGTGCCAAATTTTTGCCTTTACCGGAAAGACGGCGAAATCTCATGAGGTAGCGGTGTGCAAATCGCCATGCATCAACATTTATCGCGCTAGCTTCCAACCATTGAGACTGACTCGGAAATAACGTGGCTAATCTACCACGCTTTACGACAGACTGTTCTCTTGGGCGTTTGTTACAGACCGCCACATAACACTCCCGATTTTTCGCATCAATTTATAACACCTTGAGCGAACTTAGTGAAAAACACCCTAACGCAGAGATCCTGCTTTTTGGTAACTTTTATTTTCCACAAATCGACTGGTCTAATATTAGTGTTTTATACATGGTTAATGATGCTGCTGATCAATTTGTTAATGTGCGTCCTAATTTCAGTCTAGCTCAACTTGTGCTAGAGCCCACGCTGGTTACAAAAGCCACATCAAATATACTCGACGTTATACTAACCAGCGACCCTGACAGTCCATCATCCATAACTTACCTCCGTGAGGTAAGCGATCATAAACAGTTCCATGCCACCTTCAGCTTTCAACCCATTCGACAACCAAAATCCAACAAAACTACATGCCTATATGATAAAGGGATCTAGGAAGTCATTAATTAGGAGTTAGGCGACTTCTCAACTTTTGAGACATTATTGCACATGCACTCGCCTCAAGACAACTGGAAACTATTGAAAAACAAAATATATGAACTCGTAAACAAACATACACCAATAATAACTATGCGCAGGAATCAAAATAAGCCATGGTTCGCTCCAGCTCTAAAGAAGCTTGAAAACCAAAAGAAACGTCGCTTCCTGCTAGCCACGCGTCTTGGAAGAAGCGAGGCATGGTCAAAATACTACATGGCGGAGAACGCTTACCCGTGTGCCTTTCGCACTGCTGAAAAACATGTTTATAAGGTCCACCTACCCCAGCTGCTAACTAGAAGTCCTCGGCAATTCCGGCGCATTTAAAATCCCCAAGAAGCTCGTACTATCAGCGTGACGAATGCAGCAGGAAAAACAGCCACGGACGCCGAGTGCGTTGACATATTCAATACGACATTTCCTTCCGGGTGTAAAAAAGAAGCTACCACTCCAGACTTTACACTACCTACTAACATAACATCGCATATGCCACCCCTTGTATTCGATAGATGGTATACTGTCAAGGTCGTTCCAGTATTCAAAGCAGGTAACAAAGACTCCCCCTTAAACTACTGCCCCATTTCATTAACTAGTGCTCCTTGCAAACTCATGGAACATGTCATATACTCGCATATCATGAACTTTTTAGACTCGGTAAACTTCTTTCATCCTTCTCAACACAGTTTTCGTAAAGGACTTTCATGAGAAACGCATCTAGCTATCTTCATTAATGATCTGCACGTTAACCTTGATAACAACGTTCAAACCGATGACACTTTTCTAGACTGCTCTAAAGCTTTTGACACAGTGCCTCGAGCTCCTTGCTAATAAAATTCGACAGACTTAACTTGGATGCTCACGTAATACAATGGATAGACGAATTGCTTACTGATCGTTCCCAGTTCGTGCTTGTCTATAACTTCTCCCCCGAACCCCTTCCTGTCACTTCAGATGTCCCTCAACGCTCTGCCTTCGGATTACTTCCTGTCCTAATATACACTAACGATCTTCCACTGCATGTATCATGTCCTATTCGCATGTTCGTTGACGACTGTGTGATTTATTGTACTGTGACTAACATCTGTTGCCAAGCATCTTTCCATAATGACCTTAACAACGTGCAGGTCTGGTGCAAACTTTGGCAAATGGCCTTGAACCCCAACAAGTGCAATTTTATTTCGAATTCCTACCGTCGGTAATCCTTATCTCTTTACTTACACAATGACAAAGGTTCCAGTATAATCTGTTCTAGCCTATAAGTACTTAGGCCGATATTCCACGACCACCACTCTCCCACGACCTTTCCTGGAGTACGAATATGACTAACGTAATTTTGACACCGAACAACACCCTTGGGTTCGTGAGGCGTCACCTTCAACATGCTCCACAGCACGTCAAACTACTCGAATACAAATCATTTGTCAGACCACAACTGCGACATGCCTCCGCGATCTGGAACCCTCATCAAACATACCTCATCAATGCGCTCGAGTCATTTCAGAATCGTGCGACTAGATTCATCCATTCTTCATATTCATATAACATCAGCATTTCACTCTTAAAGGCAGAATCTAGCCTGACGTCTCTTGCTTTTCGTCGTCGTATTGCCACCCCCACTCTTTCTCACAAATTCGTTTACAGCTCGCTAAGCCGCCCACCTTACGTCACGCCATCATCTTCACGCATGTAATGGCACACCAGCCAACAACCATAAAAGTTTCTTGTTCTCAAACACGAACTGTCACTTTCAAGCTTCATTTTTTCCTCGAGCTGCCAAACACTGGAACAACCTACCCTTCAATGTCGCTGCCCTCACATGTCATTCCCAATTTCTGGAAACTTCTATTTCAATGTAACACCTGCCTTTTCTTGTCGCCACAGTTAACCACCCCTTATGTAATGCCTCGAGTGGGGTCTTTAAGGCAATAAAATGAAATGAAACTAAAAAAAACATTGCTGAAAATTGGTTTGTGTACAAAAATAAAATGCAAAGTTTTTAAATGCAGAACTCTGCTGTAAGACCTCGTGGTGTAGATTTGTGCAAGAAACTACGCCAACAAAACGAATTAGTCGCGAAAGTGCGAAACTAAGCCGCCGTTAGAGAGACAGCCAAGCTGATAACCCGGCTACTGTGTAATGATTTACTATATCAACGGCAGAGTGCAGTAAGCAGAATTAACGGTAGAGTGCAGTAACCAGCAAAGGAAAGCGCACGGCCTTTATTTGCCCCGCGCCGGTGGTCTTATGGCGAACGCTCTACGAAGCGTGACGAGTCTGACCTTCAACAAAGGTTAAACTGCGAAAAACAAGACATTACGTGCGAGAGTGCTCAAAAACTGAAGCAGTTTAAATCGCAGACAGTAATCCAGTCACCCCCCCATGCACGGCGAGTACATGCTATCAGCAGTCATGGATTTCTCAAAATAAATCCTAACGCCTATAGGAACTATACGTCACTAGTACCCGCCGTAAAGAGGCACAATGCCACATGGCTGTCGCTACTTATGCAGCAAAACGCAGCAAGCGAAAGCCAAGATTGGGAAGAAGCAGCGTCGACTTACCGTCCAAAAACTGTCAGCAGCGAAGCACACTTATTCGAGCGCCGCTAGGGCGTCCACATAAAGGCAGCGTCACGCGCGTCGACTGCGGTGTACGCGAGACAGCGCTGTCGCAGCCGCGATGAACGAGTAAGTGGCACCGCGTGCGCAACGCAAATCGTTGGCTCCAACTAGAAAGCTGTTGAGTGAGACGTGTGCAGCACGTGCACAATGCATGTCTGCCAGCGCCGTTTCGCCTTCTTGCGGCTTCCGCTTGCGTAACCGGAAACGACCCACGGCGTCCTGCTTAGCATCCGCGCCGTCACAATCTCAGAGGCCTTGTCTACGTCGCCCGGTTGTGGCACGTGCGCGGTTGAGCACCGCTAAGCAGCCACGGTCGTCCTCGATCGTACAGCGCCTATATCAGGTCCGTTGTCGTCTGCGTCCGGTTTTAGCTTCCTCCGCGACTATGCAGACGTGGGCATTGCAAGCAGACGGCGTCCTGAGCTGATAAGCTGAAGCTGGTACAGCGCAACATTGAAAAGAAGAAACAAGCCCACCCGGCCAGTAGAAGGAATAGAGCGCTGAAAAAAAGAAATCAGCGCTCTGTTGTTTGTTCTGGCCGGCTCGGCTTCTTTATTCGTTTCCATATTGTAGCGTACCAGATGTAGAATGCAATATCATCTCGCCTAATTCAATTGACGGTTTGCAAAAACACTGTTGCGCATGCAAGAACACAGCCTCCCCTGGTTCCCGAAAGATACGGCATAGAGGAAAGAATGGGTTGTCAAGTCGCGCATTGCCAAGCCGGTCACATCACGGAAGAGAGTGTGCAGTGCACGTTACCTGGGCAGTGACTTCTTGTGGAGCCACGTCCTTAAGAAGACGAAATTACTTTGCTTTTGCGCATCCTTTTTTTTTGTCACGGATAATCGATGCGTCAGTCAGAAACGTAAAGCGTGCAACATTTTATTGAATCCGTGTGAGCAACGGCATGGCTTTGATCCCGAGTACATGCAGGGCGTGGGCGAGCGTCGGAAGCATTCGCTCATGTTTCGCCTTCGTCAACTCGTAGTGCCTGGTTGCCGCGGTGGCTCGGTTTTGCCCGAAACGCATGTTTGCGTACTCGCTGCCCCCGAGGGCTACGCTGCGCGGCCAAGCTCGAGCTGCGCACTCGTGGCCAGCGCAACGAGAACAGACGAGCATTTAACATAAAACGTAACATGTTTGTAGCACCTTGTCGCAGCTCTAGAGAAATCCTGCAGTAGATCCACGCGGGCGAACGTAGCACGCGATTGACCGCGTTTCACCGGCAGCAGCAGCCCACTGTGTGGTCGCCGTTGTCTCATCCCGCCAGGAACGCATGCGTTTACGTTCCGCGCCACACCCCGTGCGTCAACGCGCCACCAAGCTTTGCAGCTGCAGTGGCAATGAAAACAAAACAGGCAGAACAAAATAACACAGACGCTGAACTCGCAACGTGAATGCAAGAAACGTCTGTCGTGAGTCCTCGACACTCGAACGATAATACAACTGCACCAGCGTAAAGTGGAACTATTGGCTTGCGTTCCTTTTTCTACATCTGCATTTACATCCGAGAAGGCTTCCGAAAAATCGCAATTGTGATAACTTTACTCATATCCTTGCTTTATTTATCGAATATAAATATCCGCAAATAACAACTGAATACGTGAAAGGAGCTCGAGAACATCTCAGAAGAGCGAGATTGCTCTTTGTCGCGAAACGGCAGAGTGCGAAAGCCATGCTTTGCGGGCTGTCGCGATTAGGCCGAAGAAAAAAAAAGGTCAAGCTAAAGTACTTCGATAGAATCTTCCCGGTCATGAATAAATTCCAGGCCGTACAGCTTTTCCCGGACAAGTGACGTATGCAGGCAAAGCCCTTTCACAGCGACAGACGATACTGTCACGTGGTAGTGACGGTAAAGAAGGCCGCAAAACTATGATTATCGAAACGAGCGTTTTATTGGGGGAACTTGTACCCTCCTAAATAGGCTACTCAAAGAACAATGGTAGCGGCGAACACGATCGGCGGTCGTCGAAAATCTGATCAGCGGGTCAAGCGCGTCGGCTTTTATAGATCAGTCGTCGAATGTTCCAGAGTAATCGCTCGGACCCACATGCCTTCCACAAAGTTCTACGTCATTCGCGTCGCACATACATGCAATCAGATTACACGATTCGGCGACAATAGAAAGAGGATGGAACCATCGATAACATTACAGAAACTTCATATACATACAAGCGTGTCCTGCGCTGTTGGATACCATTTGTTAGGTGGTGAAACGTGTCGCCCGATAAAGACATTTATACATGTGTCGACACGCTGCTGGCCTTCGCGCCGCAGCAAATATTGTGTTTGGCGTTCATTATCTTCCCCCCGTGAATGAGGCACCGTATCCGAGTTTTTCAGGCGGCTAGGTTGCGCATGATGTCACTAAGCGACAGTGATTGTGCAAAAGGCAGAGCAATCTTGAAGCGTTTCAAATATGAGCCGACGTGAAGGATGGCCATGTGTTCAGGGTTTCATATACTCTCTGCGGGCGTCATACTGAGTCCCCTTGCGTGCCACCTGTAGGTGACGGTACTTGCGAGTAACTCTCTCCTCGCACAGCCGGTTCTGCTCGCGCTACCTGCGAAAACTGAACTTTCATATGCCAACGCCACGAGGGTATTTCGACAATTTAATATTGTATTGTAACCATGTCACTTGTTCGTTTTGATGCAGTTCGGCTTCTGTGAACCGAATATCTACAATTGCGGCATTGGGTATTCTAGAGTGACCCACCCTAGTAGGTTATTAGTTTTGACGTTATACGCTGGTGATCTAGAAGTCGTGCGTTCCATCTCTGCCGAGGGGTCCGCATTTTGAGAGCAGCGAACTGAAAGAACGGTATGGTAAATTACATTTACATGCAGGTAAATGAGCTGAAGGTGGTCAAAATCAATTCACAGCACTCCAGTGTACTCTGTGCTTCATCTTGATAGCACGTTTTCGGGCCCGCAACACCGCATAAATTGTTTTTATTTGCTAGAGTCTCTTTCTTCATGCATGCAACACATGTGTATACAAATCTCGCGTTCATCTTGCTTGTCGATGCAATCTTGATGGAAGTCACCGCATACGTGTACGTTAGTGCCGAAACAATGTCGAGCAACGCAGAATTCTTAAAGCCCTTGTTACCCTTTTCAAGAAATAAAAACGTTTCCGTGTTCATTCATTCATTCATTCATTCTTCTATCAACACAAGCATTGCTTATTCTTCGAACAATAAAATCTTAGATGCTAATTGAAGTTCTCGTAAAGGCTTAGCTGTTAAAGCACGGTGTCTTAGAGAAACCTTGCAGCGACCAAATGTATGCTTGAGTGCGTTATACTTGACAAATCGAAACTTGGCGCCGCTGCAGAAAACTTCGGATCAGTTTTATAGGGTACACGGAGGCTAACTTTTGTGCAACAAAAAATATACAAGTAAAAAATACCTGCGCTTTCAGCTTCCGTGGCTATGGACTCAGAGAGAGAGAGAGAGAAAACAAGGGTAGGAAAGGCAGGGAGGTCAACCCGAACAGCATCCGGTTCGCTACCCTAAACTGGGGGTGGGGGAAAGAGGAATAGAAAGAGGAAGGAAGGGAGAGAGTAAGTATTGAGTACGTGTGGGAGGGACACCATACACAATGACCCTATAAACGGTCTGTTAAACCCGTGCACTTTAAGTACCGCACTAGTGCACGAATCGCTTTTCGAGCCAGTGACGGGTGTGGCCACGGTCCGAGTATCTTTGACTCGGTGAACGGTCTCGAGTCCAGTCTGCGTAAAGTTGCCCGCAGAGAGAGGCGTTGGACATCGTAGCGAGGGCAGGAACACAATAGGTGCTCGACGGTCTCCTCGCACCCACAGGAGTCGCACATCGGGCTCTCGGCCATTCCCATACGGTAGGAGTGTGCGTTCGTGAACGTCACTCCCAGCCACAAGCGACACAACAAGGTTGCTTCGCCGCGGGATAGGCTAGATGACAGTTGTAGCCGTAGCATGGGGTCCAGTTTACGTAATCTGCAATTGAATCCACTTGAAATCCAGAGATCTTGGGACTTCTTGCGCGCAAGTAGGCGAAGTTCTCTGGTAGCGTCCGACCTCGCCCAAGGTGTTGGACGCGTCTCGGTATCTTCGTGGGCACACCGGGCAGCCTTGTCAGCTAGGTGGTTGCCGACGATGCCACAGTGAGCAGGAATCCACTGAAATCAGAGTCTACCAACTGAGCTACCGTGGTGCCGATTCCCCGTCGGCTTTCTTGGGTATTTATGTTTCCTACTAGAACCCTGGGAGTGTTAGCCAGCGCCAGCACTCACAAACCTTGGGCGCGGATGTGGAACATCCTTTCTGCCACAGGAATCATGAGTATGTGATCTATTTTGGGTAAAGGCAACTGGTCAGTAAACCTACACATGCTACCTGAAGGCCGGAATGAAGACCCCCGTTATGTAATGAATGAAAAGAACGGGAGTTAAACGGGGCACCCGATTCTTATTAATCGTATTATAAGAAGCCAAAACACATTAAGGACAAGATGGCGGAACTCACTTGTACCTAATAAATGAACTAAAGAAAATGATAAATTAATAGAAACAAAGTGAATGATAAAACAACTGTTTGCAGTTGGGGAACGATCCCACGCCTTCGCATTATGCTTGCGTTGCCCCACCAATTCAGCTACACGTGCGCCATTTCCCCTTGCATTTTCTTGGGTAGTGATCTTTCCTACTAAAACCAAATTTTACAGCAACGCGTATTATTGCACAAGCAAGAAACAGTGCATGCAGGCTGCTCAGTCTTCTTGAGAAACCAACAGCAATCCTTTATTCACCGAAATCCAATTCAACTAATCAAATTAGCAAATTGCAATCGCTTGTTATAATGGTCAAGATGTCAATAGAATCGTAAGAAACGAAAGCAGTGCCCGTGGTGTCCTGTACTCGTCTGTTCCCGTGTTTATTTGCGCTACAATGACATCACTTTAAATGAGGTGCTTACACTTCCTAAAAAGCGAGAAGGACTGCGTAATGTGGAAAATACTACGTGACCATGCACTCGTGCGCGAGTAATAGTAGCCCCATAAGCATGCCACTGTGGGAAAGAAAGATGAGCGAAGACAGAGAGAGAGAGAGAAAGGCAAAGGAAACCCATTGAGATCAATCAGAGAATAACTCCGGTTGCCTGCCCTGTACCGGGGGAGTGACAAAGGGACCTGATAGGCGAGAGAGTGAAAAACAATTAAAAAAACCATACAGACATGCACACGATACAGAACTGTTTCTGTTGGCACTGTCACGCAGTGTGCGAAAGCGTTCCTAGTGTGAGGCGGCGTCGCCGTCCAATCCTACGTCACACAATGTGCAGACACTATTCGTCACAAAGTCCCGTGTCCTCTAAGGAACGCAGCAGCGCGTTCATGGCCGATCACCCTAATGTTCCCATAGGCCAATCTATAATATAGATATGAAGTAAGAGCGTCAGTGGCAGTGGGAAAGTTAGGACCGCATACGGAAGTGGCCTATTTCTGTTTTCAGTTCGCAATGTATTGAATAATTATTATGGCCAAGGCATTAGATGTCCAATGAGGCAGAAAAATCGACGTTCTAGGCAACCAGCGGTACCAAAAGACATCAGCATCAGTGACGTCATCAGTGTCTTGTATGACGTCAGTGGAAATGCAGAATTAAAATTACAACGAGGGAAAGGTGAGTTAAGAGGGAGTGAAGTGAATTAGGGTGAAGTAAAATTAATGAAGGTGAAATAAACTGGACTAAGACGTATTTAGTCGGATTAAGGTGGTTTAAAGTGCATTAAGGTAGATTAAGGTGGACTAAGGTTGGTAAAAATTTGGAGCACCATCGATTACGGGATACTAAGGTAGAGATGTGAAGGACCCGTGACAGTGTATGACTTCAGTTATGAGGATGTGATTTATACCAGAACTCATAATGCTCTGACAAACATAATCACGTTATAGGATACTTAAGTCACTGTCAATTTTTTTTATAGAGGCTGTTCAGATGCTTTCCGCAACGGTTTTATTGCGGTAGTGAAATGAACCGTCATCATCGATCATCAGCTGTAATTCAAACTTGGAGCATGTCCAAGCTCCGATTTTGCTTTGAAACACAATGACAAAAGATAATGAAATAAAAGTAACCTCGCGTATATCTCATTCGCATAGATGATACCTTACATGCATATTCCTTTTAACCTGTAATTCGTATTTCTTTATTGACACTATAACGGCTCCATCTTGGATCGCAGCTGAGCGTTTCCACAGCTGCAGTGGCGCAAGCTGACGCCGTGGCGCTGTAAAGCAGCTTGTGGGGCAGCTATCTCTGAGCACAGCTTCTCTTACGCACAAGAATGATGAAAGCTAGGAAAGAATGCAGGTTGCAAGCGCGATCACAAGTTTAAATCACAACTCCTTTAAGACCGCCACCAGACTGGTGTCAAACGTAGCTGTAACAGGTGCTGCGCTCAGGCTGCTAGCAAACTACGACTCTGAAAACGGTGCCCTAGTGCTTTCGATTGGTGGTAAAACCCACTCGCACAGCTTTGATGCATCAGTTGCCAGATAGAAACGCTGATGTGAAGGTTTGTTTCACGGCTTTACCCGCATGACGCGAAAGATGAAAGCTGTGCCATGATTTGTTGGCTGGTCCCCGCTACATGTGTAATCGGAAAACTGCTTTGCAGAAAGGACACGGCTTATCTACCTCAGCAACAACCTGCAAGTGGCAAGCTGTCGCTTTTGGCGTTGTTTTAAAGTATTTAAACACACACAGAGAAAACACGGCGAAGGCGGGAGATGGAAGTTCAAGACGATGAGCAAAACGAGAACAAGGTGAAAGCAGGAGCCAACGTTTCGAAGGGTGGACTTGTCCTCTTTAAGGCGACATATGCTTTCCTAGCCACAGTATATATTAGGGGGGTTTTTCTGAAGGGGAGAGTGTGTAAAAAGGGTGGGTGCGACAAAGAGAGAAGGTGTGTTAGCTTGTCGAATTGAAAATAAACGAGTGCTGTGCACAAGGCCAGAGGCCCGGCCCTCTCTGAATCACGTGTCAGCGCCCATGTGTTAGCCGGCGTGTCAACGGCGTCCGACACGCCGGCTGGCAAAACTAAAAGGAAAGAAAAGGGGAAAAAATGAAAAAAAGCGCAAAGAAACCAAACTAACTATTGTTGCCTATAGCTTCAAGTTGAGCATAGCGAATAAATTCTAAAGCTCCCTTTGAAACGTTTATGCCTATTGGAGAGTGTGTGCAAGTGTCTTGAACATATGGATAAGGTATGATTCTCTATTTTCTTTCTCGTTCTGAACGGAACTTTGTAAGAGTTAGAGTTTAAACTCATCAAAGTTATGACCTGGTTAGTTGAAATGCTTGGCGAAGCCTTTGGGAAGCTTTTTAGCTGTGTCCGGGCGATGTCTGTTTAATCTGACGTTCATTAATTGTCCTGTTTCACCGATTAAATGTCTCTTACAGAAGGACCATTAAAGCATATAAGTCACATCCGAACTTTTACAAGAGAAGCTAGATTTGACTTCGTGTGTGTAACTATTGGCGGTGCTTTTAATTTTACAGTCACTTTGAAGGTGCCTGCAGGTTTTTCACCTAGGGCGACAACATGCTTTTATTAGGGGCAATGCTGTTGGCTGACTTTTGCGTGCACTAACATGTCTTTAAGGTTCCCGTTGCGTCGATAGGTAAACCTAGGTATATCCGGGAATGCTTTTCTCAGGCGCTCGTTACGTTATAATATTGGGTGGTATTTTCTTAGGATGTTGTTTATGTTGGGGAGTGCATAAGGATATTTTGTTATAAAGGCCGTCGGTCTGTCAAATTCTGGTGTGGGCTGTTTCTTCGCCAATTCCGACTGTATCTCCAATCTTGACGCGGCATCATAAGCTCTGTCGAGAGCAACTTGGGGATAGTTCCTTTCTGCTAGTGTTTTTTTAAGGTCATTAGGCGGTGGATATAATCGTGGTCTTCGCAGGACATTCTTCTTATTCGTTTCGCTTGTCCGACGAAAATTCCTTGCTTGCAGTGTCGCGTGGGATGACTTTTGGAGTCTAAATATTGCTGGCTTTCCGTAGGCTTCCGTTAAAGTGTCGTTCTCAGCTTTCTCTTTTCTACGTAGACCGTCGTCTCTAGGAAGTTGATCTGCCTAGGAGAGTAGTGAGCCGTAAATTTAATACTCGGGTGAAAGCGATTGAAATAGCTAATTAAGCCGGTAAACGCGCTTGTGCCGTGTTCACATATAATAAGTATGTCGTCAATGTATAGGTGTGGTGTTTTAAAGGGAAGGATTTCAACGGGTCTGCTTCAAGCTGTCCCATGAAAATGTTCGCATACGTGAGAGCGAATAGTGTACCCATGCTAGTGCCAAAGGTTTGCAGGTAGTGAATAGAATCGAATTCGAAATAGTTGAACGTGAAAACTAACCTAAGGAGTGACAGATAAATTTCAGGAGCCTGCGCTTGGGGATTGATAGCGAGGAATTTAGAAACGGCTTCGATTCCTTCACTCATGAGTATGTTGGCGTAAAGGGCAGAAACATCCAAAGTGACCAGAATAGCACGGTCGGAAAGGATTTGGTTGGCGTTGATGCCGTGGCTAATTCGAAGGAAGTGCGGCATGTCTTGAACGAAAGATGGGAAGGTGGTGGGGATGTTTGACAGGTGCTGTTAAGAATGGCGAGCTGCGAAACAAGATTGCCACACAGTTACGACAGGGCGACACGACGCGCACCTCTCCCTCTCCGTCGCTGCGGCTGGGAGGCGTTCGAAGAAGCGGCCTTTGCGCTGGAATCCGCCGCCTTCCTCCAGCCCCTTCGACATTGTGACGGAACTAGTTCGGTGCGTGAACAATGATTCCGGAGTTCCCCAACGCGGAGCTGATTTGACACGCATGGACAAGCTGCCGCGGGAACTACGTATTCTTGTACTTCTCACGCTTCGGAGTGGCGCAGAACAACGAGCGACCCTCGATCGGCTCCGATGGTTCCCGGAACGGCACCCCGCGCGGTTGCCTCTGTGTACAGAGCGCGGTTGCCTTTGTGTACGTAAACTGATCTGCAGTGCAGCGGCGAGTTGGTGATGAGTAAACGAACAGTCGCCGCGTCGTATGACCGGCGGATCGAGTGTATAAAAACTGTGGTTGTGCGAATGCTGAGGACACTTCTCTTGAGCAGTCATGTTAGACTGAGTCACTTCTCTCATGCAGTCATGCTGGACTGTTACTCTTTTTCTCAAGCAGTCATGTTAGACTGATTTAATTTCTGTAAATAAACCCTTTTCCTCGTTCTCGATGAGAAACAGTTCTTCACTTCATCAACGATCTCAGCGTAAATAAGTTGGACGACAGCATGGGCCAGCTACCTACGAATTCATGCCGTACTCCAATCTTGGCAAAGGACCACGGACGATGGGATTGAGCCCCCAATCCTGACAACTGGCTGACAGCGGTGAGATGGACTTTGCGACATGGTGCTGTATCTGCGGTGAGTGCTTGGTTTTTGCTTTGACTCTCTAGGCTTCATTTTGTGGTTGTTCTGTTTAGAACAGTAGGGAAGCTAGATTGTTATGTGTTAGCTAGGTTGTGTTTTCCTAGCTAGATTTAGAGAGCAGAATCAAGGCAGTAAAGCAGCAGTCATGGAATTAAGGACACTGCCGAGAGACGAGTTGTTGATTGTTGGTGAGGAACTGGGCCTAGATGTACGTGAGGAAATGCTAAAATCAGAATTATTGCATATCATTTCCGAACAGGCCAGTGAGGAAGAAGTTGAACTGGGGTTTGAACTTCTGAAAAAGAGAGAAGAACGAGAGAGAAAAGAAAGGGAGGAACGCGATAAAGAAAGGGAGGAACGCGACAAAGATCGCGAGTTAAGAAAAATGCAACTTGAACTTGAAAGCAAACGTTTGCAGTTGTCTCAAGGAAGTGAAGGCGCTCTGGGACGATCAAGTGAGGCAGAATCATACCGCATGGACAGGCTATTAAAGCCATTTGAGGTCGGGACCGACATAGGCTTGTTCCTATGCAATTTTGAAAGGACTTGCGAAAAGATGAACTTCGGCCCGAGTACATGGCCACAGCGGTTGCTGTCTATGTTGCCGTGTGAGGCGGCGGAAGTAATCGCCAGACTAAGTGTGCAGGATGCATATGATTATGCAAAAGTTAAGGGTAGTCTCCTGAAGAAATACCGTCTTTCAGCCGAAGCTTTTCGGCAAAGGTTTAGGAGCACAGGCAAGAAAGATAGCGAGGGCTATCCGGAGTTTGCATATAGCTTAAAGGCCAACCTAGTCGAGTGGCTTAAAAGCGCGGAAGCGTACGACAGCAGAGACATGATCATTGAATGCATGTGTCTAGAGCAGTTTTACAAAACCATCCCCCAAGCTGTGAAACTGTGCGTGCAAGACAGAGGTAATGTAAACACTGTGGAAAGGGCGGCTGAATTAGCCGAAGAGTACGCAACCCGTAGAAAGTTGAACGCCGAGGAGGGAAACTGGGACGGTCGAAATGGACCGCGGAAACCATTTCCGTTCAAAAAGGGTGCGCAAACTAGACGATCCGAGCCTGTAGACATGACGGAAAAGCCCGCAGAAAAGAGCGAGGAGAAACTTAACGGAGAAACCACACAAAAAGAACAGAAAAGAAAATTCGAATCTGTTAGACGAATTCGCTGTTACAAATGCCACAAACTGGGACATATAGCTGTAAACTGCGAGAAGTCTAGCGTAGTTTTTTCCTACGTGGAGGAAAAGGATGAGAATATGGAACTTTTAAGTCCATATCTCCACGACCTGCAAGTTAATGGAAAACCATGCCGAGTGCTAAGAGACAGTGCCGCCACGCTGGACATTGTCCATCCGTCTTACGTGATGGTAGATGACTTCACCGGAGAAGTAGCGTGGATAAAACAGGTTGTAGAAGAACACAGCGTGTGTCTGCCCATGGCCAAAGTCAAAATCAGTGGACCATTCGGGGAGCTAGAGACTGAGGCTGCAGTTTCCAAATTTTTGTCACTGCAGTATCCCTACATCTTTTCGAATCGTTCGAATCAGTTACTGCGTGACAGAGGGCTCAAACTGGGAGAGGGCATAGTACAGGCATTGACCCGAGGCCAAGCTCGTAAGATCGCGGCGGTTTCGGCTGAAAATGCTCAAGCTCCTCCAGCGGAAGCAGAAAAGGGAATAACTTCAATACCCGAATCCGAGCTAGGCCCGAGGGACAAAAGAACAGTTGAGGAGAGCCTGCCAGCTGACCAGCTCAATGAGAGCGTAGCACTAGAGTGTCAGAGTTCTAGCCTGCAGGAAGAGCAAGCAGACGCGCTCACAAGCGAGACAGGGTCGTTATTATCACCGGCCTCAAAGAACTTTGATCAACTCTTACGCGTGGATAGAGAGTCACTGGCAGCTGAGCAAAAGAATGATGAGAGCTTAACTAAATTACGTGACACAGCTAAAGAAGGCATTGCTAGGCGCAACGTAACGATACATGAGAGAGGAGGATTGTTGTATCGGCATTACAGAGATCGAAAGGGTAGGATTTTAGATGAGTTAGTCATACCTACTAAGTATAGGGAGGACCTTTTGAGTCTTTGTCATGGAAATGGGTGGTCCGGCCACCTAGGGATAAACAAATCAAAGGAAAGATTGCTTATGGAATACTACTGGCCTGGCTGTTTCAAAGATGTAGAAAACTTTGTAAGATCATGCGACGCCTGCCAGCGTTCTGGTAAACCAGGAGAGACATGGAAAGCTCCACTGAAGGTAGTGCCCTTAATAACAGAGCCTTTCAGACGACTTGTAATAGACACGGTGGGGCCTCTTCCAAAAACAAAATCAGGCTACAGGTACTTGTTTACCATGCTGTGTCCGGCTACCAAGTTTCCAGAAGCAATCCCTTTGAAAGAGCTCAGCTCCACCGAAGTAGTAGACGCGCTTTTGACAGTGTTTGCACGAGTTGGGTTTCCAGCCGAAATTCAGGCAGATCAAGGATCAGTATTCACGAGCGCACTGACTTCCACATTCTTGCAAAAGTGCGGGGTAAAGTTAATACACAGTTCTGTCTATCACCCCCAGTCAAACAGTGTAGAGAGGTGGCATTCGGTGCTTAAGCGAGTTTTGCGTGCGCTCTGTTACGAGCACAAGGAGGACTGGGAGAACTGTCTGCCGGCAACTTTGTTTGCTTTGCGAACGGTTCCACATGAAGCGACAGGGTTCTCACCAGCAGAACTAGTGTATGGGAGGACACTCCGTTCTCCACTGAGAATGTTAAGAGAGATGTGGGAGGAAAGAGGGGAGAGTCCAACCGTGGTTGAATACGTGCTAAATTTACTGGAACGGCTAAGCGCAACCCAAGAACTAGTCGGAAAGAACATGGCACTAGCTCAAAAGAACGCCAAATTCTATTACGACAAGAATGCGAGGCTTCGTACGTTTAACGCCGGAGACCAGGTAATGATCCTCAAACCTTCAAGAAAGAACAAGCTTGAAGTTCACTGGGACGGGCCAGTTAAAGTGTTGCACAAACTTTCAGATAGCAACTATGCTTTGAGAATGCCCGGTCGCAGGAAGGAAGTGAGGATATATCACTGTAATTTGATGAAGCCGTACGTAGAGCGGAGCGGAGTCGTTAACTATACCGTCAAAGAGCCGGATGGCATTGGTACCAAGTTTAAGGAGTATAGGGCAACCTCCAACTCTGAAATCGGCCTAGAAGAAGTAGTAGAACACTCGGTAAGCTCGCATGCTCTAAGACCCGAGCAGCTAGATGAGCTAAAAGGGGTGTTAGGGGAATATCTCGACAGATTCAGCAATCGGCCGGGTAGAACCGAACTGATAACGCATGAAATTGAGCTGACCTCTGCCGAACCAGTAAGATCAAAACCTTACAGGGTGTCTCCAAGACAGAGAGAGATTATGGAGGCAGAGATACAGCGCATGCTAGAGTTGGGAGTTATTGAGCCCGCTGAGAGTGACTACACGTCACCGCTAATACTCGTAGAAACCCCTAACAAGGACCCTCGTCCGTGTGTTGACTACAGGAAGTTAAATGCCATCACTAGGGATCAGCTGTACCCGATACCCAACATTGAGGAACGAATTGAAAGAGTTAGCGCTGCTAAATACATTTCAACTATAGATCTCGTGCGGGGGTACTGGCAAGTTCCCCTTTCAGAAAGTGCCAGCCGCTATGCCGCATTCATCTCGCCTGTAGGCACTTTTCGCCCTCTCGCACTCAGCTTCGGGCTGAAGAACGCGCCGTTTAGCTTCTATAAGTTAATGGATATTGTCCTAAAAGACTTGCAGGAGTTCGCCTTACCTTATCTTGATGATGTAGCCATTTTTTCGGACAGCTGGGAACAACACGTATCGCACCTCAAACAGGTGTTCTCACGGTTGAGGGAAGCCGGCTTAACGATGAAAGCGGAAAAGTGTAGGTTTGGTTGTTCGCAGGTTACTTATCTGGGCCATGTTGTTGGTCAGGGCATGAGACGGCCGGCTGAGCTGAAAATAGCGACGATTGGAGATTTTTCTCAGCCGCGCACGAAAACGGACGTTCGTTCATTTTTGGGACTTGTGGGGTACTATCAACGGTACATTCCGAATTACTCGCAATTGGCAAGTCCATTAACAGACGCCCTCCGAAAGGGAGCACCGAGTAACGTACACTGGGATAAGGACAAAGAGAACGCTTTCCAAAGTTTGAAAACGCTTTTGGTTTCTCGCCCTGTGCTTCGCGCGCCAGACTACACAAAGGAATTCATAGTTCAATGCGACGCAAGCGACAGAGGTACGGGCGTGGTACTTAGTCAGGTCGGCGACGATAACGAGGAGCATCCTATCCTCTACGCCAGCCGTAAACTAAATGTAAGAGAGGAAGCCTACAGCGCTTCAGAGAAGGAATGCGCTTGTTTGGTTTGGGCCGCCCAGAAGTTGTCGTGTTACTTGTACGGAGCGAAGTTCATCTTCGAGACCGACCACTGTCCTCTGACGTGGCTCAATCAAATGTCACACAAAAACGGCCGCTTGCTCCGATGGAGCCTCACTCTCCAAGAGTACAACTTCTCCGTTAGATATAAGAAGGGAAAGTTGCATAGCAATGCGGATGGTTTGAGCAGGCTAATTTGAATTCTGCGTTTGAGGGTCCCGCCTAAATTTTAGGGTTACTAGTGTTAACTTTTATTAAGCGAAGAAGATCCCCTCTCATTTAGCAGGATTCCCTCCATGATTTCTGGATGTGTCAGCAGGAATTTGCTTCAGAAATTGGCATAGCGAAATGTAGCATTTTTTTTGTTTCTGCACTTATGTTGTTGTTTTTTTGAAGCCTAGCGAGTCTAAAGTGAGAGCCAATGCGCGTCATCTCGGCGCAGAGCCGTGTTGTGGGGTTCATTTTGCAGTTGCCTGTCCTTGTTTGATGTTTTGGGGCGGTGACATCAATGCACAAGTGGTCGCTGCGAGCCATGACATCAATCCCCCCCTGACCAGCAGCCGTTCTCTTCCTGCCTAGCGGTTGTCAGCGCTAGACAGTCGAGACTTTCCGGGCCATGGAGGCGCTGTTAAGAATGGCGAGCTGCGAAACAAGATTGTCACACAGTTACGACAGGGCGACACGACGCGCACCTCTCCCTCTCCGTCGCTGCAGCTGGGAGGCGTTCGAAGAAGCGGCCTTTGCGCTGGAATCCGCCGCCTTCCTCCAGCCCCTTCGACATTGTGACGGAACTAGTTCGGTGCGTGAACAATGATTCCGGAGTTCCCCAACGCGGAGCTGATTTGACACGCATGGACAAGCTGCCGCGGGAACTACGTATTTTTGTGCTTCTCACGCTTCGGAGTGGCGCAGAACAACGAGCGACCCTCGATCGGCTCCGATAGTTCCCGGAACGGCACCCCGCGCGGTTGCCTCTGTGTACAGAGCGCGGTTGCCTTTGTGTACGTAAACTGATCTGCAGTGCAGCGGCGAGTTGGTGATGAGTAAACGAACAGTCGCCGCGTCGTATGACCGGTGGATCGGGTGTATAAAAACTGTGGTTGTGCGAATGCTGAGGACACTTCTCTTGAGCAGTCATGTTAGACTGAGTCACTTCTCTCATGCAGTCATGTTGGACTGTTACTCTTTTTTTCAAGCAGTCATGTTAGACTGATTTAATTTCTGTAAATAAACCATTTTCCTCGTTCTCGATGAGAAACAGTTCTTCACTTCATCAACGATCTCAGCGTAAGTAAGTTGGACGACGGCATGGGCCAGCTACCTACGAATTCATGCCGTACTCCAATCTTGGCAAAGGACCACGGACGATGGGATTGAGCCCCCAATCCTGACAGTGCCGATTTAAGAATTTGGATAGTGACTCGGTAGGTGTATTGCTATTAGACACAATAGGCCAACCTGGGATTTCTGCTGTAAGTATTTCTTCGACCAGAATTATATGTATTTTAGGAAGAAGATAAAAGCGACCTGCTTTTTTGTTCCTGGGCATGATGAAGTGATATTCAGACGGCATGATAAGTTTCCTGGACAGGAGCTCCGCTATCGTGTTTTTCACAGTATTGCTGTAATCTGAAGTTGGGTAAGAGTAGAGTTTTCTGTAATGGGTGTGGTTGCTCTGTTGTTTGGAGGCCCCATTCTTGTGCTTTTCTGTAGGCCAGATTACGATACTGCCACATTTTTCAGCTGGTTTTATTACAATATCATTCCTTTTCACAAGTACTTTAAGGATTTGGTGTTGAGCGGCGGACCAATTTTTGTGTTTCCGGCAATGCCGCGCTGACTCTAGAACTTCATAAATCCAGGCCTGGACACTGTTCGGTTTCTGGTATCCAGGTGCTAGGTGGTCCAAGACAGTCTCCATCTTGTTTTCCTACGTCTCGTCTATCGAAAAAGAACGTCTCGATAAGCATGCGTCTTGAAAACTCTGTTATACCTATGTTGAGTTCGTGTTCGCTTACGGCATTGCTCGTGGGACTGAACGTTAGACCACATTTCAGGAGATCAGCTTCCTAGGGGCTTAGACTCTGGGATATGTCTACAACGTTGCTGCAGTGCTCTGGATGCTCGCCTGTAGGACTATCGATGGAGCTACGTGCTGCAGTGGGTAGATTAGTTTCTTTGGGTGGACCTGCAGCTCTAATATCTTTGTGCTGGCATTCATCAAGTAATTTTTCTTCCTGGTGTGGATGAATGGTTCAAGTTCTCTTCTTTCCGGCGGCGCAGATAAATTTATGCTGTCGAGTTGATCAGCAATTATCATAAGTTGTGCCTTGCAGTGTTCTGCGAGAACATCTATAAGAGAGCAATGCATTTTCTAGCACAGCATTCCACTTCAATAATAGCCTGGAGGGTAAAGAACCAAGGGCACATCTAGCCTTAATTCTGAGACCTTTTGGGATTTTCTTCTCTTTAATGTAACTAGTGTTAGTGTTTAGGTGAAATCTGTAATTTGTCTGTTTGGCGGCAAGTTTGGGGGATTTTAGGAAAGGGCAAGCTTTGTTGTTGCGTGTGGTATCCCTAGTACGTGGTAGTCATTTCTGTTTGGTTCGGACAGACCTCCGGTGCGCAAAATCTTCAGGTGGTGTCTTTTCCTTCATTTTCTTATTTTTTTTCAAGCCGGCGTGCCAGACGCCGTTGACACACCGGCTAACACGCGGGCTTTGACACGTGATGGACAAAGGGCGGGCCCTTGGCCTTGTGCACAGCATTCCTTTATTCTCAATTCGACACGCTAACACATCTTCCCTGGTTGCCGCACCCACCTGCCTTACACCCTCTCCCCTTTAGAAGAACCCCACCTATATATACAGTGGCGAGGAAAGCATATGTCGCCTTGAAGAAGACAAGTCCACTTGTCGAAACGTTGGCACCTGTTTTCACCTTGTTTTCGTTTTGCTCATCGTCATAGACACACACAGTTGCTTATGATTGAAATTAGCTAATACATTTTAGTGCCTTTCAGATGTTACTGCGCCTGCCTTTTCATGGCGTTTGTTTACAGTGTAGACACCCAGACATAACAGGGCCACCCTTCGTGTGATGAGACGCAGGCCGAGAGTTTGATTATAAAAATCGGTGGTGTCATTCTAGCAGTGGAGGAACGCTTAAATGCCCCTGTAGGTTCGTTTCTGTGCACCGTAGAATTAAGCAGAAGTTAAGTATTATTCCGCATGCCTCATATTTTCGGCCACACGGCCGAACTATAGCTAAAACAGAGCTCCAAAACTGCCGTCATTAAACTGATTCGCCAACTAACACTTTCAAAAATGAAACAAATGAGCTTCTGTTGTCGGGAGGTCGATACATCACTGCAGTAACTGAAAACTGTAAAATAAACTGGGACACCGCAAGTTTAATGCACGACAAGCAAGGAGAGCGCCAAGTTCAATTATAGTCCTCAGAAAACGGCCACGATTATAAGACCCATGTGAGGGTGTTTCTCGGATCATCAGACTCTCAAGCAAGCTGGAAAAAATAGACATATTCTTCAATCACCGCCTGTTCTTTCGTAAAGATCAGCAGTTTCTTTAGGCGTCCTCGGATGTTGAGGCAAACGTGCCAGTAAAAATACGCGGATCACTCGCTGTGATGACAGGACCCAGTTCAGTGATCACTATCAACTCTATTCCGGCTTAAGCCGCATCCCAACTAAGAAGCATCGAAACAAGATATTTCTTGTTCAAAACGCCATCTGCTCTAACACAACTTATCTGAGCAATCGAGGTGGTGTAGCATTACGTGGTGTGATTGCGTATGTTATTAGAGTTTTGAATACACCGTTAACCGACGGCTGAGTACAAAGTGCTTACCACAAATAGGATTTAAAGTCATTAGCGAACGGCAAAACAATGCGAACTTCAACATTGCGCGCGTTTTTGAGGTACAGGGCAACGGCCAGCACAAAAGTGCAGTATCCACCACGAACGTCACCTTGCAACCAATCGCTTCAGCAGCCGCAAGGGCTTGACATAGAGAAAATATTGAGGTAGGAGCTATGATGTCAGAAACCACTCGAGGACCACAATGCTAAGGAACACATACTGTATTAGCACAACAAATAAACAAGAAAATGCGCAGCCAGTAATGTAATAAAAGAATAGGTTGAAAGTTACAAAGAAAGCAAACTAAAAAAAAAGGAAATTGAGCAGAGCAAATTTCATTTAGGAGAAAAGACATCAAAAGTTCAATAAGCTCATGTCACACAAAAAGGAACTGTCAAGGACAATCCTTGCACGGCAGTACACATTCTGCGAGGACGAACGTTAGGGTGCCCCTTTGAGCCCACCGTCCATTTCTCTATCGTTGAGCAAGATTTCTAACTTTATCTTTCCGTCTCGGATGAAATCGTCTTTTTTCAGCGAGGCAATACTTATTTGGAATTCGAGGTGAAAGTGTTGCAACGAGTCATCATAGCGGTCACAGAAACAAGGCATGGCACGGGAAGTCAACGAACGATGCTTCTTTGCTCCATTACCACACACGCGCACTTGCCAAAAAGGCGGCCAGCATCTAGAGTGCTCCAGCATCCCGTTAAACTCGATGTTCACAATGAGAACAGGTGCAGGAATAGCCCAGTACTTGAAGACGGCCACCGTAAAGTACGTGTCCCTCATGTGCCACACCATAACCTCAGCAAACTTTTTCCTCAATCCCTGATACTGAATGATTTCCTCACAGTTTTCCAGGGTCACATCATACGCCACGTTCCCAATTTTTTTAATCCACGCGGGCGTAGATGACAGCGCACTATATAAATGCCGAGCACCACCGCGGGAAATCCTACAATGAGCAATTACACGGCTAGAATCGGTCTGCGGGGACGTTTGCCGTGAGTGTTCCAGGTCGGCTAAGCGTTCCAACTTTCGAAGTATCAGCGCCTTTTCCGAGCGCAACGACAGCGACGATGACGTGCTGGATTCCTCTGCCACATTTCTCGAGAAAGTCAGCAGGTGCGACGCGGTAGATGAAATCGTGGCTGCCATTTGAGCCATGTCACCCTTCAAATTGCGCTGGGATGCTCCGATCTCGCGAGTGATACCAGCGAACAAGGTTTCCTGGCTTCTGATTTGAGCTTTAAGCTCATTCAACTGACTCTGGATCTCTGGCAGCAGCCGGTCATGATTGGCATCCCCCAACATCGCCTTCAGTTCTTCAAGGGCAGCGTTCACGTCTTCAAGGGTCAGTGCTGTAGCTTCCGAGGACCGGCGCCCTGTGATCGCGGAAGAGACACCGGCCCTGCATCCGGCCACGTAGTGCGTCTGCAGGTCGCTGTGCTGGACTCCCTCGCCGCATCGCAAACATTCCACGGTGTGAAATGTGCATTCGTTCTCGTAGTGCTCCAGCATGTGGTCCATGGTACCCGCATACTCGCACCCATGATCTTCGTTCCAGCAGTACACCTTAATAGAAGATAAAATATATGAACAGACATTACAATTTTTGGACGACAAATTATTTTTAGAAGAGGTGCGTTGCTTCGCTCTTCCTACCATTCAAAAGGTACCTTAACGTGAACTCCGGTGCTAAGCAACGTGTACGCGAATTTCTGTAGGGAAGTAATGCTCTAGATCACCCAAGCAGTATCTGTCTCTCTATAAACATTAGGAGGCAGCAAACATGAACAGTAGGTTACGGCGAATCACCTAATTGTGCTCCTAAATAGCAATACATATCCATTAACACAAAAGCAGGTTTGATAAGCCAGAATCGAGGAAAAAATATACCATACTTCATTTATTCTTCCAGCTTCTAACTCATCTACGATGACAGCGGCATTGTTCTGCGGTGGAGATCCCCATCTGCTTCTCGCTTGCTAACTTACTCGCAAAATAAAAGCACTCACCCAACACGGGCCAGATAGCTTTTATAAAGCCGTTTGCAGGCGCAAATACCGTGAGCGGTAGCGGTTCAGGAATAATGTTCCAAAGTATGAATTTGAAGCAAAAAAAAATGTTGGCAGCAAAACTATTGTTTAAAAGGATCACTTGTGAATTTGCCTTTGCATGTACCCAACTTCATTTCTGATGTTTTTGTGCGAAGTTCATGAGAAGGAAGATTAATGTTAAAAGCGAAAGTCGTCCTTGTTCACTGCATGAAGTGGACCGGTTTCGCAATCTCTCTTTAAATGTCGCGTCGAAACGACAATGCCGAATCGTCTGTGTGAGGTCGGACATATGAATTTACGGCATTTTTCTTTCATTTCCATGTTTTTATGACAATAACAAAATGAAGAAATATTGAGGTCCCACACAATATTTCACATGAGGCTACATTGAGCTAGTCTTGTTCTAGTGCATGAGTTTTGATAAACATAGAAAGGAATATTTAGCCAGGCTGAACTAATACATTAAAGTTCGGTAATATTAAATCACACACACTTAGTGCAGGTCGTGCAGATACGAAGTAGTGCAACAAATACCAGTGCAGAATTACCCTAATCTCCCACCTCCCTCCCCAAACAAGAAAGAACGTGAGAAATTGCTCTTTTTGCAGCTCACCTTCGAGGTATTCGCTGTCCTTGCAGGGAATTCATAACCGAAGCACACCGCTTCTTCGAATTGCACTTGATCCAATGGACACTGTCCAACGTTTCCTTCCAGACTGGCTGCGTGGCAAGATTCGCACAGAGTATGCGAGCATGGAAACAGCAGCATGCGTTTGGGGATCATGCGGCAGAGGCTGCACACACGTGAACTGGGAACCTCATCGACGAACCGCGTCAGTCGCCAGTTGACGCCGGCGACGCTGTAGTCGCGAAAACGGTGCACCCGTCCCTGTCCGTGATCTGGCATGGTGGTGTCTTCCGGCACAAATGCCCAGCTCGAACCATAAAGCACTGGCGTTTTCAACTAAGCTTATCTCTACTCAATGGTATCATATATTTTGACCAAAGTAGCAACAAGGAGAGATAAAATGAGCCCTGCACCCAATATCGCGTATAATGCCGAGCACTTATCGTAAACTCGATCTTTGCAAAGCGGCGAGGAACAATTGCTTCGTTATCATCACCGACAGTCGTTTCCAACGTTACTAGATCCTTTCAGTTGTCAAACTCCCCTTGCGGCGGCCGTCGATGCACGGCCCCTTTTCGTTTCCACTCAACAGGTGGCGCGGCGGCCGCTGTTAGCCCGGCCGTACTCGGCGCCCTACGCTGCGAAGCGCTGGTGATTGCTTAGCGAGTGGCATTATTTTTGTTGAAATCGCCAAATATGCACAGCGCGTCATTAATCTACTTGCAGCTTATTTCGTACCCATTCCGAAGTTTAAAAAATGCCACGACTTAGCCAACTGAACAAGGAAAGCACTTGCGCCCAAAGCTATGACGGACCACCCTTCACTGCGGCCGTCGTTTGCGTCTGCTAGAGCACGGCCGCTTTTTATCCAGCGGCCGTGGCTAGTTACTAGCAACTAAAAGAGAAAGAAATAAGACAAGATCTTTGTTTCTCTCAACGAGTTCAAAAGCTTTCATTACAGGAGCCGCATACGGCTTATGAATTTACCGCGTGGCTTTACAAAAGACGAGCTTTTTTGTTTGCGATGGCTACTTTCTCTCGTGTTTCTAGGCGGCGGTTCGCATCTCTCGCATAGAAATGCATTCGCGTGGCAATGAAAAAGTTCAGTATCTGGCACGTGAACGCGCACATGTGCTCATCGCAACCCAGCCGAGCAAGACTGCACTTATCTAGCTCATCCAGGACTTTCCAAAATAGGTCACCGCAGAGACCTGCCTGATCAAGGGAAAATGATAGGGAGTCATTTGCAATTCTTACGAACTGTAGCATCTTCATTGTTGGATGCTTGAGGCTCCCTTCCTTAAAGCTCCGATATGTTGTCAAGTATGCATCGGAACCAACGAGTGGAACAGTTGAGCTGATGTCCTGCAGGCACAATTCACACTCTGTGTGCTTGCTCATTTTGTGTATGACATAGCCACATAAGTAGTATGTCACAGCATCGTCTACACCGCCTCTGAAATAGCTGTGCTCGGTGTCCATTCGCTCAAGAGAGCTTGAAGGACCAGAAGTAATTGCTAGCAGCCTAGCCTCAATCTCATTTCGCAAGCTAGCTCTGTTCAAGCGATGGACCGCTCGAGCAGTGTTCAATGCCTCTTCCACGCTGACAAGTACAGCATTTGGTTCGCCTTGTACACTTCCACGCAGTGCTGTTTTGATGGGTGTGTAGAGGCTCAGCAGACGAAATATCTGCGAGAAATTCATGACGGTTGGGTGCGACTCATCTCCTCCAAATGATCGTGCAAGACCAAAATGCCGCTGAAAGAAAAAATATACGCATTAAAGTGGATATGTAAAACATCCATAAATTATATATTACAAGGGAAACAAGGTCATTGTGGTAGGTACCTCCAAGGGGTCTTGGTTGAGCTTGGCAGTGAGCACATAAAGCGCTCCCTTGTTGAACAGATAATTGATAATATCCAGCGTAGACAACAATGTGACGCGTAGGGACTCCGTCGTTAGTTGCGACGCGAATAGCTTTGTACCTTTCTCAACTGCATTTCGTTCAGTCACATTTAAGACTTCTAGAAACCGCTTCATGATCTGGAAAGAAAACGTTTCAACAGTTCATGATAATAACAAGCAAAACGACGGCATATGTAAGATCAAGCTTAGGCTCCAGGAAGAGATTTGGCCACTTGCCTGTATCTCTTTGGAGTGACGCCTGATTCCCCTGCATGGAAGCTTGACGTTGAGTGCATCGAAAACATCGTTCAGCATTCTTGTGAATGTCTCAGTCCCTTCAGAGTCTTTCAAGGCGGGGACATTTGCTTCCCTGTACACACGCAATCCAATTGACGTTCCACGGCTAAAGAGCTGTGCAAAAGAGAGAGAGAGAGAGATCGCATTTTTTTAGTTTACGAACAGAAAGGCAACATGCTTGGACAGCAACAAGTTATACCTGTGTCGCCAGCCTGACGCTCATTTTGCGCAGGTTGTCAGGGGAAACATGTGCTTCAGTGAGTTTTGGCACAACACGTACATGCTTCTTTTTTTCTGTTTCGTATAGGGTCACATAATGCTGAAAGTTGATGCGAAGGTCGCCAGCCTGGAAATAATAAAAAGAAATTGTTAAACTGTTCGGAAAATAAGGACATTTTTTTCCCTTACCATTCCGTATGTGTGCTTCCTCAGGTGGTTTCGTATGCACTTCACAATATGTGGAACATCACAAATAAAGTAAATATTTTGTGACGGTTCCCAGGGATGCTCAATGAAGTGGCATGTCACATCCATTTTTCCTGACACTCCAAGCTGGTCCCACATAGATCTGTTGTTGCCAGCCCCATCACTGATCAGAGCCAGCACTGACGCATTGTTTTTGTGCAGTTCCAGGATGCTGCTCATTACCAGTTCAGCAAGAACTTTCCCAGGAGCCGCTCCTTTTGTAGCAAAGCTTGCTATTGGCTGCACCCAGTCTTCGAACAGTGGCACAAACATCAGTACCAATGCATGATCAGCAAGGTGGTTTGCATTTGGTGCCATGACTTCACCATAGTCTGTAAAGCCATCCATTCTGCATGAGGCCTTATCGAAGGAGACACCTCGCTTCAACTTTATCTCGTCAAGGAGCAATACTCCTAGCCGTGTCAAGTGACTTTTGTTGCTGAAATGGCTTCTGACACTGTTCAATGAAACTTGGTTGAATCCATACTTGCATGGTATTCCTGCTATTATTTGGCGAAGGCGAGCCTTTGATGGCAGTGGTAGCAGCTGCATATCACCAAGTAAAGTGTAGGCCTTCGGGCTTGAGATTTGCAGTAACAAACATGTCATAAGCCATTCATCATCATATCGCCTCCCATTTTTTGACTTGGCTTTTGCAGCCATGAAAGCTGTTTTGAAAGCTAGTTGCTGCCTGGCCGGAAGAATATGAAGAGAGCAGTCAATTGTCTCTTCCGTAATTGCACTAAGCTTCCTCTTCATCAGAAGGACTTCTTCCTTCAGTTTTTCTCGCCTTGAGGTTGCACGAATTGCTTTGCGACGCAGTAACTTCGAGCGAGCAGCCTGCTTTTTCTTTGTATCTTTTTGCTGTTTCGTCCGTGGCAAGAAAAGCTTCTCGAGAGTCCGGCACTGAGCACATGTAGCATTGACACTCAATACCGTGCATGTGTTGCGCCTCCACGTTTCACCATGCTTTGTTGCCACCACTGACGAAGAGATTTTTGGGTACTTCTTTGCAGGACAGCCCTTACACAGCTTCAGCTGTTCCACATATAGCATGAGGCATGTGATGTCTTCCATACACTTGAGCTCAGTGGTCTGCTTCCCGGCATACACACTGCGTGGCACAACTCGACCATCTGCGCTGACAATTAAATTAAGGCTGTCTGACAACACCACAGACATTTCTACATGCGGGATATTCTTTCTTATCCCGAGCTTGTACAAAACGACCGTTGCCTTAACAACGTCAAGGGACCAACCTCGAATTTTAGAGCGCAGCTCTTTGGCGTCCGTTCCTGGGTTTCGCGTCGTCGTCGGCGTTGTAGGCCTCGTAACCAGCTCCGCCCCCCTTCGCTGGAGTGGGAGACGAAGGACGCGAGCCGCGAATGGCGGAGACCAATGAGAGCGGCCCCTTCAGTGACGTGCGCGCGCGATGCTGGTGTCATGCGGACCCTCCTTACGGCTCGATGCGCACTCGTGTCTGGTCTCAGCCGAACCGCTCGTTTCGTACTATCGTCTGCTCGCGCCACAGCTCTCGCCCGCGCCTGTTTGGTTCTGTTGGGTCGGTCTCGTTCGCGCTTGTTTTGGTTGTTATTGTGTGAGATTGTTTCTTAATCTGATTGTATGCGCTATGCGAATTGTATAGTACTTTCTGGAAGCCATGCGGCACCAGCGATCACACTGGAACCTTTGACGAGTCATGTATAAACGCCGGCTCGCTTGATCCGCAGATCAGATTTTCGACCATTACCGACTCTGCTACATGTCTCTCTCAAATTCTTTGCTTCAAAATATCGCGAAATGGAAACACGTATAGAGCTGCGCTCAAATTTCGCATTAGGGAGTATCGTAATCGTCGGATAATTTTTTTCGTCCCTCTTTCGCCATGCGACTGAGCATATGAAAGACATTCTCCGCCGGCATGCTGTCATCGGTAGGCAAGCTCGCTTCGTCGTCGGCAGCTCTGACAGCAGCATCCACATACTCACCTTGTTTCTTATGCCGCTTTTGTTGTGCTGGTGATCGTCTGGGAGCTGGTGCTCTGCACTTCCGTGTGGGTTTCGAGGGGTAACTTGGGCAGTTCGGAAACAGGCGAGGCACGGCGTCATCTTTCAGCGTCCATTTGTCGCGTGGTATGACCACAATATCACCACAAATGTTGTGTTCGAAGACCTTGGAAACGTCATCATTGATGAAGTGGAGGTCGCAGACAGAACACGAGCTTGAAAGCTTTTTGTCCAGCCGTGGTATAGCGCGCTCCCACTGTTGAAGGCGCTCAGCACTGCGAGGTGCCTTGAAAAAATGTCTCTTGTCCACGGATCGCGTGGAGTCGTAGCCGCTCTTACAGCCTGGAACGAAGCAGCGTGGCATAGTGCATACGAGTGGCAGCGCGATGCACAAAACATTAAATACCGCGAGTGCGAGCGCAAACGTGAGCAAACGACGACTACACACAGCGGCCACCTGCGCAAAACGTGCTGCTACGCTGCGCCTTGCCGGGCTAACTCCGTCGTGCATGCCCTCTCGCGGCGCGCAACGGAAAGGGGCCAGGCGCCGCTCAGCAGTTTGAGAACTGAAAGAATTTAAGAGCGTTGAGTCGTTTCATATCTCTACCACGGATATCGCCGCAGAGGGGCATGTAGATTGTGCTTCTTTCTCTGTTATCACTTTCCGCCATATCGCTATTCTATATAGCGAAGGAACTGAGACAACGCGAAAATGACTGACTCGTTATTGTCAGCGAACATATTGCACGTCGTGAAGAAAGATTGTACATGTAAAGTGGTATCAGAGAGAGGCAAAAGCAAGAATATGAATTGCATATTTGAACAAACAATGCAGATGTCTTTATGGTAGAAAAAACAATATTTAGAATTTTAACCCGACGGGAAATCCTTGACCGCAATAGCAAGGTTTAGTGAAGCACTTCAAGCGGTCAGACGATGTCCCTACGGCACGTGGTTTCGATGTACTCTCGCGACGCAGCACGCAAGGACCCTCCGTGTGTGCAGAGGGAACAGTGCCCTGACAGCTGCCAGGCGTCTCAAAACGCATGCGCGATCGAGAGCACAGCCAGGTGGCGCCGCAGGCATCGAACCTCGATTTCGCACGAGATGTGACCGACGATATACCATCAACGTTTGTCAGCACCGTGTTATTATTATCACCCGGCTTCCATTATTTCTAATATCTATAGTATATAATCCCCTCAAAGCGGTGTGAGAAAGCCTGGCGAGATATGTACAACATTCTGCATTTACATACGAAATTGATGTTGATAATACGAACTGTGGCAATAGGTGGGCGAGAAGCTAACCTAATGTAAATGAAAGCTTGTATGACTGCTTAACATACTGACGTCACGTAATGTTAACAGCTGCTGCGTTACGTTATGTCGGGGCCATACGTTGATGCCAGGTGCATGGGTGCGGTATGGCTTGTGTTGAAGCAACACACTGACATTAATTAGGATGACTTCTTTTCCTTGGCGGAACTGAACCATCGTCCCGGCTAGACATACCACTACACCTATACCCAAGCCTTCTTTCCACATGCTCAATAAGCAAGATGATGCGGGCGTGTTACGGTGCAAGTGAAATTACAAGTAAGCGTGTACGTAATGTAACCCTTGACGCTTAACGCGCCTACCCCCTATGCAATGACAGGACTATTTGCACCGTTTCTTGAATGCGACGGTAAATTCCCTTTAGTATAAGTGTCCTCTGACAGTTGCGTCCCCAAGTCATTTATAAGTGTCACTGAAGACAGCAATCGGACGCGAGCGAATTCCAGGTTACTCGAACCCAATAGCTGCGTGGGATAGCATCTTGAGGGTTAACAAAGGATGAAAAAAAAATAGGCTATGAATTGCGCAAAAAGTGATAGAAATAACATACTTGTAGTGCTGCATGCTCCTGGGTGCAGCAATGCCACAGAATATATTCCGGTTTTTGAAACATAGACGCACACCCAAGAACCCTACAAATATGTCTGTTACACTCATGACGCCTTACAGACTAAAAGAAATGTAAAGTAAGTATACACCGAATAATTTTGCGATCCCTTACCAGTGACAGTGCCCGAACACCTATGTTCGTTAAGCTGACGGGGTCAAATGATTTTCGATGTGACCGTTCGCTGAAATGTTATGTCTACACTTTCCAGACTCGTGTGAAGCTTGCATCAATAGTAATTTTATTGGAATAGAAACAGACGTCTCTCTTGCATTCGAACGGAGCGACTGACGTTTTACTGTCTGAGGGCGTCAGCCAGAACATGCCACCATGCTACGTATAGCATGGCCAGGAAGCCAGCCAGGGAGCCAGCCACATAGTGAGCAGTATAGCTAACGAAATGGTTATTTAATCAGGCAGACATCAAGCCAGAAAACGAGTGGTATATTTGGTTGTATTAAGCGTTGTTAGTTACCGTCGGACGCATTTACGATGTACGAAACTGCTAGCCAACAAAACTAAACGTTGTATGTCCTTAGAAACACAGTTCCAGCTTATTGAAGTTACACAATAAGACAAATGAAAGAACAAAGTGCACGCTGCAACACACTTGAAAGTGGCGAGCACCCGCACATTAAGCCCGGCAACCGATCCTTTACTTCGGCAAGCAGTTTCGAAATCGTCATATTTAACGGTGGCTTCGTTTGCCTGAAACTGCAAGTTTGCCCTGATGAATAGAGCAGATGGCGCATCTTGTACGCGTCCCATAAAGAACAGTACACGCACGAGCTATTCCACGAGACAGCTAATTTATATCCCTGCGAACGAGTGTAACCCACTGGGGCTGAGGATTGGGCGAGTTCGTATTGCATCCTAAAGCTGGTACAGCGGAGCATAGAAAGGAAGAAACAAACCCAGCCGGCCAGGCAAATGAACAGAGCGCTGTGTTCCTTTCACAACTTATGCCGGAGATCATTGAAGCTGATCTCGTAGCAAGGGATGGCAACACGTGCGTTAACGCGCCATCTTTGTGCCTATCTCCACAGTAAGTAACATTTCTTGATCAGTTTAACCTTGCATAATAGAATTGCACGTTCTGTTACTCACGATGGTGTAGCCTTCTATGCTTTGTGAAGAATTGGGACGACATGTCCTGGTGCTTTCTTGTAGCTATATACGTACTTCGTGCAACTTGCCAATAAACCAGTTGGCAGGGCTCTGTTTCTTTATCTGGCGAGCTCGGCTTGTTTCTTCCTTTCTATACTGCGCTGTACCAGTTTTAGAGTGTAACTGGAAATTGAGAACTGCAGTGCTAAGTTGTCATTGAGAAAGCCGGGAATTATGGCGCGGGCCACCGACCAACCACTCGTAAAACACACACACAAACACGCAGACGCACACGCACACACACACACACCTTATGCATGCGGACAGAAAACCTCGGAATAGCAAACAGGGAATACTCGTCCTTTACTCGCAAATATGTAGAGAAAATGCATGTGCCTTTCCACTCTGTGAAAGTGCATGACCAGCGAAGCTGTTTAGCGCAGGACACAGAGATAACACACAACTTTGAACAGAGGTACAAACATATTTATTGTCTTTATCGGTGGTCATCGTGACAACCAATCACGATGATCACGATGATGGGCGGGTACATGTGCCGGTCTACGTGAGAGATAGCTTAGCTAGACCGGCATATGTACCCGACTGATACGTGGTGATAGCATTCCAGAGCTTGCGCAGATGAATTTTGTGTTTTCTTTTTTTCTTTCGCCTCAGCGCTCCCTTTAGTTGATAGTCGGCGTTCGAGTTGTCCACTTCTCTTGTGTCCTGTCTGCACGCCTAATCTTTTTTGCATAATGAATCGTACCGCGCTCTGTGTTCCGGCTAGTTCGAGTATTCCTTGTCTTGCAAATAATTTGCCTCACAAGCGCAAATAAACGCCCTGTTCCTTTCCCCATCCTCTCGACCTCGTACGTTTCGGGAAAGAAGCAACCCTCAACAAAACTCGAACGACGGCGTGACAGCTCTCAGCCTCCTTGTGACGGTGTCGTTGCGTAGGCCAGCTACTCGTTACGAGATGCACCGGTGGCGTAGGCTATGGAGCGACCTTCCACCTGACGCCAGACTCCGAGGTTACGACCCCCGAATCCTACAGCGGAAACAGTTCGACTTTTTTATACCCCTGTCACGCGAGATATCGAATTTCATTTACAAGAAATGACATTCGCTTATGATGCCACCTATTCGTTATCACACAATAAAACATCATAAAATCTGTTGAACACATTTCCAGAGAAATCAGTTCGCCAAACGCATTTACATTCGTTATGGAACCGAATAAGTATCTCCGACACCACGAGCCTCCCACCGATCAGCTTCGCAAATAGTACATGCTTTTCCTTTTTGTCCTTTATCCAAAACGTAACTATTCTTTCCATTTTGTTACCTAATTATTACTTTATAAACATTTCAGAACTTTGCAAGGCATAATTACACAAAGCTACTCGCACTTCAGTTACTTGACGTTCGTTTCTAGCTTTGATTGTAGTGTACACAATGAAGCATCAGCCGCTGATACTCCAGTTGACTTGACATCAATGCACGTGCCTATTTTGCAACGGCACGCGCCGACAATGTGCACATTAGGAGCCCGCATGCACATAATAGCCGCGATGACACTAAACTACCGTTCTCGTTCTTCTTCAGCAAGGGTAGTGAATTTCATGCTTTCCGCCATGCTGCTTGCCTGATCTTCGAGTTGGCTTGACTTCGTCGGCAGAGTCGACAAGTTAGTGATCAAAAAGCATCGCTTGAAAGGGAAGACCACGTTACAGCGCAACTTAGCATATTGCGTAACATTTACTTCGCAGAAATGGGATAACGCTCTTCTTGCCTCTCTTTCTTTGCTATCGTCAATGACATCATTTTCAAATAATGTGAGCTTTCGCGCTGTGACAGCGCACAGTGATAATGGCATTAACGTCAACTAATCTCCGTCGTTGGAAATTACATTACATTTCCGAGTCACGTGGGTATTAGTCTAGCAAATAATCGGGAACACCGCGCACAGCAGATGAGCAACAGATACACGGGTTCTGAGAAGCTCGGGCTTTCTTCACGCATGCGCAGAAAATACGGAACCAGACTAACTGAAGACAGCTCTCGCCGTGAGCTGTCTATTGATTTATTTCTGAAAATAACTAACTACAGAAGCTGAGCTATTCGCCACCAATAACGATTAGCTTACTATTATCGATCGGGGACCGCTCTTCTACTCCAAAACCACCAGTCTCGCTTCAGCCGGCTCAGCCTAGACCCGGTCTGTGAAGTGGTACAAGCCGTTGTACATCTGCTCCCCGTCAGACCCTTCAGGTCTCACCATTTAGCGTCCTTTCACCATTTGTTACGCCAAGATAATTGACAAAATACCGCGAGGTCATGAGTAAACAACAGCTCAAAGCGACACCAATATTCATAGCACAAGAAACCGCTGAAAAAATTATCTCCTTCTAGGCACAAGTGAACTAGTGAAGCGGACCTCGGTCGTCGCTCAGGTGACTCCGACTTCTTCTTGTCATTCAAAACGCAAGCGGTGACTGTGACGTATTTGAATTTTTGTTCGGCTTTTGCCGTGTTTACCAACATTCACAGCGGGTAACGCTTCAACAATAAACTGGTCAGCGGAATGTCCTCTAACGTAACGAATTTGCGCCCGCAAAATACAATCTGCAAGTATTGTATTCGTGCGAAAGTGAAGACAAACCGCTACCACTTAATGAAGCCAAATTTCCATATACGCGTTAGCTAGGATCAATCGCGAAAGGAGCAACTTTCACCAGTTATCTTCAGTTGCTTACAACAAAGCAGTGAAAAGCGCCCGGCCAACCAAACACTACATCTACTAGAAAGAAACCACGGATGATTTTTTTGTTTTGTCTTATAGCTCTTTTGAAAAGGGTTGCGCTTGTTTTCTTTAGCAATACTGTAGCAAAATGGGCTTACCTGTCAATCGCGTAGAAACGGACGATTTCGTCCCGCTGTTCCTCCTCTATGTGCCACACCACACAGCCGTACAGCAAGCTTTGTGCACTATTCCCGGTACTTGCAACATTACCGGAAGATACACGGTGACAGCAAACAAAAAATAACATTTAGCTGCAGAGTATAAAACCAAACTTGCGCGTGTATAGAGGGCGGCAGGAGCAGACTATCAGATCGAAGCCGAAGCGATAATAGTGAGAGCGCTGCCCGTTACAGCAACAATAATAATAATAATATTTGGGGTTTTACGTGCCAAAACCACTTTCTGATTATGAGGCACGCCGTAGTGGAGGACTCCGGAAATTTTGACCACCTGGGGTTCTTTAACGTGCACCTAAATCTAAGCACACGGGTGTTTTCGCATTTCGCCCCCATCGAAATGCGGCCGCCGTGGCCGGGATGCCCGTTACAGCAACAAGTGAAGCGACTAATAGAAATATAGGACGCCAAGAAAGAAACTGGGAACAGCTTATTTTATTTCTACACATATTAGCATCAAATTCCTTAATCTGTAGTTTGCAAGATAGAGACAAATATAGAAGTGCCACGGAATTTGCCGTGGCCTACCAGCACAATGGCGACCGTTTATTGCCAACGCAGAAGCAAGCCCAACTGTTCACCCACTGCGTAAGACCACAGAAATCATTCGTTCACACAGACAGGAACGAGGGGAGTGCTGGAAGCGCCGTCTGGATGTAAGCCGACGGCTTCAGGCTAGCCACTATTCACCTCAGCAGCAGGCAACCATGGTCCCTGGGCATGCGCTGCGACCGTCACGCGTTGCCGGGGCACGTCACCGGGAATTATGTCATCAACAATACCCATAGGGGCTGATAATTCAAAGTAAATAAGTGGGGTTGGAAGAAATCACAGTCTAAGAACGCGTCTGCGCGTCTGCGTGCTTCGCTACACATGACGTCATTGAGGGACAACAGCACATTGCGCTGACGTCATTGGTGACTACTCGCCAATATAAATGCTGCACGTTGACTTGTCTACTTTAAGCGCAAGCATTCGCGGACAGATCAAGGCGATTTTACGCTCCCAATCCCATGACTGGACTGGAGAGACGAGGTAAATTTTTTGCTTGCACATGTTTTCTATGGGTGTCATAAGGTGGCGCCCAACGTAGGTAATGCTCGCTCATTCTTTGTTTTATTGTTTTTTTTTCTAAAAAGCAATAGTACAGCACACAATTGCGAAAACTCTTAATGAAAGCCGTCTCTCCCGTTGGGGAAAACATGCGGGGAACTGCGGACGAAGCTCTCCTACAACTAATAGTGTTTGCAGCATCCCCGTCTATCCAACTTTCCCGTGTCCTAATTCACTCTGTCTGCAGCAGCAACTTAGGCAGGACATCGAAATTCACCATAGTATAACGCGAGTGCAGAAGTGAACCCAACACAGGAATAAAAATATTAAATTTTTAGCCATACCGTTCGTAAACAGTGCGCAACTGAGAGTTCCGTAAAACATTTCGTGAAATGTCGCTTGCTGCAATTGTTCCTCCCTAACTTGTTCTTTCTTGTTTGGCTTTTGCAGGTCGTGCAATATAGGCACTGTATCGTAAAGACCATCCGTTACCTCCTTGCCGCGGGCTCATAATTTCGAGGGTAGCGACATGAAAGAAAGCCACTGTAGATTACATTTGGATATATATCAATGAGCTCCAGGTGATAAAAGTTAATTCATAGCACTCCACTGTACGGCATGCTTCATCCCTACATCATCTTTTGGGGCACGTAATACTACGTAATATGTCTTTATTTGCCAGAGGGAACTCTTTCTTTCACGCATGCAATACATGTATTTCCTAAACTCAAGTTGATGTTGTCTGTCCATGCAAGCTAGTTCGAACTCGCTGCGCAAGGCTAAGTGGACGCCAGAACCCTGTCTAGCAGCAAGGTTCAGTTCCGTAGGCAGCCGTTTCCCTCTTCAAGAAAGAAGAACGTCTGCACATTCATTCATTCATTCATTCATTCATTCATTCATTCATTCATTCATTCATTCATTCATTCATTCATTCATTCATTCATTCATTCATCTGCCAATACAAGCATTGCTTATGCTCTACATGATAAAAACTGAAAGGCAAACTAAAGTTCTTGTAAAAACTTTGGTGTTAAAACAAGATGTTTAAAAAAAAAAGAAAAAGCTTAGAGCATTGAAACAAGTGATTCAGTGCATAGGGTCTACAGCAGCCCATCCAAAAAGGGCCTAACACACAATTTCGAAGATTTATTAAACGAAACGTTGACCATCGCCGGCGACAACAGGCTCATCATCGGAGGGAACTTCAACGCTCCACACACGCTGTGGGGCTATGGATACTCGTCCAAGAAGGGAAAAAATCTGGCCGATGTCATAGAAAAGGCCGGCCTAACCCTTCTCAACGAGCCGGCCTCACAGACCAGAGTGGGTGCGGGCCCCCATAGGGACACCACACCAGACCTAACGCTATGCAGGAGAGCCGGGAGAATCACCTGGGAGAACACCTTCGAGGACCTGGGGAGCGATCACAGGATACTCAGCATTGCCCTAGGAGAGCCCCGCGTCACGAAGGGAATAAAACATAAGTTCCGACTAGTAGACTGGGACAAATTCCGCAAAATCAGAGACGAAAAAGAACAGGGACCCATAAGAAACATAGAGGAATGGAACGGAGAGCTGCTACGAGACGTAGAAAAGGCCACCACCGAGATCGAGTGGGGCGACTGGGAGGCTCAACGCGAACATGAAGACGACGACAACGGTGGTGGTCACTCTCCGCGGATGGACAGCAGGCTCGCGCACCTCGTACAAGCCAAAAAATCCATCCAGAAACGGCTGCAAGGGCAAAAACACAATAGAAATCTAAGGCGCAAAATCGCGGAACTAAATAAGACCATCGAAGCACACTGCGCCCAGTTATGCAATCAGGATTGGGACGAGGTATGCGACGCCATGGACGGCAACATCAACACGGGCAAGACGTGGAAGATCCTCAAGCACCTGCTCGACCCGTCAGGAACGAAGACAGCGGCGAAAGCGGAAATGACCAAGCTCAGACACAAGTACAAAGGAAACATCCGTGAAATGGGTGATGAAATCGTCAAGCTCTACCTTGAGAGACCTCCAGCCGTTGAACACCGGAACTACTCGGGCTCTCCCAACGAAGACCTCGACAGAGATTTCTCCCAGCAAGAAATCAAGGCGGTCCTGCAGACCATCAAGACCAAGTCGGCTCCGGGCCCCGACAAAGTGACCAACAAGATGCTCCGGAACCTGGACGACCAGGCAACGAGCCGCTTGACAGACTACATCAACGAGTGCTGGCGGAACGGCGGGATACCCGACGAATGGAAGAGGTCCGACGTGATCCTCATCCCGAAGCCGGGTAAACCCTTAGAAATACAGAACATGCGGCCGATCTCTCTCACTTCCTGCGTTGGCAAAGTGATGGAGCACGCTTGCCTGAGTAGAGTTAACGGCTACCTGGAGTCAAACGACCTGTACCACAGCAACACGATTGGCTTCAGAAGAGGGCTCTCTACACAAGACGCAATGATACAACTAAAGGAGCAAGTCATAGATACCACGGGGCGGGGCTTGAGAGCAATACTTGGACTTGATCTAAAGAAGGCCTTCGACAGGGTCAAGCACACGGCCATACTCGACAGAATCGTGCAACTCGGCCTGGGCGAACGAACGTATAATTTTATCCGAAATTTCCTTACGGGAAGAACAGCCAGAATCAGACTGGACGAGGAGGAGAGTATCTAGGTGGACATGGGCAGCGCTGGCACGCCGCAAGGGTCCGTCGTGTCACCGATGCTCTTCAACCTCGTCATGATCGGACTATCGGAAAAACTGGACCGAATAGAAGGCATTAATCACACCGTTTATGCAGACGACATTACGATTTGGACCACGAAAGACGCAAGCGAGGGTGATATGGAGAACAGACTTCAAGGGGCGGTGGAGGCAATCGAAAATCATCTAGAGGGCACCGGACTTGAATGCTCACCGGAAAAATCGGAACTGCTGCTTTACCGCCCCAGGAGGTCCGGCAAACCGTCCAGAGACGTAGCGGAACTACACAAAAGGGGAATCAGATTAACCACGAGGAAAGGCACGGAGATACCAATGGTCCAAAAGATTAGAGTCCTGGGTCTCTGGATCGAAGCCAGGGGAACAAACACGGAAACTATAACACGCCTGGAAAAGAAAGTCATGGCGGCCATTCGGCTAATACAGAGAGTCTCCAACAACAGGAGGGGCATTAAGGAAAGAAACGTCATACGGCTCGTTCAGGCCTTCGCGATCAGCCACGTCGCGTACGTGGCGGCATTCGTCCACTGGAACAAGGCCGAGAAAGACAGGATCGACGCGCTCATTAGAAAAGCGTACAGAACAGCACTGGGTCTCCCCCAATACACAAGAAACGAAAGGTTACTACAACTCGGGGTGCATAACACGCTGGAGGAGATCGCAGAAGCACAGAGAATAGCGCAACTTGAAAGACTCTCCGGAACCAAGGCGGGCAGAGAAGTCATGGAAAAGATCGGCATAAACTACCACGGAATGAACGGCCCCAAGATGCAGATTCACCCAGACGTCCGAGCCGCAATTAACACGGAAAATATCCCGAAGAACATGCACCCCGTGCACAATGTCGAGAGAAGAAAATGCCGCACGAAAACGATTCTCAAAAATCACGGCGCGCGGGAGGGGGTGCTCTTCGTAGACGCCGCGCGGTACCCCCGAAACAGGGACGACAATGGTGGTGTCGGCGCTGACAAAGGTAACTCCCTCTTCGCAATGGCGGTCGTATGCACGAAAGGAAAGACCGTGACTGCGGGCTCCGTAAGGACTAGATCGTCGGAGGCAGCGGAAGAAACGGCAATCGCATTGGCTATAATCAGCGGTCGGCAACAATACAGAACAATAATCAGCGACTCGAAGACGGCTATTAGGAATTTCACAAAGGGCTGGGTCTCCACCGAGGCGGCCAAAATCCTGAACCACAGAGCAGAAGACTTTAGGAACGGCACAATAACACCCAAATACCTCAAATGGATCCCGGCACATATGGGAGAAGTTACCATGAATGCCCCTCCCAACCTCAACGAGAAGGCCCACCGAGTCGCGCGAACACTAACCCACCGCGGCACGGACAGTGACGGCCCAACACCCCGCAATCCTTGGGGAAGAGGAAAGGACTGCGGCGGAGGCGATGGAGAAGACGGAGGAGGCGAGGACGACGAAGAAGCGATAAAAGACGACAGGGACAGACTGGTCACGTACCACGACATACTGACACACTACACGAAACAAAGAGAAGCATACCCACAACCCCACAAACAACTCGGCAGGTCTCAAGAAACAGATTGGAGAAGATTGCAAACCAGAACGTTCCGAAACCCAGTACACTTAAACAGAATAAATTCAACACAATATCCAGACGCAAGCTGCAAGCTCTGCAAACACGAACACGCAGACATGGCACACATCTTGTGGAAGTGCACACAGATCGGTTCAGTATACGTAGAGGACAAGATAGAACCGGACCTTCTCGAGGAGCGATGCCTAAGCGCTCTGACTAGCTCAGAACTACACGACCAATTATGGGCTATCCAGCGGGCCCGGGCAGCGGTGGAAAGGCTATGCCTCACCGCACACAATGCCCGGGTGGCCTGAGCCCGGGCTGGCAACCTCGCAGGTCCTTTTTCCATTAAAGTTTTTTCCGTCCGTCCGTCAGTGCATAGGTAGAGACAAATACAAACTTCGCGCCAAAACAGAGAATCTTCGGTGAGACTTTATAGGTTACATAGAATTTAAGTTTGGCGGAAGCAGCGACCGATAAGTAAAGAGAAAGTGCGATGTCACCTTCCGCGGCTGTGGACACCGAGAGAAACTAAATTTTTTGATCATTTCAAATGAATCAATCAACTTGAAACACCTTCATCTTGAATATTATATATTGAACGTGTCTGGGGGGGAGGCACTAAGTTTAAAAAAACAGTTATTATTCCGCAAATAATAAAAGTGCATGAACGTTGTTTAGAGTCGCGCTGAGTAACTAACAATAATCCTTTAGTCCCTTACATACCATTGGACTAATCAAATTAGCAAATCTCTATCGCTTGCTCTAATTGCCAAAATGTTAATAGAATGGTAGGAAACGAAAGCTGTGCCCGTGGTGTCCTGCGTTTATCTTTGCCGCGTTTATTTCTGCTACCATGACCTCTACAATAATGGGCCGTGTTAACATTTACTGAAAAGCGAGAAAGCTCGCATAATGGGAAAAACACGACGTGACAATGCAATCGTGCGAGAGTCCTAGCAGCCTGACAATGCAATCGTGCGAGAGTCCTAGCAGTCCTAGCAGTGGCAAAACAAGTTGAACAAGACTATAATCTATAACAAGTTGGATTAGCACTGCATATCGAAGTGCCCAATTCCTGCTTTCAGTTTCCGTTATTTTGCATGATTATTAATGCGGAAGCATTGTATGTCCCGTGAGGCAGAAAAACCGGCGTTCTAGACAACGCGTGGTACCAAGACACATCAGCATCAGAGACGTCATCAGCATCTTGTATGACGCCAGTAGAAATACAGAATTAAGATCAGAAAAAATATTAGCAAAGTGACCTAAGAGGGAATGAACTGAATTAAGGTAAAGTAAAGTGAATGTAGGTGAAATAAACTGCTTTTAGGCGCATTCAATCCGAATAAGGTGGTTTAAAGTACATTAATGTAGATTAAGGTGGATTAAGGTTGGTACAAATTAGAGATAGGTGGATTAAGGTGGAATAAATTGGATTAGGGTTAATCAAGCTTGATACAAATTAGAGCAAGGTGGATTAAAGTACATTTAGGCTGATACTAATTTGAGCAAAGTTGATTGGGGATATTAAGGTTCAGATGTGAAAGACAAGCGAAAAAAGTATGACGTCACGTTTCAGGAAAAAAATTCCAGAAGTCATAATGGTTTGATAATCGAAATCGTGTAGGGATACTTCAGTCACTGCGATGTTTTTTGATCGAGGCTGTTTAGATGAGTTACGCCACAATTTTCTTGCGGTAATAAAATGCACCAAACGAAGAGTGTCCGAGCTCCAATATTGCTTGGACACGTAATGACAAAAGATTATCAAATAAAATTTACATTGCGTGTACCTCGTTCGAATAGACAACGGCTTACGTGCGTGTCCTTTTTACAAGTTATTCGTAAACTTTGTTCTCTCTTGACGTTACAACGGCAGCTCAGCCTTTGTACAGGTGCGGCGGCGCAAGCTGACGCCGTGGTGCTGTAAAGCAGCCTATGGGGCAGCAATCTCTGAGCACAGCTTGTTTTGTGCACAAGACTGATGAAACATAGGAAAGAATGCTGCTTGCAAATGTTATAACAGGTTCAATCGACATCCCTTATGAAACAACCACTAGACTGCTCTGAAACGTAGCTCTAACAGGTGCTGCGTACTGGCTGCAAGCAAGCTGTGACTCACAAAACAGTGCCCGAGTGCTTTCGAAGGGTCGGAAAACTCAGTCACACAGCTTTGATGTATCAGTTGCCAGTTTTAAATGCTTATGTGAAGGTTTCTTTTAGTGTTATAACCGTATAGAGCGGAAGACGAAAACTGTGGCATGATTTTGTGTTTTCTCGCCGCTACACGTGTGAAACGAAAAGCGTTTTGAAGAAAGTGACACCGCTTATCCACCTGGGCAAACAACTGCGAGTCGCAAACTGTCGCTTTTGGCGTTTTTACAGTATTTAAACACACAGAGATGCTTACGACTGAAATTGGCGTAAACATTCTGAGGCGTTTCAGAAGTTGTTGCTGCTGCATTTTAATGGCGGTTGTTTACTGTGCAGACCCCCAGACATGCCAGGGCGGCCCTTCGTGTGATGAGGTACAGGGCGAGTGTTTGATTATAAACATCGGTGGCATCATTTTAACGGTGCAGAAAAGTTTATTTCTTTACTCAGTTACCTCACAGCCTCCCGAACGAGTAGTGCCTGAAGGGAGGATAAAGGGAATTAGCAGAAATAAAGGAGTGCAAAGAAATTATGCATTGTTAGCGAGTACATATGAAAGAACAAATATCTAAGAATATAAAAAAACGCGATAAATGAAACAAAACGACTGTGTGAGGTAGCGTAAATGCCCGTAAAGCTTCTTTTCTGTGCACCGAAGAATCAAGCTGTAGTGAAGTATTAATCCACATGCACCATATTTTCTGCTTCATGGCCGAACTACAGTGAACACAAAGCTCTAAAACCTGTGTTATCGCGCTGATTCGCCAACTAATGCTTTCAAAAACGAAACAATGGAGCTTCGGTATACGGGAGGTCGATAGATCACTGCCATATCTGAAAACTGTAAAATAAAAGTGGACACCGCGAGTATAACGCAGGACACGTAAGAAGAGCCCCTAGAAAAATTATAGGCCTTAGAAAGCAGCGACGATAAAAAGACCCATGTAAAGGGTGATTATCACTTCATCAGCCTCTCAAGCAAGCTGTAAAAATACACTCATATTCTTCAGTCACCACCTGTTTCCTCGTAAAGATCAGCATTTTTTTAGGTCTCCTCGGGTCTTCGGGGGCAGACGTGGCAGTTGAAATACGCGGATGACTCGCTTTAATGACAGGACGCAGTTTCGTCATCACTATCAATTCTATACTGGTGTAAGCCGCATCCCAAAACAAGAGATTTCTTGTTCGAAACCTCATCTGCTCGAACACGAATTATCTGGGCAATCGAGCTGATGTAGCAGTAGGTGGTATGATTACCCATGTGAATACGCAAGCGAGCCTGTTGATAGCTTCATCACACTCTAAATCATGTTGAAAAAAAAAAACTCTTATACCTAATTTTTGGCAAAGCCTGTTCTCTCGAAAAGATCAGCAGTCTTTTAGCTCTCATCGGGTCTTCGGGCAGACGTACCAGTTGACTTACGACGATCACTCACTCTGATGTCAAGATGCAGTTTCGTGATCACTATCAATTATATTCTTGTGTAAGCATCATTCCCACCCAGAAGTATTTAAACAGCAGATTTCTTGTTCAAAACGTCATCTGTTCCAACCCAAAATATCTGAGCAATCTAGCTGCTGTAGCAGTACATGGTCTGATTGCGTGTGTGATTAGAGATTTGACTACACCGTTTATCGACGGCGGAGTACAAAGTACTTGCCAAAGATGCGGTTTAAAGTCATAAGCGAAGGCCTCAACACTCAAAACGTTAACTTTGTTCGAACATTTCACATACAGGGCAACGCGCAGTGCTAAAGTGTATTTTCCACAAAGAACGTCGCCTTGCAACAAATCGCTTCCAGCAGCCGAACGAAAATATTAGAGAGGAGAGTCGAGAATGGAACTGGGCGCCATAATGTCAGAAACAAATGGAGAAGCACAAGAGGAGCACAGTATTAAGAAACACCCACTGTATTATCAGCATAATTACACAACAAAATGAACAGCCAGTAAAGCAATAAAAGTATGGGTTGACAGATACAACGCGTAGCAAATTAAAAATAAAGAAATTTCGCAGGGCCAGTTTCGTTTAGGAGAACGGACATCAAAAGTTCGCTAATGTCATGTCAAAAACATGGGAACTGGCAAGGACGATCCTGCAACGGAGTAAACATTCCGCTAGGACAAACTTAGGGGTTCTCCTTTGACACTACCGTCCTTTCTTTCATTGCTGAGAGAAATTCGGAACGATATCTTTCCGTCTCGCATGAAACCTTCATTCTGCAGCGAGGGAATAGCTATATCGAAGTCGAGGTGAAAGTGTGGCAATGATTCATCATAAGAGACGCAGTAACAAGGCCTGGTACTGGAAGTCAACGAACGATGCTTCTGTATTTCATTATCCCACACGCTCACCTGCCAAAAAGCGGGCACGCACCTAGAGTGCACCAGCGTCCCGTTAAACTTGATCATCACAGAGAGATCAGGTACAGGAGACAACCAATTCTTTAAGACGGCAACCGTAAAGTACGTGTCTCTCATGTGCCACACCGTAATCTCAGCAAACTTTTCCCACCGTCCGTGGTACTTAATGATTTCCTCACTGTTTTGCAGGGTCAGACCATACTCCACGCTCCCAATTCTTTCAATCCGCGCAGCTGTGGTTGACAGCGCACTACATAAATGCCGACAGTTACCCTTCAAAATGTTACAATGAGCAATTACACGGCTGGACCCAGGCTTGACGCAATTTTGCCGCAAGTTTTCCAGGTGAGCTAAGCGTTCCAACTTTCGAAGTATCAGCGCCACTTCCGAGCGCAACGAAAGCGACGTTGACGTGCTGGCTTCCTCCTCCGGATTTTGCAGAGAAGTCGGCTGATGCGACACGGTCGCTGAAATCGCGGCGGCGATTTGATCCATCTCGGCCTTTAAATTGCGCTCGGATGCCCCGATCTTCCGAGTGATACCAGCGAACATGGTTTGCTGACTTCTGACTTCTTCTTTAAGCTCGTTGAACTGACTCTGGATCTCTGGCAGCAGCCGGTCATGGTTGGCATCTCCCAGCCTCGCCTTCAGTTCTTCAAGGGCAGCGTTCACATCTTCAAGGCTCAGTGCTGTACGTTGCGAGGACCGGCACTCAGTGATCCCGGAAGAGACACCGGCACTGCATCCGGCCGCGTAGTGCGTCGGCAGGTCTCTGTGCTGGACTCCCTCGCGGCATCGAAAACATTCCACGGTGTGAAATGTGCATTCGTTCTCGTAGTGTTCCAGCATGCGGTCCATGGTGCCCGTGTACTCGCAGCCGTGAGCTTCGTTCCAGCAGTACACCTTAATACAAAATAAAAAAAAATCAATACCACATCACAATTTTTGGACGACATATTTTTACAAAAGGCGCAATGCTTCGCTCTCCCTTACGTGATGTCCAGTTGCGACAAACATATACGCGAAACTCTTTAGCGATGTGATGCTCTAGATCACTCCCCAAGCAGGATCTGTCTCTCTATAAACATTAAAAGGCAGCAAACCTAAACAGTAGGTCAAGGTGAATATCTTGATTTGGCTCCTAAATAGCAATACAGATACCCTAACACATAAAGCAGGTTAGGTAAGCCCCAATGGAGGAAAAAGTATGCAATATTTCAACTTTTCTTCCAGCTTCTAACATCTACGGCGAGAGCAGCATTGTTGTGTGGTGAAGACCGCCATCTGGTTCTCATTTCCTAGCTTACTTGCAAAATAAGTGCGGTCACGGAGTGTGGGCCAGATAGCTTTTCTAGGGCGGTTTGAAGGGAAAAACACGTTGGGCGTTAGCGTTTCAAGAATAACGTCTTAAATTAAGAATTAGAAGTGAAAGTAACGTCGAAAGCAAAGCTATTGTTTTGAAGAATCACAAGTGAATTTCTCTTTGCCATGTACCCAATAACATTTCTGATGTTTTAGCGCAAAGTTCAAGAGAACAAAGAGCAAAGTTTGAAGAGTTGTCATTGATCACTACATGAAATGGACCGATTTCGCTATCTCGCTTCAAATGTCACGTCGAAATGACAACGTCGAAATGTCAGTGTGAGGTTGGACATGTAAATTTAATGCCTTTGTGTTTTGCAGTTCCCTTTCTAGATCTATCACACTAAACAATGACGAAATATTTACGTCCAACACAATATTTCACCTGAGGTACCATTGAGCTAATGTTGTTCTAGTGCGTGAGTTTTGATCAACATAGAAGGAAAGATTTAGCCAGGCTAAATTATAACATTGAAGTTCTGCTATAGTAAATCATGCAATCTTACCTTAAGTCAGGCAGATAAGAAGTAGCGCAACAAATGCTAATGCAGAATTCCCTTAGTCCCCGCTTCCCTCCCGCCCCCCCCCCCCCGCCCCCCCCGCCCCCCCCCCCCCCAAAAGAAGGAACGTCAGAAATGATTTTCCCCCCTCACCTTCAAGGTATTTGCTATCCTTGTAGAGAATTCGTAACCGACGCACTCCCCTTCTTCGAATTGCACTTGATCCAATGGACACTGTCCAACGGCCCCTTCCAGACTGGCTGCGTGGCATGATTGGCACAGAGCATGCGAGCATGGCAACAGCAGCATCCGTTTTGGGATCATGCGGCAGAGGCTACATACACGTGAACTGGGAACCTCGTCGACGAACCGCGTAGGTCGCCAGTTGACGCCGGTGACGACGTGGTTGCGAAAACGGTGCACCCGTCCCTGTCCGTGATCCGGCATGACGGAGTCTTCAGGCACGAATCCTATGCTCGAACAAGAGTGTAGAGGCGTTTTCAATCGAGCTTATCGCCACTGTGTGGTCTCATACAGTTTGACCGAAGCAGCCACAAGGACAGATAAAATGAGCCCTGCACCCAATGTCACGTACAGTGCCGAGCACTTATCGTACACTTGACCTCTGCGACGCGGCGAGGAACAAGTGCTTCGTTATCGTCGCCGGCAGTAGTTCCTTTTATATAGCGCGGATTCCTCCGCAGTGGTTGCATATAGATTGTGCTCGATTTGCTGCTATCACTTATGTCCATCCCACTATTCAACGTGGCTAAGCAACTAATCTATCATGTCAAAACGATTAAGAACATCTTGGCGAGATATGCACAAGGTTCTGCATTTACATATTTTTTTCATTTCAGATGCCTCACAGGCTCCAGAAAGAGTATTGCGTGAGGGGGGCGGTACATATAACAATTGTGTAGCAAAAACATTTTTTGTTGCATAAAGATGAACAGAAAGAGAATCAAGTAGTAAACAAAGAACGCGAAATAAATAAAGATAAAAAGAAAGGAAGGTAAACTAACAGTTGTTAGCTTTTCAGTATACACTAAATCAAACAACCTTAGAACAAATGCTTACATAAATACACAACAATAAAGTTAACAGCAACAAGACTAAAACAGATACTTGTTTTTTAGCTGAGCACTAGCCAAATATTGCACAAATTTTTTGTCTGAAGGTTAATGGGTTGTTAATGTCAGCGATGTTATCAGGAAGACCGTTCCCCAGCGCAATCGCAGGTGGCAAAGCTGAGCAGTTCGAGGCATTGGTGTGACCAAAGATGCGCTGGAAACTGAAATGATTACGCAGACGTCTAGATATGTGGGAGAGACGAACAAGTGATAAAGTAGATGGGCGTACATTATGCATGATTTCGTGCAAAACACAAAGTATCGCTATATTCCTGTGTGAATACAATGTTGAAAGCGACCACGACAAATTGATGTTAGTTACGCTCGAAAATTGACTATAGGCGCGGTAAGCGTGAAGCGTTAGATTGCGAGCACCATTACTTGCATGACCACTTGCAGCGTAACACGCCAGCATCATCGTGGTTATTGAGCATGTGGAAAGACGGCTGGGTCTGGATGTAGCGATATGTCTAGCCGGGACGATGGTTCAGTTCTGCCCAGGAAAGAAGTCAACCTAATTAATTTCCGTGTATTGCATCAACACAAGCAATACTGTCCCGTGCACATAGCATCAAGGTATGGCACCTGTATAACGTACCGCAGCAGCTGTTACCATTACGTGACGTCAGTATGTTAAGCTGCAAGACAAGCTTGCATATATATTAAATTAGCGTCCTGTCCGCTGATTCCCACAGTTCGTATTATCCCCATGAATTTTCCTGACTCTTCTTGATTTTCATGAATGACTTGCCATCTAACATTACATCCAATGTTCGACTATTCGCAGTTAACTGCGTTATCTACCGTCAAATCAGCTCCCCTGCTGATCCTATCGCTCCCTAACATGACCTTCAATATCTCACAAACTGGTGTTTGGATTGGAAAATGACCCCGAACACTAGCAAATGCAATCTAATGAGATTTACTCGCAAGAAATCCTACTGTATATTCAGTTACTCACTTGGCAATAGTATCGTCCCTCGCACATCTTCACACAAGTAGCTTGTCATTATTCCAACACCTAGTCCTTCATGGTCATCCCACATTGAGAAAATAACGGCTAAAGCACCACGCACTCTCGGATATCTAAAACGTAACCTGCGCAGCCTCTCCTTCCCTCACCAGAAAGATAGCCTACCAAACATTAGTGCAACCGCAGTTCGAATTCGCAGCGTCTATATGGTCACCTCATATTGCACATCTAATCCCTCTTATCGAGTCGATTCGAAACCGCGCTGCACGTTTCGTTGCCAGAGATTACCCCGTATGAAATGTCAGGACTATTTCCAGCATTTCATGAATGTGCTCGTCAATGTTCTTTAGCATAAATCTGGTTTGACATTTGCGGCCGCACTTTAGACACAAGTGGCGCTCATGACGGCACTCAGACGAGGAGCAAACGCAAAGTTACTCGAGCACAACAGCTGTGAGATACGCCGATTCCGCTAGTTGGCTGAGCACATCAAGAAAAATGTGGCTGAGGCTGTGCCTGTGGCTAGACGCTTCACAGGCGGCTTGACCCAGCACGTGGGAACACCATTCAGGCTCCGTCGCCATGCTGGCGATGACCTAATTCTGCTTACTGTGCCCCAGATTTGTTGTCGGGCTTTTTGACACCTCTGCTTCATCGCCGTTTCACGGTAAGACCACAGGAAGTTCTTTTGCGCGTTGTTAAAGACTGATTCTTTTCGTAGTTCTTTGTGTCCCTGTTAGCCGCATGAAGGAGAAACGGAGGGGGGCCATGGCGGCCATGAAGCCATAAACAGCTGCTGCCCAATAGTAACGCTGAATTTCATTCGCAATCTTTTTTTATTATTATTATGCGCGGCAATGAGTGGTGATGCCAGCGATAACAGCGACGCGGGAGCGTCCGAGCTGCGAGGCACGTTTGAAACAATGACAAAGTTCGGAAATGGTTGATTTCTGCACCTAGCCCACAACACAAGACAAGGACAGAGTGAAAACCGACTTGTGCGCTAGGTGCAGTAATGGAGCACAAACGTGCCCAAACTTGCGTTCGTTCAAGTAAAATGGTTCGTTAAGGGTTACGGTCTATGAACACATGCTAATTCGTCCAGGGGGCTTTGTGTTGATTTATTCGAGAAGGTTGTGCGAAGCGGCTTCTCAAAAATCATGGTGCGACAGTTTATCAAAAGAAATATGGCTATATCCAAAGCCGTACACGTGCACTATTTGCAGTATGACAATAACGCGCTCTTTCATCCTCTGTGCCAGGCTATGTGCACTCGTGCGTTGTAAGTTGTTTGCGACTGGGCTGAAGATACCTGTCTTCACGTTTTAATTGTGTATGGAGTCCTTACCGCGGAAAGTATCTTGTTTCTCGGCATTTATTACGGCGCTTTCTTGACAGCCATTCTTTTTCACAACATACATTTACACCGGAGAGAGTCGCTGTGTTAGATCACAAAAGTAGGCATTGCACGAAGCAACCTACTATCTCCATTCAAAAGCTTTGTAGGCTCCAGTATCGCTCACCGTCTGCCACTGTAATTCAACGTATTGCAAGAATCTCCACTATTCCTTCCTCAAAATACACTCTACACCCAAAGGACATCATGCATATTCAAGGGAACATATCCAAGTATCAGAAGACTATTTCAACGCCTCGAAGACAGCAACTGAAGACCCCAACATTGTCGAAGTGCTTAACTGGCTGAGATGCCAGTATCTAGCAGCGGCTTAATGAGGCGCTCACTGGATTACGCTTTAAAGATGATGATGTTATTGCGTACCAAATTGTTATTTGTAGCCACTTTATTATGGCACGCAACCATTAACATAATTTAGCTACCTTGAATCGCCTTGTTTCGTAGAAGTACAAATAAGTGTCATATTTATTCCTTTCAAAGCAATCCCATTCTGTGTAAATTATTTGCTGGCTAGTCTGTGTTTCCTTTTTTAATTATCTGGCTACTTACAACTCGCCTCGTGTGTGGTTATGCTTGTACGAAGTTTCTTAGCATCATGCCATTAAATTCCGACAATTCTCTATTATACCGGTGTCCCACGACCACTTACGATCGAGATCAAGCCCGATCCGGTTCGAAATTCTCGACTGCGATTGGCTCCCTCGCGCAGTTTGCGCAAAAGAACCAATCGGGACCGAGAAGATTCAATCCGTATCAGGCTTGATTGCGACGAAAACTGCGCCAGTTGACACCCGTATTACTTGAATTTCGCAGTTTCTTCCTGTTTTTATCTATCTGCCACTTTTCTTGCAATCTTGGTGCAATAAATTCTTGTCTGCTATTTTCGTGTTCTTGGCTGTCCAGAAATCTGATTGATATGGAAGGAACGTGACACATATATTTAGGATACTCTTTCTGGCGGGAATTGTCAGACGTACAATATCACAAACGATAATTCCACTTCCTCAAAACAGCTCGCATGACTGTTGAGCGAAGTAACATCTTTAAACATAACGAACATGAATTTATATAAAACAACCATTAAGTGAAACATCACCTTTGTGCGCTCGTCGTCGCGACATTTTAACAGCGGCGAAAGTGCGAGAATGAAATAACTCAATACACGAAACGTTACTGGTGACACACGAAAATTAAAAAAAAAATGAAATGAGGGCGTCTGAGATTCGGCGACATACGGCGGTGGTCTCGGAGGCTGCTGAGATTTGCTCGATTCCGCTAGGTGAGCTGAGAGCCAAAGGAGGTAGCGTCCTGACTTTACGATTGCTATAATACGCTATGGATCGCCATCTACTTACTTCGCACTTGCGCCGTGCGCTCTACATTGATTTTTGCGCGAAAATAGTGAACTACAGAAGCAGAGCTATTTGCAAGCACTAATAACTAGTTCATCTTGATCAATCAAGCACCGCTCTTACCCTCCAACAGTGGGCCCATCCGAGAGCAACAGTCTTGTTTTGGCACGTTCGGCGTAGACCCTGTCTGTAAAGTGGTTCGAGAAGAGGCCGTAGCCGTTGTGCAACTTCTCCCAGGTAACACCCGACAGGTCTCCCCCTTCAGCGTAGATACGCCGTTTGACACGCCTGGAAAATTGGCAGTATTCTGCGTCGTCATGAGCGAAGAACGCGTAAAACTGAAACCAATATTTAGAGCAAGAAGAAGCGATGAAAAAAATTATCTCCATCTAAGCAAAGATAACTAAGGGAAGTGCACTTCGGTCATCACATGCATATTGCTTTCACTTCCTTTAATTGAAAACGCAGGCTGTGACTGCTGCGTAATCAAATTTTTGTTTGGCTTCTGCCGTGTTTAGGAACACTCAAAACGGGTAACACTTCAACAAAAAAGGGTATGTTCTCTTATGTAATGAATCTGCGTTGCAACCATTCAAATACCCGCAAAATGAAAATTGAAAGTTTCGTTTTCGCGCAAGAAATGATGACCAACCGCTAACATATAATGAAGCGAAATTTCCATCTGCGCGTGAGCTAGGATCAATCAGGTAATGAGCAACTTTCACCAGGTATCTAGGGTTTCTTACGACGACGCAGTTAAATGCGCCGGGCCTAACCAAAAACGATGTTTACTACCCTACAGTGTATTGATAAGGATAAGGCTAGTTTCCTTTATAGCTACAGCAGAAAAAACTGTACCTACCTCTCGTTCGCTGATGAATGGAAAATTTCGTCCTGGTGTTCCTCCTCGATTTTCCACACCCCGCAGCCATGTAGCAAGCTTTGCGCACTTTCCCCGGTATTTACAACATTGCCGGAACGTTCTCGGTCACAGAAAAAAAAAAGAATATTTGACGGCTAAGTTTAAAAGCTAACTTGCACGCGTATTGACAGCGGCAGGGAAAGACGGACAGAGTGGCAGCCTAAGCGACAACAGTGAGAGTGCTTCCCATTGACGGAACAGATTAAGCTACGAAATGCAAATATAGGACGGCAAGAACGAAATTAGGCGAACAGATATTTTATAGCTGCAGATAGTTGGATCGCTTTAATTTACGAACGTGTAGGTAGAAAATACAGAGACAAATATTCAAAACGCGTTGAATTCTCCGTTGGCTACCAGGAAAATGGCTACGCTGAATCGCCAAATCCACCCACTGCGTAGGACCTCATAATTCACTCATTCGCAGAGAAAGGAACAAGGGAAGTGCTGGAAGCGCCATCTAGCTGCAAGGCTACGCCCATATTTTAGGTTCGCTACCTTTCGCCTCGGGCAGTAGGCAACCACGGATGCTAGATATGTACTGGGAACGTGACACGCTATCGCGGCATGTCATCGGATTCGTCGCACAACGTACACAGAAAATTAAGGAATATGGACTGGTTCAACTCTAGTGTACGACCCTTGACGATCGCCTGTTTCCTAGAGGGAGTGCTGCTCAACGTGACCAGGCCCAGAGAGCCTTGCTAACTTTCATGCAGAAAAATGATTTGGCTTCCCGTTTTAGACAGTTTTTCTGTGTTCCTATTTTCTTTTGTCTGTGTCTCTGTCGTTTGTTTATTTCCTAATTTCTTTCGTATTTTTTTGTTGCCTATCTTCTTGTCTTCTCCTCTTTTCATTCCCTCCTCCCCAAAAGAGTGGGCAGCGGGTACTGCCCCTCTCGGTTCCAGTTGTCAGCTTGCTCCCTCCATATTTATTGTGTGTGCTTGTGGGTGTGTGTCTCCATATCTAATAACAACAATAATAATAATCGGGACTCATATCACCAACAATATACAATGACGCCGATAATTTGAGGCCAAGAAAGACAGTCGAAAGAAAGTTTAGACTCAGTACAGCGGAGGTGGGGAGGATAGAAAAAAAAAATGATTGCCCGCGTCTGCGCGCGCTTAGCTGCACACGAGATCGAAGAGTAAAAACATGGTGGTGGGACGTCACTACACTGCACAGACGTCAGTGGGGGCTTCACAACAATGTAGTTGCTTCACCTTCCCACACCTACTTTAGACGCACGCATTCGCGGACACATATCATGGCGATATTGTGCTCCAAATACCATGACTGGACTAGAAAGAAAAGGTACATTTGTTTGGGCGTGTTTTATATGAGTGTCGTAAAGTCGCACAAAATGTAGGTAATGCTCCTTCGTTCCTTTATTCCAAATAAGCAATAGTACCTCCCATATCAGCTGTCTTTCGCAGTTCATGTAAGCAACCTCTCCCGGGTGGGAAAACATTCTTTGGGCAGCCGACGTAGCTGGCTTACCACTAATATTGTTTCCAACATCTCTGCGTATCCAACGTCTCCATGTATTAATTCCCTCAGTCTCCAGCAGCTGCGTAGGCAGGGCATCGAAATTCCCCAATAGACAATGCGAGTGCAGAAAATAAATCAACACTAAAATAAACATATTGATTTTATGATGCCATACTGTTCGTTTACTTGACGCACAACTCAGAGTCAAACACAGTTTTGGAATTGTCAACTGTTTCAAAGTGTTTCGCTGTTACTTGTTCTATTTAAATGCGTAAGCATTTCTATGCCTGCCCAACGAGGAAACCTGTCTGTCCATCCGTAACGTAATAAGAAATCGATCTCTAGATAGGCCTCGCACGTCTCGCATCTACACGAACTAAGCGGCGCGAACACATCGCACACGAAGCTATCAGCACTCGGCTAACTTTCTATTCATCGCAGAACGCTTTCCAGAAAGGACCCGTGCGGCCGCGCCATGTACATCCGCCTAGGCGTTTGGTGTACGGCTGATTATGGTTGATAGTGGTTCGACGCGGATGAGTAATAGGCAAACGAGATTCAGCAGCTTATGATGGACCGGACTCTCGCCAGCGCACCTGGCGCCGCCAACTGCAGTAGTTTGCTTGCGTCATCAATTCCACTTGCGCCGCCGTCCGCAGCAGTTCGTGTCGCCGCAGCGCGGTCGTTTATACTGGTCAGATCAAGTTTGATGACATGGGTACTCACACCGGGCTGCGTGGAGATGAGCAGTTTCTGCGTGAGTTCTTTCTCGTTATTTTGCTTCTGTGGGTCGTATACTAACGATCGACCCATTGTATATTCTAGGGTGGCCCAGCTTAGTGGCTTTGGCATTACGCTGCTAACCCCGAAGTCACGGGTTTCATCTCAGCCGCGGGGTCCACATTTCGGGGGGAGCGGGATGAAAGAATGCAATTGTAAATGCAGGTTACGTGCATATCAGTAAGAGGTGGTACGAAATTAACTCACCGTCCTCCACTATACGGCGTGCCTCACCTTCCCCTCATGGTTTGGGGCACGTGAAATCGCATTATTTTTTTTTTTTTGCTGGAGTGAACATTTTCTTTGTCGCATGCAATACGTTCCCTTCTCAAAGTCCATTTGATCTTGCCTGTCGATGCAAGCTTGATCGCAGTCAGGGAAGACGTCCATGCGGGCGTCGGAACTCTGACGAGCTGCAACGTTCCATTCCATAGGCCTCTGTTTCAACCTTGGAGAAACAAGGAGCTCATTCATTCATTAATTCATTCATCTAACAATACAAGCATTGCTTATATTACACACAATGAAAAAAATGTAAACCGAAGTTGTTGGGAAACCTTATGTGATAAAGCGCAATGTATTCAAACGAAACACGAACCATTCGACTCTGTGAAGGCGGACGACCATGCAGCGAAGCTCTTGAAAACCGCCTACAACAACTGCAGGGGATAGTATGCGATGCTCTGTGGCTTTAGTGTAGTGGTAGTAGGGCAACGGTAGAGTAATGGTTGGAATGGGAGCAACCCTTAACTTGACTGCACGCCGCCGCCTGTAGCTGCGCTGCTACATTGAAATCAGCTTCTAGGCGGGTTATTTCATATGCCAAAGGCTTCAGGGACGTCACACCCCATGTGAAAACGTCGCGTCGTCGTGACAGCTTGCGCACCAGTAATCTTTACGTGGAAAGTCTTGCGGGGAGCGCTACGTGCTTCGTATTCCTATCAGCACCTCCTTATCATCAGTTATGTGGCTCCGATGCTATTTTTTCAAGCTTGTTCTTTATTGCAACGTATGCTGTTCTCTACGTTGTACGAGTGATTTTTTTTCGTTTATGTCCCCTCGTTTCTGAAGTGTAGGGAAGCATTGTGCCCCTTCCAGTGGCAGCTGCCAGGCTGCTCCTCGCTTCTCCTATCCTGTCAAGTGTATATAGGTTTTCAAAAAAGAAACAAGAATGTAAGCACTGTTTGCTTCTTTGCTGAGTCCTTGTAGCTTCTACCTTATGGAGCTGTGAGTGATTACATTGTTTGAATGCTTACGGAGGTAAGAGCCATTGATGATGGTTTTTGTTCCCGCAGAACAAAAATACACGGAACCCTATTGTTAAACTTGTTATTACACGGACCTTATCATTTCGAAACTCCTGAAAACGTGGAATCTATTTGTGCAGCATATTTAGGTCTCATGTTTTTACAATACCTCTCTGCAGGAAGTTCGCCACTTCATTTGAAAACAGGCAAGGTCGTTCGAGTATAAAAATTAGGTAACAGAGACTCACCCTTGAATTAGTGCCCCATTTAATTAATTAGTGTGCCTTGTAAAGTCATGGAACGCGTCATCTGCTCACAAATTATTAACTTCTTGGACTCGAACAAAATTTTCATCCTTCACAGCACGGGTTTCGTAAAGGGTTTTCTTGCGAAACCCGACTAACGCTATTCCTTCACGTATGCACACTAATCTTGACTGTAACATGCAAGCTGAATCCACCTTTCTTGATTTTGTGAAACCTTTTGACAAAGTTCCCCATCGCCGTATTTTGCTAAAACTTTTGAAGCTGAGCCTACATCCTAATACTCTTAAATACATTGAAGAATTGTTAACTAATCGTTCTCCGCTTAACGGCCATCTGTCCAAACCTCTCCCGGTTACCTCAAGCGTTTCGCAAGAGTCTGTCCTCGGTGCCCTACTATTCTTCATATGGATTAGCGACATACCCCTGCATGTTTCCTGGAGTATACGAATGTTCGCTGATGAATTCGTCATTCAAAGCACCATTACTAACTGTCATGAGCATCATATCCTTCAGACACAGCTTAACAGCGTACTAAATTGGTGCAATGATTGGCTGATGTCCCTCAATATTACCATATGTCAACTCATGTCTTTCTCTCGTCAACACGATCCCTACCGCTCAAATTATTCACTTTCTAACAGATCAACTGAACTAGTACAATCATATAAATATCTAGGAGTCACCTTCTCTTCCAATTTATAATGACGCACCCATATTATTAACATCATTTCAGCATCGAACAAAACACTCGGTTTTTTAGGCGCAACCTCCGCCTTGCTTAATCCCATGTTAAATTGCTCGCGTATAAAGCCCTCGTAAGACCCAGATTAGAATATGCGCCTGCCATCTGGAGCCCGTATCAAGCGTGTCTAATCATAGCATTGGAAGCCGTCCCAAATCGTGCCGCCCGATTCATTTATTCTTCATATTTATACGACTTCAGTATTTCACCTTACAAAGCACAATCCGGACTTCCGTCCCTCTCCTATCATCGCCGCATTGCTATCCTCGAACTTTTTAGCAAGCTTTTTTTATTCTCTCAATCAAGCACCGTATATCACAGCCGCAGCACGCAAGTCCTACCATACCTGTCATTCATTTCAAATTGGCCGTCCGCCATCACACACTACTACGTCTTCTGCTTCGTTATTTTTTAGTGCACCTACAGACTGGTACGGCTTACCCTATGACATCGTCTCCATTGCTACATCATTTGCCTTCCAAGAACGCGTAACTGGTCATCCTCAATGCTAATAATCTTCGCTGTTTGTTCTTTATTTGAAATGAATTCATAGAATTTATTGATAGGAAAGACAAGTAATCCCACCCCTTATGTAACACTCCTAAAATGGAGGTTTTTAAGGAAATAAACTGGACGGAACTGAACCCCAGCCATGTACAGCTTCGCTGTAAAAATAGTTTCCAACCCAAGCTGTGAAGGTTGGCGTACAGCAAAGCTAAAAACAACAACTGGAATGATTATGCATTGCGACGTAGCTCGAAATTATTCACATGACTACATGCACTTTACCTAATTATTAGCCTCAGACGTTTCAACTGCCTACGCCGCCATTGTTGCACCTACAAAGAGCGGACCAGAGAGTGTTCTCCTTAGGCGTCCCTTTTGTACAGCGCTGTCAGAGCACAAATATGCTGCTAGGCGGATTCTTGTTTTAAATATGAAAGTGGAGTTACGTCACTCCTTGTGTCGCATGATACAACAGCCGTTTCTCGGCAACTGCAGCTTATGCAACCGCGATCTTCGTGGCGAGCACTTGCATCGAACGCGATGCGCCAAGGTGAACTTTCTGGGTTTTTTCCTGCAAGGCAGGCGCCGCCGGTGCCGCGCATGCGTGGAGGCATGTGCCATCTGGTGGTGCTACATGAACCCAGTGGTGCTCCCGGCGGGCGCCAGGCGTTGATAAGTTGCGCCTTTGCCTACGGACACAACAGACCCATTGGGAAGTAGAGCTATACAGCTTCGCTGTAAAGCAATTGAGCAGCCAAAAATGCGCTTGAGCGTGCAAATAAAGGCAAAATGAAACTTCTCCGCACTTCAGCAAGTTTTCGCGAGCAAATTTCTATAGACACGCGGAATTTCACCTTTAAAGAAAAAAAAAGTTGATGAAAAAGCTTGCGCTTGCAGCATCGGCAGCTATGAATTCCATGAGAAACTGAACTTTTTAAAATAGTTGAAATCAATCATGTGCTAAATAAGGTTTTAAAGAAACCTGAATTACTGTCCAAGTAAGAAAGATTGTATGCATGCTGTTTTGAATCACGCTGAGAAAACAACAACAATTCTGATATCTCTGACATCCAATCTGAAGCCTGAAACTAGCAAATTTTGATCGCTTGCTCAAATTATCACGATGTCACTAGAGGGGTTTTGTAGAATCTGAATAAATGAAAATAAGGTTTGTTTACTTCTCCCGAAAATATAATAAGTACGCGTCATCTGAAAAACACCCCACTACCATGCACTCGTTCCTTCGGGAAAACACCGTCATTAAACGGCTGCAGTGGAAATGCAATATGAACAAGAGAGAGAGAGAGAGAGAGATGAAAATGGAAATGTAGGGAGGTTAATCGAGGATGTGTCCGGTTGGCTACCCTACACTTCGCGAGGGGAAAAGGTGAACAATCGATAAGGAGAGAAAAGAAAAATAACGGTCAGTCATTCACAGTCGGTATAAGAGGAATTTTCATTGTCACAAGCGTTCACCCAATCAAGTATCCTTCATCAAGCGAAGGAGGGCTTTTGTGGCCTTTTGCACGCAAAAATGCATAAGCCATGGCCCAAGGATCTTTTCCTCCGAGAGTGCTCTATTATCCAGCAGGTGGAGCTTAACTTGTAGACTACCTCGCTCAATGTCAAAGGATGGGCAGTGACACAGAATGTGTTCTCGAGTCACATTGGACCAACACAAATTGCACGTCGCACTGTTGGCCATCCCTAGTAGGAATTTCCTTAGTTAAATAAGAAGAAAGCAGTGAAGCAACATTACTGTATCGCATGTGGTCGGGCGTCGCATCTACCGATGTTTATTCAATGTGAACAATACTTTAATCTATAATATAGATCTGAATTCAGAACACCACTTCCTATGGGAAAGTGCTGCAACGCAGCCTTTGGTGAAGCTATGTCTAAGGAGAGCTTGTGTTATCCTGTATATCATCGGTGAAAAGTCTGAAAGAATTAAGAATATTTCAGTTGAAAACATGATACAAGAGTCAATATACTTCCCCTTTGAACCAGCCAGTCACACAGCGCTTAAACCTAGCTGCAACGGCTGCTGTGGTTGAGCTAGGCTGAGAGACAAAAAACAGTGCCCTAGTTCTTCCGAATTGTGGGGATAATTCAGTCACACAGCTTCGCTGTCTTTGATGCATCAGCCGACAGATTGAAATGCGCCTGAACGATTCTTTCAGGGCTTTACCCGCATGGCGCGAAATACGAAAACTGTGGCATAATTTAGCGTCTGCTGGCCGCTACATGTGCAATTGCAAAAGTTTTTGGAAGACAGTGATACCACTCGTCTAACTCGGAAACCGCCTGTAGGTAGCAAGCGGCGTTGGCGTTTTCAGCGTATAAACACGTAGCATACGCGCACAAGCACACGACGTCAAACACACACACGCACTGTACATCTATACTAGAAGTTCGCTGAAACATTAGGAAAAAGCTTATGATGTTTCTGTTGCCTTTTCATGGCGTTTCCCTATTCTGTCGGCCCGCTGACGCACCATGGCGGCCCCTTGGACTAGTGGGATGCAGGCCGAGAAGTCGATTATTAGAAATAATGGTATCATTCTAACAGTGGAGGAGAGCGAAAAATGCATGTGTGCGCTCGTTTCTGTGAACTGTAGAACAACGTAGGCGTTTAGAATTATTCCACAGGCATCATATTTTCTGCCTCATATCCAAACTGCAGTTATGACAAAGCTCCGTTTATTGACGTCACTGATTGATTCGCGAACTAATGCTACCCAGCATGACGCAACCGAGCTCGCCTCGTCGTTAGTGTGAGATGTAAACGAGTATCCAAGAAGTAAAATAAAGTATGACACCGCAACTTTAACGCAGGCCAACCACGAATAGCACAAATTAAAACTATAGCGTTTACCTAGCTGATACGGTCAAAACACCCATACGGGCATGCTCACCGGTTCATCGCACTTGTAATCAGGCTGAAAAAAAAACTCACATGCCTTTGTTTTCAGCGGCGACCTCCTTTCTATTAAATATCTGCAGCGTTTTAGATATTGTAAGGACCGTCGGGCAGACGTGCCTGCAGAATTCCAAAGATCAATCGCTCTGATGTCTGGACGCAGGTTCGTCACCATCAACTCAATTCTGGTCGCAGCGGAATTTTTATCCAGAAGTATCGAAACAATAAATTTGGCATTTAAGACGTTGCCTCCCCCAACTCCTTTTATTTGACAAATCAAGCTGCTGTGACATTGCATGGTGTGACTGCGTCTGATATTGGAGGTTTAAATACGCCCTTCATCGATGGCGCTGTACAAAGAGATTGTCGCAGATATGGCTTAAGGTCGTAATCTTAGGCCTGATCACTCCAAACGTTAACTTTGTCTGGACGTTTCGGTTATACGAAGTACTACAAAGAAGTATCAAACACGAACGTCGTATTTACATCAATCACTTCAGCAGCCGCACGACGATAAGCGAAAGAGAAGTATCCAGACGGGCGCCATAAGGTTAGAAACCTCAGGAGGAGCGCAAAAGGAATACAGTAATAAGGAACGCGAACAGCACGATAATTTTATTTAAAACAATGGACTTCAAGACATAGCTATGCTCATGTCACGCGCAAAGGAAGTGAAAAGAACGATTCAGAAGGGCAATACACAGTCATTGACCACGAACGTTAGGTGCTCCTGCGATTCCGCCATTCATTTCTTGATCGCTGAGGCAGATGCAGAACTTCATCTTTCCGTCTCGTAGGAAATCACCAATTGTCAGTGACTGAATGTCTAGACCGAATGCGAGATGAAAATGTACCAACGAGTTTTCATCGCGCCTGCAGTAACAAGGCATGAGACAGGAAATCAAGGAAGAATTTTTCTCTCCGACACCATCCTCCACCGTCACGTGCCAAATAGGCGGCAAACACCTAGAGTCCTCCAGCATGCCGTAAGACACGATCTCCATATCGAGATAAGAATTAAGACCATTGCAGTGCTTCCAGACGGCAAGCGTAAAGTACGTGTCCCTCATGTGCAACACCGAAATCTGAGCAAACTTCTTTCGACCTCCCTGCCATTGAATGATTTCGTCGCAGTTTTCCAGGGTCAGAAGATAGACCACTCTCCCAATTTGTGTTATCCTGGTGAGTGTCGTTGCCAGCGCACTAAATAAATGCTGAATGCTAGCTTGCATAGGCGTACTATGAGCAATGACACACCTGGATTCATCCTGTGGCGAAGTTTGCCACAAGCTTTCGAGAGCGTTGAGTGACCGGTTGGTGAAGTGTTCCAACTTTCGGAGTATCAGCGCCTTTTCCGAACGCCACGACAGCCGCGACGACGTGCTGGCTTTCTCCGCCGGATATTGCGGCGAAGTTAGCTGGTCCGACACTGTCGGAGAAATATTCGCGGCGATTCGAGCCATCTCACCCTTCAATTGGCGCTCGCATTCTCCGATCTGGCGAGTCATCCCAGCGAATCTGGTTTCCTGGCTTCCAACTTGTTCTGTAAGCTCATTCAGCTGACTCTGAATCACTGGCAGCAGCCGATCATGGTTGGCATCCCCCAACGCCGCTTTCAGGTCTTCAAGGGCAGCGTTCACGTCTTCAAGGGTCAGTGCTGTAGGTTGCGAGGACTCTGTGATCGCGGCAGAAACACGGGCAGTGCATCCGGCTAGGTAGTGCGTTGGCAGGTTTCGGTGCTGGACTCCTTCGCCGCACCGCAAACATTCCACGGTGTGAAATGTGCACTCGTTCTCGTAGTGCTGCAGCATGCGATCCATGGCCCCCGTGTACTCGCAGCCGTGCTCTTCGTTCCAGCAGTATACCTTGATAGAACATAAAATATATCAATACCACACACTACAATTTTTGGACGACAAAACATTTTTATAAAAGGCGCGTTCTTTCGCTGTATTGAAAACGTATATTGGCGTGAAGTTCGGTGCGAAGCAACGTGTACGCGATATTCTGTAGGGAAGTAATGCCCTAGATCAGCCAAGCAATATCTGTCGCTCTCTAAGCTTTGACAGGCAGCAAACCTGAACAATAGGTTACGGCTAATCACTTATTTGTGCTCCTAAATAGAAATACAGATACTCCAAATCTTAAAGCTGGTTTGGTAAGCCGGAATCGAGGAGAAAATATACCACACTTCAACCATACTTCCAGCTTCTAACTCACCTACGGCGAGATCAGCATTGTTGCGCGGTGAAGACCACCCATCCTCTTCTCGCTTGCTATCTTGCTCCTAAAATAAATGCGCTCGTCCAGTTCGGGCCAAATAGCTTTCATAGGGCGGTTTGTAGGGGGAAATATGATGGACGGCAGCGGTTCAGGAATAATGTCTTAAACTAAGAATTTTAACCAAAAGTAATGCTGGAGGCAACGCTATTGTTTAGAAGAATCACTAGTGAATTTCTCCTTGCCATGTACCCAACTTTCATTTCTGATGTTTTAGTGCGAAGTTCAAAAGAAGAAGGAGCAATGTTTGAAGAGTTGTCATTGATCACTACATGAAATGGACCGATTTCGCAATCTCGCTTGAAATGTCGCGTCGAAACGACAATACCGAAACGTCAGTGTGACGTCGGACATATTAATTTACTGCCTTTCGGTGCATTTTCCTTTCTTGATCTATGACACTAAATGAATGAAATATTATTGAGGTCCAAGACAATATTTCCCATGAGGCTACACTGAGCTAGTGTTATTCTAGTGCGTGAGTTTTGATAGACATAGAAAATTAAGGTTGGGCAATAGTAAATCGCACATTCTTATCGTTAGGCATGTAGATAAGAAGTAGCGCAACCAATGGTAATGCCAAATTCCCCTAGTCCCCAATTTCTCCCCGCACCTCCCAAAAGAAGAATGCCAAAAATTATTTTTTCCTGCTCACCTTCAAGGCATTCGCAATCCTTGTAGGAAATTCATAACCGACGCCCTCCGCTTCTTCGAATTGCACTAGATCCAACGGACAATGTCCAACGCCTCCTTCAAAACTAGCTGCGTGGCAAGATTTGCACAGAGCGTGACCGCATGGCAACAGCACCGTTCGTTTTGGAATCATGCAGCAGAGGCCGCACACACGTGAACTGGGAACCTCGTCGACGAACCGCATCGGTCGCCAGTTGACGCCGGCGACGACGTGGTCTCGAAAACGGTGCACCCGTCCTCGCCCGCGATCCGGCATGGCGGTGTCTTCAAGCGCGAATCCTACGCTCAAACAAGAGCGCACTGGTGTTTTCAACCGAGATTATAGCTAATGAGTGGTTTGATACGCTATGGCCAATGCAGCAGCAGGGTCAGATAAAATGAGCCCTGCACAGCATCGCGCACAATACGGAGTAGTTATCGCACCTTGACTTTTGCACGGCGGCGAGGAACAAGCGCTGCGTTGTCGTCAACGACAGCCCATCCATATCGATACCGAGGATTTCACCACAGCGAGTGTGTATAGATTGTGCTCGTTTTTCCATTATAACTTACCGCCAATCAGCTATTCAACATGGCTCAGCAACTGAGTCATGAAGAGAAAATGACTTATTTCTTATCGTCAGCTATACACTGCACGTTGTAAAGAAAGCTTCTACATGTAAACTGATATCAGATAAAGGCAAAGTCAAACATACGAATAGCATATTTAAATAAGGAATGCCGATGTCTTTACCGTAGAACAAAACGAAGTTTAGAAGTTTGGCCCGACGGGCGTATCATTGACCGCAATAGCAATGTTGAGCGCAGCACTTCAGCTCCTCAGACGGGGTTTCTACTGTACGTGGTTACGACGTATTGACGCAATACATCACACAAGAACGCTTCGGCGGTGCAAAAGAAACAGCGCCGCGACAATTGCTAGGCGTCGCACAACGCACGCGCGATGAAAAGCACCGCCAGGTGGCATTGCGGGCGTCGAAGCCCGATTCTGCGCGAGATGAGACCGACGATAAACCATCAACGTTTAGTCAGCGCCGTGTTATTATCATGAGTCAGCATCAATTTGATCTGATATCTCTTAAATATGTTCTATATTGTCGAAACGGTGTAAAAATATCTTACGATGTATTTATAAAAGCCTACATTTACATATAAAATTGATGCAGAATATACGAACCGTGGAAAACAGAGGACGGGACGCTAATTTAATGTAATCGCAAGCTTGTGTTACTGCTTAATATACTGACATCACCTAATGTTAACAGCTGCTGCGTTACGCTATGTAGATGCAATACGCTGATGCCAGATGCATGGTGCGGTATTGCTTGTGTTGAAGCAATAAACGGAAATTAATTAGGTTGACTTCTTTCTTGGATGGAACCGAACCATCGTCTTTGCTAGACATATCACTACATCCATGCCCGAGCCGTCTTTCCGCATGCTCAATAAACTAGATAATTCTAGCTCGTTATGGTGCAAGTGGCATTACAAGTAAGGGTTTATACGCAACGTAACGCTTGACGCCTAATGGGCCTACCCGCAATTCAATCTCAGGACTATTTGCCCCATTTCATGAATGTGTTGGTAAATTTCCTTTAGAGTAAATGTCCCTTACAGAAAGAAATAACTGGTCACCGGAATGTCCTCCACCGTACAGCATTTCCGCAGGAACCACTAAAATACCCGCAAACTATTATCTGCAACTTTAGTTAGCGGGCAAAGTGCGAAAATCAACCGATGACATTTAACGAAGCGAAATTTCCATCTGCGCGTCAGGTAGGATCAGTTGGCTCGTGAGCAACTTTAACCAGTTATGTTGAGTTTCTTACAATGAAGGAGTAAAATGCTTCGGGCCAACCAAAAGGTATATCCACTAGAAAGAAATCACGGGTGATTTTTTGTTTTGTCTTATAGCTCTTTTCAAAAGTGTTCCGCTTGCTTCCTTTATGAATACTGCCGCAAAAGGGTGTTTACCTTACGTTAGCGTGGAAATGGATAATTTCGTCACGTTGCTCCTCCTCTATTTGTCACACCACGCAGCCGCGCAGCAAGCTTTGTCCACTTTCCCCGGTATTTCCATCATTTCCGGAATATTGTCAGTCACAGAAAAAAAAAAGGAATCTTGAATCACAGAGCCCACGAGCAAACTAGCTCGTGTATTGAAAGCGGCATGAGCAGACTAACAGAATCACAGTCGAAGCGATAACATCGAAAGCGCGGCGCTTTGGCGCAACGAGTGAAGCGACCAAATACGAATACGTAGGACGCCGAGAATGCAATTCCCAAATCACATTTTATTTCTGCAAACAACTGCGTCAATTTAAAAAAATCTAGGTTGGATGATAGAGAAAATATACAAGATTCATTGAATTTTCCCTTGGCTACCAGCAAAATGGCAACCCTTTATTGCCAACAATCGAACTAGCCGAACTGTTCACCCACTGCGTAAGACCAAAGAATTCATTCGCTGGCTGAGAAAACAGCAAGATGAGTGCTGGAAGTGTCATTTAGATGTAAGCCGATGGCTTCAGGCTGGCCACGATCGGTCTCATTCAGTGGACAACCATGGTGCCTAGATGCGTGATGCGAGAGTCACACGTTACCGTGGCATGTCATCTCGAATTATGTCATCAACAAAGTCCATAGGGGCTGATAATTTGAGGGAAGTAAACAGAGTTGGAAGAAATCGTAGAACAAGTACGGCGGAGGTAGCGTGTCTGCGCGTGTCTGCGCCTGCTTCACTACATGTGACGTCATTGGGGGACACCAGTACATTGCGCTGACGTCATTGGTGACTGCACATCAATGTAATTGCTGCACTTTCGCTTGACTACATTAGACGACCTCATTCGGCCGGCAGACCATGGCAATCTTATGCTCCAAATTACGTGACTGGACTAGCAAGACGAGGTAAATTTTATGGCAAGCAAGTGTTTTCCATAGGTGCTGTAAAGTGGCACCTACGGTCGGTGAAGTTCATTTATTGCTTTTTTTTTTCAAGTCAGCAAGAGTATCGCACAAATAAGCGGCAACCCCTTCCGGCAAGCGACCTGTGCCGGTCGGGAAAGTATGCAGAAGGCAGCCGACAAAGCCGGCTTACAACAAATATTGTTTCCATTGTCCACGTGTGTTAAACTTCACAGTCTCTTCATTCACTCTGTCTGCAGCAGCTCCTTAGGTGGAAAACTGAAATCCACCATCGGATAACGCGAATGCAGAAGTATATTAATTTTTGAAGCAATAACGGTCGTAAGCAGTGCAGAAGTGACAGTTAAACACATTTCCCGAATTGTCTGTTGTTGGAATTGTTTCTCTTTAACAAGTTATTTCTTGTTGTTTGGCTTGTGTAGGTCGTACCCGCACAATCCAGGCTTCGTATATTCTAGAGCGAACCACCGTGGTAGCTAAGTAGCTTTTGGCATTACTCTGCTAATCTCGAAGTCACCGGTTCGATCTCTGCCACGGGCCCGTCTTTCGAGGGGAGTGAAATGAAAGAACGCTATTGTAAATTACATTTGCATGCACATCAATGAGCTCCAGTTGGGAAAATTATTTCATAGTACTCCACTGTATTGCGTGCTTCATCTAGAAATCATGTTTTCGGGCACGTATTACTTAACAATTTGTTTTTATTTGCTAGAGCCTCTTTTTTTTCATGCATACAACACATGTAGTTAACAATGTTGTGTTCATCTTGTTTGTGGATGCAAGCTTGTTCGAAGTCACCACAGAAGTCTACGTGGGCGCCGGAACTCTGGCGAGTAACACTGAATTGGCAAGGCCCCTGCTTCCATTTTCGAGAAATAAATACGCTTGCTCCTCGGTTCGTACATTCGTTCATTCTTTTGTCAAGACAAGCATTGCTTATCCTCAGCACAACAAAAACTTTTATGCAAATTGAAGTTTACCTAAAGTCTTCCGTATTAAACAATGACGTCTCTAGAAAAAAGAACTTAGAGCGCCCAAATATAAGCTTCAGTGCATGCATTGACAAACAGAAACTTCGCGCCACGACAAAGAATTTTCGCGGTGATTTTATAGGTTACACGTAGTTTAACTTTTCGTAACAAGCAATAGATAGGTAAAAAAAACTGCGCTTTCAGGTTTGGCGGCTGTGGCCTCAGAGAGAAACTAAACTTTTTAGAGAATCAGAAATGAATCAGTGAATTTGAAAAATCTTCATTTTAAGTAATTTATATAGAGCGTGTCTCACGCACGAAGTCTTACAGAGTACGTGTTATAGCGTGTAGCACGTCGGTGCCCCGTTTTGTTCTCAAACGTATTGATTAAAGGTTGTAAAATAAAAGCCACCTTGCGTCTGTGTCATTCGAATAGACCATGACTTACATGCATGTTTCTTTTAACCTGTGATTCGTAATTTTTGTTTTTCTCTTGACATCCTAACGGCTCCATCTTGGATGTCAGCTGAGCATTTGCAGAGCTGCGATGGCGCAAGCTGACGCCATCCTGCAGCATCGCAGCCTGTGGGACAATTATCTTTAAGCACAGCGTCTCTTATGCACAAGAACAATCAAACATTGGAAAGAATGCAGGTTGTAAGCATGATAACCGATATAATACACATCCGCTTTGGAACAGCCGCCAGAATGCTCCTCTCAAACTCAGTTTCAGATAGACCGAGAGAGCGAGGAAAAAGGCAAGGAAAAGACAGGGAGGTTGACCAGACGTTATCTCCGGTTGGCTACCCTGTGCTGGAGGAGGGCCAAACGGATGTGATAGGAGAGAGAGAACAGAAAAAAAGAAGAAATTTCTCGACAACATACACACACATACACGTACAATCGATACACACAAACTGTTTCTGTTGTGTGGGCATTGTCACGCAGTGAAAGTGCCCACACAAAGTTGATATCATTCGAACACTAAATACAAGATACAATACCCTTGTCAGTTCGTTTCTGTGCACAGTAGAAGCAAGCAAGAGTTAAATATTATTCCGCGCGCCTCATATTTTATGCCTCATGGGCAAACTACAGTTAAGACAAAGCTCCAGGAATTAGCGTTATTGGAATGATTCGCGAATAAAGCTTTGAAAAATGAAAAAAAAGCAGCTTCGGTGGTCGGGAAGTCCAGAGACAACTGCAGCAAGTGAAAGCATTAATATAGGACACTAGTAGTTTAACGTAGGACAACCAAGAAGAGCACCAAGTTCTACTATAGGCTTTACAAAGAAGCAACGGCCAAAACCGACATGTGAGCGTCTTTATCGCGTAAGCCCACCCTCAAGCAAGCTGGAAAAAATAAACTCATATACTTCAGTCGTTGCCTGTAATCAAGAAAAGAACAGCAGTTTTCTTTAGGTGTCCTCGGGTCTTCGAGCAAACGTGCCAGTAGAATTACGACGATAACTCTCTCTGACGTCAGGAGGCAGTTCCATCGCCACTATCAATTCAATTCTGGCGTAAGCATCATGCCCACCCAGAAGAATTTTAACGAGAGATTTCTTGTTCAAGGCTGTCTCCCCCGACGCCAATTATCTGACCATTGGAGCTGCTGTAGACGTACACGTTCTGATTGCTTGTGTTATTAGAGCTTAAATACACCTTTCACCGACGGCGGAGTACAAAGAGCTTGCCGGAAATAGGGTTTAAAGTCATAAGCGAAGACCTGAGCACTCCGAACGTTAACTATGTCCGGGCACTTCTGATACAGGGCAACGCGCAGTACTACAGTGTAGTATCCACCACGAACATAGCCCCGCAATTAATCGCATTAGCCCATGCACCGCAAAAGTAGAGAGAAAATATCGACGTAGGCGCCATAATGTCATAAACCACTCGAACAGCACAAGAGGAGCATAGTATTGAGGAATACCAACTGTATTAGCACAATAAATAAACACTAAAATGAACAGCCAGTAAGATCATTAAACTAATACGTTGAAAGTTACAAAGCATAGCAATTTTTTAAAAACAAGAAACCTCGCACGTCTAATTTTATTTAGGTGACCAGACATCAAATGTTCCCTAAGCTCATGTCACACACATGGCAAGCGGCAAGGACGATCCAACAGTGCGCTACAGATTCAGTGAAGACAAACGTTAGGGTCTACCTTTGATCCGAAGGTACACTTCTGCATCTTGGAGAAAGACACGGAGCATTACCTTTCACATTCCGAGGTACCTGTCAGATTTCAGCAAAGCCTTATCTTTACTGAAATATATATGGAAGTGTACCAATCGCTCATTGATGTACACGCAGCGACAAGGGTCGTTTAGAAGTGAACAAATTACTTTTCCCTTCTGCAGTAGTCACCGCCGTCACATGTCAAATAGGCAGCAAACAGCTCGAGTCCTCCGGTATGCCGAAAAACTCAATCTCCACAGTGAGAAAAGATACATTAGCGTAGCAAGCTTTATAGACGGCAAGCGTAAAGCACGTGTCCCTCATGTGCCACACTGTAATCTGAGCAAACTTTTTCGTTGGTCCCTGGTACTCCATGGGTGCGTCACAGTTTTCCAGGGTCAGCAGATATGTCATACATTTAATTGTTTGACTCGGGCGGCTGTCGTTGACAGCGCAATGGTGAAATGCCGAACACCACAGCGCAAACTCTCACAATGAGCAATTACACGACCGCACTCATTATGAGGGCAAATTATTCCAGAACATCACGTGTCTGGTCGGATACGTAATCCAACTTTCGAAGTATCATCGCCTTTTCCGAATGCAACAAGAGCGAGGATGACCTGCTGGCTTCCTCCGCCGGATTTTGCCGAAACGTCGGCTGGTGCGACACGGTCGATGAAATCGTGGCGATGATTGGATCCACCGCGCCGTTTAAGTTGTGCTCTCATGCTACGAGCTCTCGGGGGCTCACAGCGAACCTCGCTTCCTGGCTTTGTAGTGATCGCTATAAAGGAAGCCCCTACAGGTTTCTGAAAAAAAAACATTATCACAGTTGAACAAAAATGCGTCGTCGTCCGGCACCCTGACATGCGTGCATGCATCCGGCCATGCACCAAATCCACGGCTGGTATGCGGGTGTTTTCGCATTTCTGCCGCATCGAACTGCGCCCGCCGCGGCCAGGATAGGCATTTTGTTAAAAAAAGTAAAAGGGAGAACACTTCATTTTTACCAGAAGTTAGACTGCGTTTATTTCAAAACTTGCGGTACTGTCAGAATTCGCCGCAAGCGCATGAGCTTTTGAAATCATTGGCTTCAGCTTCTGTATTGCAACATATGCGCTAAAGTAATTTGTCGAATTCATTGAAAGTTTATTACTAGTCATTTATTCACACTGATTTCCCGTGGAAGCAATTTATAACTCTTCGAGTAACTAAGCTCAATAAGCACATTGGTCCCATACGGGTCCCGGGTTCGATTCCCAGGGGCAGTGGTGGTCGCACTTGGATTTTCCAGCGCGGTATGACAAACCAGAAGCTTTGGCCTAACAAGTAACCATTCGAGGACGGCGTAATGGCAACGGCGTGCAAAGCAAACCGAGATTTAAGTTATTGGTGTAAATCACAGCGCCAATAAACAAACAATGCGATTCAATACGTAACCTGACGCGCCACCTACTTTTTCGCTGCAGTGTAGATCAAGTAAATCTTAACCTCAGAGAAACGATGTAATGTCGGAAAGCTCACTCACGACAACAGAAAGTGACACGAGAACTCGAGAAATGCTTGAGTGCCCATATACCGTATGCCACATCCCGCCAAAACGGGAGCAGGGTCCCTCATTTCGCCACAAGCGCTCTCTTATAAAAGTGGCTCGTTGGGTGAGTTAGTACATGGTGTTTCTTAAAGTTATTTTAAAAAATTTGGTGTTAAAAGAAGATGTCTGAAAAAGAAAAGCTTTGAGCAGTGAAATATGTGCCTCAATGCATAAGTAGAGACAAATAGGAACTTCGCGCCACAACAGAGAATCTTCGTGGAGACTTTATAGGTTACTCGGAACTTACCTTTCGCGGAACCAGCAACAGGTAAGTAAACAAAAACTGCGATTTAACCTCCTGCGACTGCGGACACCGAGAGAAGCTAAACTTCTTAGAACATTTGAAATGAATCAATGAATTTGAAACATCTTCATTTTGAGTATTATATATAGGCCGTGTCTCAGGCACCAAGTGTAAAAAAACACTTCTTATTCAGCAAATAATGAAGAGTACATGCACGCTGCTTAGAGTCTTGTGGAAAAACCAAATGTAATCCCTTAGTCTCTTGCATACCATTGGACTAATCAAATTAGCGAATCTCTACGCTTGCTCTAATTGCCAAGATGTCAATGGAATCGTAAGAAACTAAAGAAGTGGTGTCCGTGGTGTACTGTGTTTACCTTTACCGTGCTTATTTCCGCTACAATGACTTCTAAAATAATGGACCGTGTTTACATTTCCTGCAAAGCGAGAAAGCCCGCGCAATGTGAAAAACACCACGTGACAATGCACTCGTGCGCAAGTCATAGGAGCCTGATTGGGAGTTGGATTGCCTGAGTGGGAAAGCAAGATGAACAAGGCTTTAATCTATAACAAGTTGGGTTAGCACTCCAAACGGAAGTGCCCTATTCCTGCTTTCAGTTTTCGTTATTTCGCGTGATTATTGATGCGTAAGCATTGTATGTCCCGTGAGGCAGAAAAACCGGCGTTCTAGAGAACGAGTGGTACCAAGACACATCAGCATCAGACACGTCATCAGCGTCTTGTATGACGCCAGTAGAAATACAGAATTAAGAACAGAAAAATTATTAGCAAAGTGACTTAAGAGGGAATGAATTGAATTAAGGTGAAGTAAAGTGAATGTAAGTGAAATAAACTGCTTTTAGGCGCATTCAATGCGATTAAGGTGGTTTAAAGTGCATTAATGTAGATTAAGGTGGATTAAGGTTGGTACAAATGAGAGAAAGGTGGATTAAGGTGGAATAAATTGAATTAGGGTGAATTAAGCTTGATGTAAATGAGAGCAAGGTGAATTAAAGTAGATTTAGGCTGATACTAACTTGAGCAAAGTTGACTTGGGTATATTAAAGTTGAGATGAGAAAGACAAGTAACAAAGTATGACGTCACATATCAGGAAACAATTCGAGAAGTCATAATGCTTTGATAATCGAAATCTTGTTAGAATACTTAAGTCACTGTCAAGTTTTATGATCGAGGCTATTTAGATGAGTTCCACCACAATTTTTTTGTGGTAACGAATTGCACCAAACGAAGAGTGTCCGAGCTCCGATTTTGCTTGGAAACGTAATGACAAAAGATAATAAAACAAAATTTACATTGCGTATATCTCCTTCGAATAGACAATGGCTTACATGCGTGTTCCTTTTAAGCAGTTGTTCGTAAATTTTGTTTTCTCTTGACGTTACAACGGCTCAGCCTAGGATGTCAGCTCAGCCTTTGTACAGGTGCTGCGGCGCAAGCTGACGCCGTGGTGCTGTAACGCAGCCTGTGGGGCAGCTATCTCTGAGCAGAGCTTGTCTTGTGCACAAGAATGATTAAACATAGCAAATAATGCTGCTTGCGAATGTTATAACAGGTTTAATAGACATCCCTTATGACACAGCCACCAGATGGCTCTGAAACGTAAATCTAATAGGTGCTAACAGCGTACCGGCTGTAAGCAAGCTACGACTCAGAAAATGGTGCCCTAGTGCTTACAATGGGTGGGAAAACTCAGTCACACAGCTTTGATGTATCAGTTGCCAGTTTTAAATGCTTATGTGGAGGTTTCTTTTAGTGCTTTACCCGTATGGAGCGAAAGAATAAAACTGTGGCATGATTTTGTGTCTGCTCGCCGCTACACGTGTAAAACGAAAAGTGTTTTGAAGAAAGGGACACCGCTTATCCACCTGCGCAACCACCTGCGAGTCACAAACTGTCGCTTTTGGTGTTTTTAAAGTATATAAACATACAGAGATGCTTACGATTCAAATTGGCGTAAACATTCTGATGTCTTTCAGAGGTAGTTGCTGCTGCATTTTGATGGCGTTTGTTTATTATGTAGACCCCCAGACATACCAGGGCGGCCCTTCGTGTGATGATACAGACCGAGAGCTTGATTATAAAAATCGGTGGCATCATTCTAACGGTGGAGAAAAGTTTATTTCTTTATTCAGTTAGCTCACAGCCTCCCGAAGGAGTAGTGCTTGAAGGGAGGACACAGGGAATTAGCAGAAAGAAATGAGTACAAAGAAATTATACATTGTTAGCGAGTAAATATCAAAGAAGAAATATCTAAGAATATAAAATACGCGATAAATGAAACTAAACGACTGTGTGAAGTACCTTAAATGCCCGTGTAGCTTCTTTTCAGTGCGGCGCAGAATCAAGCTATAGTTAAGTATTAATCCACATGCCTCAAATTTCTGCTTCATGGCCGAACTACAGTTAAGAAATAACTCTAAAATCTGTGTTATTGCACTGATTCGCCAACTAATGCTTTCAAAAATGAAACAAAGGAGCTTCTGTTTACGGGAGGTCGATAGATCGCTGCAATAACTGAAAACTGTAAAATAAAAGTGGACACCGCGAGATTAACGCAAGACACGTAAGAAGAGCACCAAGATCAATTATAGGCCTTAGAAAGCAGCGACGATAAAAAGACCCATGTTAGGGTGATTATCCGTTCATCAGCCTCTCAAGCAAGCTGGAAAAAATAAACTCATATTCTTCAGTCACCACATGTTTCCTCGTAAAGTTCAGCAGTTTTTAGCTCTCCCCGGGTCTTCGGGCAGACGTGGCAGTACAAATACGCGGATGACTCGCTTTAATAACAGGACGCAATTTCTTCATAACTATCAATTCTATTCCGGTGTAAGCCGCATCCCAAAAGAAGAGATTTCTTGTTCGAAACGTCATCTGCTCGAACACAACTTATCTGAGCAATCGAGCCGATGTAGCAGTAGATGGTATGATTAACCAAGCGAATACGCAAGCGATCCTGTTGATCGCTTCATTACGCTATAAATCATGTTGAAAAAAAAAACTCTTTTACCTATTTTTTGGCACCGCCTGTCCTGTCGTAAAAATCAGCAGTCTTTTAGCTCTCATCGGGTCATCGGGCAGACGTGCCAGTAGACTTACGAAAATCACTCACTCTGATGTCAAGACGCAGTTTCGTCATCACTATCAATTTTATTCTTGTGTAAGCATGATTCCCACCCAGAAGTATTAAAAAAAAAGATTTCGTGTTCAAAACGACATCTGTTGCAACACAATTTATCTGAGCAATCTAGCTTCTGTAGCAGTACATGGTCTGATTGCGTGTGTGATTAGAGTTTGGCTACACCATTTACCGACGGCGGAGTACAAAGTACTTGCCGAAAACACGATTTAAAGTCATAAGCGAAGGCCTCAACACTCAAAAGTTAACTTTGCCCGAACATTTAAGATACATGGCTACGCGCAGTTCTACAGTGTATTATTCACAAAGAACGTCGCCTTGCAACCAATCGCTTCCAGCCGCCGAACGACAATATTAGAGAGGAGAATCGAGAATCGAACTGGGCGCCATAATGTCAGAAACAAATCGAGCAGCACAAGACGGGCACAGTATTGAGAAACGCCAACTGTATTAGCAGCATAAATACACAACAAAATGAACAGGCAGTGAAGTAATAAAAGGATGGGTTGACAGCTACAACGCATAGCAAATTAAAAAAAAATATTTGCAGAGCCAGTTTCGTTTAGGAGAAAGGACATCAAAAGTTCGCTAAGCTCATGTCGCACACATGGGAGCTGGCAAGGACGATCCGGATGTGCAGTACACGTTCTGCGAGGACGAACATTAGGGTTCTGCTTTGACACTACGGTCCATTTCTCTATCGCTGAGGCAGATTCGGAACAATATCTTTCCGTCTCGCATGAAACCGCAATTCCGCAGCGAGGGAATAGCTATACGGAAGTCGAGGTGAAAGTGTAGCAATGATTTATCATAACGGACACAGTAACAAGACATGGTACTGGAAGTCAACAAACGGTGCTTCAGGTTTGCATTATCCCACACGCTAACCTGCCAAAAAGGCGGCACGCACCTAGAGTCCACCAGCGTCCCGTTAAACTCGATCTCCAAAGAGAGACGAGGTGCACCAAAACCACTCCACTTGCAGACGGCAACCGTAAAGTACGTGTCTCTCATGTGCCACACCGTAATCTCAGCAAACTTTTTCAACGGTCCGCGATACTTAATGATTTTCTCACTGTTTTCCAGGGTCAGATCATACGTCAATGTCCCAATTCTTTTAATCCATGCAGCTGTGGTTGACAGCGCACTATATAAGTGCCGACAGTCACCCTCCAAAATGCTACAATGAGCCATTACACGTCTGGACTCAGGCTTCAGGGAATTTTGCCGCATGTTTTCCAGGGGGGCTAAGCGCTCCAACTTCCGAAGTATCAGCGCCATTTCCGAGCGCAACGACAGCGACGTTGACGTGCTGGCTTCCTCCTCCGGACTTTGCAGAGAAGTCGGCTGGCTCGACACGGTCGCTGAAATCGCGGCGGTGATTTGATCCATCTCGGCCTTTAAATTGCGCTCGGATGCTGCGATATCGCGAGTGATACCAGCGAACATGGTTTCCTGACTTCTGACTTCTTTAAGCTCATTGAAATGACTCTGGATATCTGGCAGCAGACGGTCATGGTTGGCGTCCCCCAGCCTCGCCTTCAGTTCTTTAAGGACAGCGTTAACATCTTCAAGGCTCAGTGCTGTACGTTCCGAGGACGGGCACTCTGTGATCCCGGAAGAGACACCGGCACTGCATCCGGCCGCGTAATGCGTTGGCAGGTCTCTGTGCTGGACTCCCTCACCGCATCGCAAACATTCCACGGTGTGGAACGTGCATTCCTTCTCGTAGTGTTCCAGCATGCGGTCCATGGTGCCCGTGTACTCGCAGCCGTGCGCTTCGTTCCAGCAGTACACCTTAATACAGAATAAAATAAATAAATAGCACATCACAATTTTTGAACGACATATTTTTACAGAAGGTGCAATGCTTCCATCTCCCTACCATTTAAGACGTGCGCTTACGTGAAGTCCGGTTGCAACAAACATATACGCGAAACTCTTTAGGGATGTGATGCTCTAGATCACTCCCCACGCAGTATCTGTCTCTCTATAAACATTAAGAGGCAGCAAACCTAAACAGTAGGTCAAAGTCAAAGTCAAAGTCTTATTTCATCTCTCAACAAAGAGAGAAAGGGGGTGGCGGGAAAAAGCTGCATTACTGCATGGTCATGGTAAATATCTTGATTTCGCTCCTAAATAGCAATACAGATACTCTAACACATAAAGCAGGTTAGGTAAGCCACAATCGAGGAAAAAGTATGCCATAGTTCAACTGTTCTTCCAGATTCTAACACAACAACGGTGAGAACGGCATTGTTGGGCAGTGAAGACCTCCATCAGCTTCTCGATTGCTAGCTTCCTCGAAAAATAAATGCGCTCGCCCAGTACGAGCCAGATAGCTCTTAAGGGGCGGCTTGTAGGATGAAAAAATGTGGGTGGTAGCGGTTCAGGAATCTTGTCTTAAAGTAAGAGTTTGAAGCAAAAGTAATGTCGGCACCAAAGCTATCCTATTGAAGAATCACTACAGATTTTCTCTTTTCTCTTTGCCATGTACCCAGCTTTCATTTCTGATGTTTCAGTGCGAAGTTCAAGAGAAGGAAGAATAATGTTTAAAGAGAGAGTGGTCATTCATCACTACATGAAATGAACCGATTTCGCAATCTCGCTTCAAATGTCGCGTCGAAACGACAGCGTGGAAACGTCAGTGTGAGGGCGGACATATCAACTTACTGCCTTTCTGGCTCTTTCCTCTCGTGATCTATCACACTAAAGAAATGAAGAAATATTGCGGTCCAACACAATATTTCCTATGAGGCTGCATTGAGCTAGTTTGGTTCTAGCGTGCGAATTTTGAGAGACATAGAAAAGAAAATTTATCCAGGATAAATTATAACAATTAAGTTCGGCTACAGTAAATCGCACGCTTTTAGCGTAAGTCGTGCAGTTAGGAAGTAGCTCAACAAATGCTAACGTCGAATTCCCCTCGTGCCCACCCTGGCCCCAGAAGAAAAGAACGTCAGAAATAGTTTTTTTTTCCTGCTCACCTTCAAAGTATTCGCTATCCTTGTAGGGAATTCATAACCGAAGCACTCCGGTTCTTCGAATTGCACTTGATCCAATGGACACCGCCCAACGCCCCCTGCCAGACTGGCGGCGTGGCAAGATTGGCACAGAACGTGACCGCACGGCAACAGTACCGTCCGTTTTGGGATCATCCGGCAGAGGTTGCATACACGTGAACTGGGAATATCGTCGACGAACCGCGTCGGTCGCCAGTTGACGCCGGCGAGGACGTGGTCGCGAAAACGGTGCACCCGCCCCTGTCCGTGATCCGGCATGGCGCTGTCTTCAGGCATGAATGCTAAGCTGGAACAAGAGCGCACTGGCGTTTTCAGCCCAGCTTATCGGTTCTGAGTGGTCTCATACGCTACGGCGAAAGCAGGAGCGGGGAGAGATAAAATGAGCCCTGCACTCTGTATCGCGTAAAATGCCGAGCACTTATCGTATGTACCTTGAGCTTTGCAGCGCGGCGAGGAACAAGTGCATTGATATCGTCACCGACAGCCCTTCCATGCATCTACCTCGGATTCCGCCTCTGCGGGTGCATATAGATTGTGCTCGTTTTTCCATTATCACTTACCGCCATCCCGCTATTCAGCGTGGCTAAGCAACTAAGATACGACGAGAAAATGAGTGATTTCTAATCGTCAGCTAGCACATTGCACGGCGTAAAGAAAGCTTCTACATGAAAACTGATACCATAGAAAGGCTCAACTAAATATAATAGCACATATAAACATGCAAAGCCGATGCCTTTACCTTAGAACAAAACGAAATTTAGAAGTTTAGCCCGACGGGCAAATCAGGGACCACAATAGCAACGTTGAGTGTAGCGCTTCTACTCCTCTTACTATGTTCCTACTGTGCGTGGTTACTATGTATTGTCGCGACGAAATAGGGATGGATGCTCCGGCTGTGCAGGCGGAACAGCGCCCTCACAGCTGACAGGCGTCTCACAACGCACGCGTGATGAAGAGCACAGCCATGTGGCGTTACAGAAGACGAATATCGATTGCGCACGAGATGAGATCAACGATGAACGTTAGTCAGCGCCGTATTATCGTTATCAGCCAGAGTTCAATAATTCTAATATCTTTAATGTTGATCTCAAAACGGTGAAAGAAAGGCTGGCGAGATATGCACAAGATTCTGCATTTACATATAAAATTGATGTTGATATTATGAGCGGCCACAATCTGTGGACGGGACGCTAATTTAATGTAAACGTAACCTTTTCTTACTACCTAACATAATGACCTCGCGTAATTTTAAGAGCTGCTGCGTTACGTTATGTAAGCGCCATACGTTGATGCCACGTGCATGCGTGGAAGCAATAGACGGAAACTAATTAGGTTGGCTTCCTTTCCTGGGTGAAACTGAACCATCGTCCCAGCTAGACATATCACTACATAAATACCCGAGCCTACTTTGCACATACTCAATAACCAAGATGATGGTGGCGTGTTAATGTGCAAGTGGAATTACATGCAGGCCTGTACTCAATGTAACGCTTGACGCTAATCGCGCCTGCCATGTCAGGAATATTTGCACCATTTCATGAATGCTATTAACCCAGCAGCTGCGTAAAATAGCATCCTGAGGGTTAATAAAGCTTGGAAAAAGATAGTTTAGGAACTGCGCAAAAAGTGATAGACATAAAATGCTTCTAGTGCTGCATGCACCGAGGTGCGGCAATGCCACAGAACATATTTCAATTTTTAAAGGATACACGCAAACAAATTACCGTACAATTATGCCTATTACACTCACGAAGCTTTATACACTAAAAAAAGGTAAAGTAAGTATACATTTTAGCCATCCCTTACCAGTGACAGTGCTCGAAGATCTGCGTTGTTTAAGCCGACAGGGGTAATTATTTTTGCTGGAAGTGTTCGCTAAAATACTATGTTTATACTTTCCGGACTCTTGTAAAGCTTGCAATAATACTAACTTTTTGTTGCAGTAGAAATGCACGTCTCTCTTGCACTCGAACGGTGCGGCTCATTTTTTACTCACAGAGGGCGTCAGCCAGAACATGCGACTACGCTACATATAGCATAGACAGTAAGGCAGCCATGGAGACGGCTGAACAACGAGCCATGCAGCTAGCCAACTGTGTTTAATCAGGCTCACTTTGAGCCTTACAGCGAACAAGATTTTCGGTTGTGGTAAGCGTTGGTAGTTTGTGTCGGCCACGTTTACAATACATATAAAACTGCTATACAGCAAAACTAAAGTTCGAATATTAAGAAAAACCCAGTTCCGGCGCATTGAAGTTACACAATAACAAAACTCAAAGTAAACTGCATGCTCCAACACACTTGAAAGTGGCGAGCACCCGCACATAAGGCTCGGCAACTGATCCTTTGCTTATATGGCTCAATAAATCGTCCGTCCGTGCGTCCGAACGTCTGTCAGTCATCTGCACGCCGACGACTCCTCGAGTGCAACTCCTTGCGCATGTGCGAAAAAATAAAGAGAAATAGTCGTGCGATTAGGCAACACCACCTAGATTTGGCAATATATGTTTTCTCGGATCTATGACGTCACGCTACGTGACCTGAAATTTCATTGATAAGGTTCGCGTGAGGAAAGCACTGACGTTACTATTTCCTGCCCAGTATCATACCCATTAAATTCTACGGCAGTCGGGACAAGTAACGTGACATCATGGATCGTAGTGCAAAGAGCTTGGGCTATCTATGCAGCGTCGGATTAGCATCGCCAGTAGTGACGTCGTCCTCTCCTTCACCGCCAATCGCGAGCATAGAAGTTTCTCCCCGGCTCCGCAATTCGTAGGCCACGCGTCATACGTTCTCCAGAAGAGCAGGCGGCTTTCTATCAGCAACGCCACGAGCAGAACAGGGCAAGAGCTCGTCTACGTGGTGCCGATGCTACAGCCCGGGCACAAGAAGAGGCTCGTGCAGCTGAGCGTAATCAGCAACTGCTCATCAAGGATTCGGCAGCCTACCAAGCCGTGGTTTCTTGACCCCTATGGATTAAAAAAATCATAAAGAAAGTTGGTGCCCTCCCGCACTTTGAAGAAGGATGACCAGTGAAGCTTTCTATGTGGGCCCCTTAATGGCGGACTGCACCTCCGTCGCGGATCGGCCCAACATTGCGCTATCTTCGGGGTCGGCACTCGTACGGGGAGTTTATGGTTTACCACGCCAACGACACGAAAATATCCTTGGAAAGTAGAGGTTTACGGCTTCACTGTAAAACCAGTGCCACACATTTGAGCTTGGGTGCTTAACCATCTGTACAGAATGCTGGGGCGGTTATTTTAGAGCGCAGCTCTTTGGCGTCCGTTCCTGGGTTTCGCGTCGTCGTTGTCGTCGTCGGCGTCGGCCTCGTAACCAGCTCGCCGACGAATCTGCTGCTCCGCCGCCGCGCATGCGCGCTGTCGGCTCTCCGGGCGAGGGAGGATGATGGAAGGGAGGAGGAGAGACTGTGGAGGAGGGCTGGCAACACAAATGGCTCTTTGGCGTCCGTTCCTGGGTTTCGCGTCGTCGTCGGCGTCGTCGTCGGCGTTGTCGTCGGCCTCGTAACCAGCTCGCCGACGAATCTGCTCCGCCGCCGCGCATGCGCGCTGTCGGCTCTCCGGGCGAGGGAGGATGATGGAAGGGAGGAGGAGAGACTGTGGAGGAGGGCTGGCTACACAAATGGCTCTTTGGCGTCCGTTCCTGGGTTTCGCGTCGTCGTCGGCGTTATCGTCGGCCTCGTAACCAGCTCCGCCCCCCTTTCATCCCCCCAGCGCTAGCAGCGACCGACTGATACCGCTTTCGTGAGTCCGCTACCGCACTCACGAAAGACGTCGTGCACTTCCTGCAACTCGCATTAACCGTCCATCGATCCACACCGATGTTAGTAGTGGGGGACTTTAATGTTGACATAAAGACAAACAGCAATTTCCTAACACTTATGCGGGAGAACATCCCGTTCCTCTCGCTCGTAACGCGTCCCACGGCTGTGACAACCTCGCGAGGCACTTGTATAGATCTCGTCTTTGAGAATCAAGCATTGGTGTACCAAGTCGAACATATATCAGTCTATTTCTCCGACCACAAAGCTTCCTTCATGACTGTCAAGAACTGTTAGTGGAGTCTTTCTTAAAGGAATACGTGTGAAAAATAAAAAAAAAAATTCTGTGATAGCGCATACCTGTGTTGCTCGATTTCTTTGCCTCAATCTATCGAAAAGGTGAAACAGCTTATTTGCTGCGCTCAAATTTCGCATTAGGAAGTAACGTAATCGTCGGTAATTTTTTTATTCTACAAATAATACATATCATTGGATCTAATAAATAACTACATGTAGAAACATTTACAAGCATGGGCAACATACAGTTGTTGTTGGCTTTTGCGCTCTCACATTTTAGGGGAGAGCTTTTCCGCGCGAACATCGTAATGTTCCAAATCCTAGCCAGAGAAAGCTTCGCTGTAAATATCCTTGCATTTTACGAACGTGAATTCGCTCGTTGTCACTAGTGTTACGATCGACAAGCTAGGGCAGCAACCCGGTCCTGCTTTCGTGAGACGAACCGGCTTTTCTGAAGCTCACAACACGTCCCCTCGGACAGACCAGCGGTGACATCAAGGCGATACACGTTTGACGGCTACGGGGTTGATAGATCATACAAGGTCACCGGCCTTGGCGTTTAGATCGAGGAAGCCCTGCAAAAATACATTGTAATGCAGTTAGTTGCGGTCGCACCTAGCCACCGAAGCCAATCGATAGGAGAACCAGCTAATTGCTGGGCCATCGCAGCACCTAAGGCCCGCCGATAGAGCTATGCGTGACCCCTCCTGTCTCTGTGATTGCCTCCGAATGGAGAATGGTATGACCACAGGTTTCTCTGGCCTTGGGATCTTGGGAGACCAAAGTAATTTAAGCGAACTTTTTTGAGTGCGCTTTGGTGTCCTAGTGTGTCCTCAAATGCTCTCCGAAAGCATGTTGTCTGGTTTGATGCGTAACTCATCATACTCGAACGACGTACTGGGCTCTGGGCTCCGGCCTGTTCGAGTATTCTTTGTTTCGTAAACAAATTTGCCCTACCTACGCAAATAAGCCCCCTGTTGCTTTCCTCATCCTCTCGACCTCGTATGTTTCAGGAAAGCAGCAACCCTATTCCACAAAACTCGAACGAGGGCGTGGGCCCTGTAAGCCTCCGTATGACGGTCTCGTTGCGTAGGCCAGCAACTCGTTACGAGACGCGACGTTGGCGTAGGCTATAAAGAGCTACGCTCCGTGTGAGGGCAAACTCCGAGGCTACGTTCTCCGAATCCTACAGCAGAAACACATTGACTTTTTTATATCCCTGTCATGTGAAATATGTAACTTCGTTTACAACAAACGACACTCGCTCGTAATGCCATTTGTTTGCTGTCACACAGTCTAACGTTATCAAATCCGTTGAACCCATTTCCCAAACAAATCGGTTCGCCAAACTCATTCGCACTCGTTAGGGAACCGAATATATATCTTCCACAACAGGAGCCTACCGCTCAGCTTCGCAAACAGTACATACATGTTGCAACAACGTAACTGTTGTTGTTTCAATTTTCTCACATATTTATTACTTTATAGAAGTTTTATTGCTTCACAGGGCATAATTACACAAAGCTACTTGCAGTTTAGTGACTTGACCGCCGTCTTTCGATGTGGCAGTGGTGCTCACAATGTAGCATCAGACGCGACCACTCTAGTTGAGTTGACATTAATGTCACGTGCCTATTTTACTCTGGCACGCGCCGACAATGTGCATATTAGGAGCCCGCATGCACATCATAGCCGCGATGATGTCAAACTACCATTCTCGTTCTTCTACAGCAAGGGTAGTGAACCTGCCCGTCATGCTTCCCGCCATATTCCTTGCCTGATCTTCGACTCGGCTTGACTTGGTCAGCAGAGTCGACAGGTTGGTGATCAAAAAGCATGATGTGAACTAGAGGATCATATTACAACGTAAGTAAGCGCCTTGCGAAACATTTATTTGACAGAAGTGGGTTTGACGCTGTTCTTGCCTGTCTTTCTTTAGCATCCTCACTGACATCATTTTCAAATTATATAAGCTGTCGCGTTGTGACAGCGCACAGTGATACTGGCCTCAAACTCAACCCGTGGTAGTAACTTACATTACATTTGCCGCGTCACAAGGGTATTATTCTGGTCAATAATCTGGAACATCGCGCAAAGCAAATGAGCATCTCCTAAACGGAACCTGAGAAGCACGCTGTTTCTTCGCGCATGCGCATAAAGTACGGAACCAGATGATACGGAACAGACAACGCTCGTCCGGCTTCGCAGTGGCTCCGTGCGCTGTGTATCAATTTTTACTGTTGAAAGTAATTAACTACAGAATCAGAGCTATTAGCAACCACTAACGATTAGTATACCTCTATCAATCAGGGACCGCTCTTCCACTCCCAAACCACTAGTCTTGTTTTAGCCGGGTCGCTCTACACACGCTCTCTCAAGTGGCCCAAGAAGAGGCCGCAGCTGTTGTATCTCTGCTCCCTCGTCAGACCCTCTAGGTGTTACCGTTTAGCGTAGATTCGCCATTTGTCAGGGCTGCAAAATTGACAAAATGCCGCGTGGCCATGAGTAAAGAACAGGTAAAGTGAAACAAATATTCAGAGCACAAAGAAGCGACGAAAAAATTATCTCCTATGCGCACGGGTGGCTCCAACTGCTTCTTGTTATTAAAAACCCAAGCGGCGATTGTTACGCTATTCAATGTTTGTTTGGCTTCTGCCGTGTTTATCAACATTCAAAGCGGGTAAAGCTTCAGCAAAAAACTGGTCACTGGAATTTCCTCCAGCGTAACGAATTTCCAAAGGAACCATTCAAATACCAGAAAAAAATAATCTGCAAGTTTTGTATGCGTGCAAACTATGAAAACCAGCCGCTAAAATTTTTTGAAGTGAAATTTCCGTCTACACGTCATGTAGGATCAGTCGCGTCGTGAGCAACTTTCACCAGTTATCTTGAGTTTCTAATGGCACTGCAGTAAAATTCGCCACGCCAAAGCAAAATCTATATCTAGTAGTACCAAACCGGGGATGATTTTTCGTTTTGTCTTATAGCTGTTTCGAGAAGTGTGGCCCTTGTTTCCCTTATGAATACTGCAGCAAAAGTGTGCTTACCCCTCGTTCGCGGAGAAACAAATTTTCCATTCCACACAGCTGTGCAACAAGTTTCATGCACTTGGCCGGCTATTACCAAGATTACCGGAACATTATCGGTCACAGAAAAAATGGGACCTTTAACCGCAGATCATACGAGCGCATTTGCACGTGCATTGAAAGTGGCCGCAGAACTAGCAGAATCGCAGCCGAAGCGATAACAGCGACAGCGCCGTCAGTTGGCGCAACAAGTGAAGCGACTAAATACAAATGTAGGATGCCTAAAATGAAATGGGTGAAATCATATTTGATTTCTGCACATATATGCATCAATTTATTAATCTGTCGGTTGCAAGATAGAGGCAAATATACAAAAGTCCTCATATACTGTTGGCTACCAGAAAAATGGTGACCCTTCATGGCCAACACAGAAACTAGCTCAACTGTCCACCCACTGCGTAAGAGCATAAATTCATACGTTCACAAAGAAAGGAACATGGGGAGTGCTGGAAGCGCCATCTGGATGTAAGCAGACGGCTTCAGGCTGGCAACGATTCGCCTCACCCAGTGGGCAACCATGGTCCCTAGACATGTTGTGCAGAATTGCCGTGGCATGTCATCGGGAAATATGTCATCAGCAATGTTCCTAGGGGCTGATAATTACAGGAAAATAAATAGAGTTGGAAGAAATTACACTAAGAACGGTGGAAGTCGCGCAGTTACGCAAAAAAATATATATATATATTCCGTTAGTCTGTGGTTTCTTCGCTACATATGACGTCGAGGCGCAGAAGCTGGCAGGGGTGACGTCAGTACATTGCACAGACGTCAGCGGTGACTACTCGCCAATATAATTGTTGTACGTTCCCTCGTCTACTTTAAACGCAGGCATTCGGGGACAGATCTTGCGTGGCCTGTGGTGAGGTACCTACGTTGCCTCATATGCTCTGGGAGTGCGGGTCGCTGGGCCCGAAGTTCACCAAGGAAGAGTGGGACGACCTCCTGCGAAGTCCCGTCTTTGAGGATCAAATCCTGGCCGTCCAGCGCGCCCGCGATCGGACCGGCAGACTAGATCTGTCAGTCCCGTCGTGGGATTAGCCAGGTGCGCGTTTTATCGCGCTTTGCTGGACCAAATAAAAGTTTATTCACTCACTCACTCACTCATGCCAATATTATGTTTGAAATCTTATGACTGGACTAAAATACGAGGTAAATTTTTTGCTCGCCCGTGTTTTCAATAGGTGTTGTAAAGTCGCGCCAAACGTACGTAATGCCCATTCATTTTTTTTTCTAATAGGCAGTATTACAACACACAACTGCGGCCACCTCTTACTGAAAGCCATTTCTCCGGTTTGGGAAAACATGCGGCGAACAGCGTACCAAGCCCGCCTACAACTAATATTTTTTCCAACATCCCCGTGTATCCAACTTTCCCGTGTCCTAATTCACTCTATCTGCAGCAGCAGCTTAGGCAGGACATCGACATCCACCACAGGATGACGCGCGTGCAGAAGTGAATTAAACACTGGTGGAAATATATATATATATATATATATATATATATATATATATATATATATATATATATATTTATATATATATATATATATATATATATATATATATGTGAATAGTCTGTACTTCTTATGCCTTCTCTCCAACATGTTCTTTCTTGTTTACGTTTTGCAGGTCGTACAATCGAGGCGTCACATATTCTGGAGTGACCCACCATTCGCCTATTCCATCTCTGCAGCGGGCTCAGCAGTTCGAAGGGAGCGAAATGAAAGAACGCTATTGTATATAACATTTACATACACGTCAAGGTGCTCCAGGCGGTAAAAATTATTTCATAGCACTCCACTGCAAGGCGTCCTTCATCACAACATCATGTTTTGGGGCACGTAATCCTACATAATATGTCTTTATTTGCCAGAGTGAACTCTTTCTTTCATGCATGCAATAGATGACTTTCCCAATCTGACGTTGATCTTGCATGTCAATGGAAGCTTCGAACTCACTGCGCAAAGAATAGTTGGCACCGGAACTCTGTGGAGCAGCAAGGTACAATTCCGTAGGCACCTCTTTTCCTCTTCAATAAAGAACAACGTTTGCACATTCATTCATTCATCTGTCAATACAAGCATTGGTTATCCTCCACAATGAAAAACATTAAACGCAAACTGAAGTTCTTGTAAAAACTTTGTTTGAAAACACGATGCCTCAAAAAAAAAAATCTAAGAGCAGTGAAATATGGGCCTGAGTGCATCAGTAGAAACAACCAGAAACGTCGCGCCTCAACAGACAATTTCGGGGGGACTTTTTAGATTACACGGAATTTAAGTTTTGCGGAAACAGCGACAAATAAGTAAACAAAAAACAGCAATTTAACTTTTCGCGGCTGTGTACATAGAGAGAAACTAAACTTTTTAGATCATTTGAAATGAATCAATGAATTTTAAACACCTTCATTTTGAGTACTATATATAGGCGCTGTCTCAAGCAACAAGTTTAACAAAACACTTATTATTCCGCAAATAATAAAATGTACATGCACTCTGCTTAGAGTCTTGTGGAGCAACCAACAATAATCCTTTACTTTCTTGCATACCATTGGACTAATCAAATTAGCAAATTTCTATTGCTTGCTCTAATTGCGAAGATGTTACTAGAATCGTAAGAAACGAAAGCGGTGACCGTGGGGTCCTATGTTTACCTTTGCCGCCCTCATTTCCGCTACAATACCTTCTACAATAATGAGCCGTGTTTACATTTCCTGAAAAGCGAGAAAGCTAGCGTAATGTGAAAACACCACGTGACAATGCACTAGTGCGCAAATCATAGCAGCCTGATTAACCTGCCTGAGTGGGAAAGCAAGATGAACAAGACTTTAATCTATAACAATTTGGGTTAGCACTGCATACCGAAGTGCCCTATTCCGGCTTTCAGTTTCCGTTATTTTGCGTGATTATGAATGCCTAAGAATAGTATGTCCCGTGAGGCAGAAAAACCGGCGTTCTAGACAACTAGTAGTACCAAGACACATCAGTATCAGAGACGTCATCAGCGTCTTGTATGACGCCAGTAGAAATACAGAATTAAGATCAGAAAAATTCTTAGCAAAGTGACTTAAGAGGGAATGAATTGAATTAAGGTGAAGTAAAGTTAATGTAGGTGAAATAATCTGCTTTTAGGTGCATTCAATCCGATTAAGGTGCTTTAAAGTGAATTAATGTAGATTAAGGTGGATTAAGGTTGGTACAAATTAGAGAAAGGTGTGGATTAAGGTGGAATAAATTGGATTATGGTGAATTAAGCTTGATACAAATGAGAGCAAGGTGGATAATTGTAGATTTAGGCTGATACTAATTTGAGCAAAGTTGACTAGTGCATATTAAGGTTGTGATGTGAAAGTAACAATGGATGACGTCACGTATCAGGAAAAAATTTGAGAAGTCATAATGGTTTGATAATCGTAATCTTGGTTAGATACTTAAGTCACTGTCAAGTTTTTTTGATAGAGGCTGTTAAGATGAGTTCCGCAACAATTTTTTGTGGTAATGAAATGCAACAAACGAAGAGTGTCGAGCTCCGATTTTGCTTGGAAACGTAATGACAAAAGATTATAAAATAAAATTCACATTGCGTATATCTCACTCGAATAGACAATGGCTTACATGCGCGTTCCTTTTAACCAGTTCTTCATAAATTTTGTTTTCTCTTGACGTTACAACGGCGCAGCCCAGGATGTTAGCACACCCTTTGTACAGGTGCGGTGGCGCAAGCTGATGCCGTGGTACTGCAACGAAGCCTGTGGGGCACCAATCCCTGAGCACAGCTTGTCTTGTGCACAAGAATACATTAACATAGGAAAGAATGGTGCTTGCGAATGTTTTAACAGGTTTAATAGACATCCCTAATGAAACAGCCACCAGGCTGATCTGAAACGTAACTCTAATAGGTGCTGCGTAATGGCTGCAAGCAAACTGTGACTCACAAAACAGTGCCCGAGTGCTTTCGAGGGGTCGGAAAACTCAGTCACACAGCTTTGACGTAACAGTTGCCAGTTTTAAATGCTTATGTGAAGGTTTCTTTTAGTGATTTACCCTTATGCAGCGAAAGACGAAAACTGTGGCATGATTTTGTGTCTGCTCGCCGCTACACGTGTAAAACGAAAAGTGTTTTGAAGAAAGTGACACCGCCTATCCACCTGGGCAACCACCTTGGAGTCACAAACTGTCGCTTTTGGCGTTTTTAAAGTACTTAAACACACAGAGATGCTTACGATTGAAATTAGCGTAAGCATTCCGAAGTATTTCAGAGGTAGTCGCTGCTGCATTTTCATGGCGTTTGTTTATTCTGTAAACACCCAGACATACCATGGCGGCCCTTCGTGTGATGAGATACAGGCCGAGAGTTTGATTATAAAAATCGGTGGCATCATTCTAACGGCGGAGAAAAGTTTATTTCTTTATTCAGTTACCTCACAGCCTCCCGAATGACTAGTGCGTGAAGGGAGGACAAAGGGAATTAGCAGAAAGAAATGAGTACAAAGAAATTATGCATTTTTTGCGAGTAAATATGAAATAACGAATATCTAAGAATATAAAAAACGCGATAAATGAAACAAAACCACTGTGTGAAGTAGCTTAAATGCCTGTGTAGCTTCTTTTCGGTGCACCGCGGAATCACGCTGTAGTTAATTTTTAATCCACATGCCTCATATTTTCTGCCTCATGGCCGAACTACAGTTAACACAAAGCTCTAAAGCCAGTGTTATTGCACTGATTCGGCAACTAATGCTTTCAAAAATAAAACAAAGGAGCTTCTGTATACGGGAGGTCGATAGATCACTGCAATAACTGAAAAGTGTAAAATAAAAGTGGACACCGCGAGTTTAACGCAGGACACGTAAGAAGAGCACCAGGATCAATTATAGGCCTTAGAAAGCAGCGACGATAAAAAGACCCATGTGAGGGTGTTTATCGGATCATCACACTACCAAGCAAGCTGGAGAAAACAAACTCACATTTTTAGTCGCCACCTGTTTCTTCGTAAAGATCAGCACTTTTTTAGGTCTCCTCAGGTGTTTGGGCAGACGTGGCAGTAGAAATACGCGGATGACTCGCTTTAATGACAGGACGCAGTTTCGTCATCACTATCAATTGTTTTCTGGTGTAAGCCGCAACCAAAAAACAAGGGATTTCTTGTTCGAAACGTCATCTGCTCGAACACAAATCATCTGAGCAATCGAGCTGATGTACCAGTAGATGGTATGATTACACACGCGAATGCGCAAGCGAGCCTGTTGATCGCTTCATCACGCTCTAAATCAAGTTGAAAAAAAAAATTCCTATACCTATTTTTTGGCACCGCCTGCTCTCTCGTAAAGATGAGCAGTCTTTTAGCTCTCATCGGGTCTTCGGGCAGACGTGCCAGTATACTTACGAAAATCACTCACTCTGATTTCAAGACGCAGGTTCGTCATCACTATCAATTCTATACTTGTGTAGGCATCATTCCCACCCAGAAGTATTGAAACAAAAGATTTCTTGTTCAAAACGTCATCTGTTCCAACACAAGTTATCTGAGCAATCTAGCTGCTGTAGCAGTACATGGTATGATTGCGTGTGTGATTAGAATTTGGCTACACCATTTACCGACGGCGGAGTACAAAGTACTTGCCGAAAATACAGTTTAAAGTCATAAGCGAAGGCCTCAACACTCCAAACGTTAAATTTGCCCGAACATTTCAGATACAGGGCAACGCGCAGTTCTACAGTGTATTATCCACAAAGAACGTCGCCTTGCAACCAGTCGCTTCCAGCCCCCGAACGACAATATTAAAGAGGAGAATCGAGAATTGAACTGGGCGCCATAATGTCAGAAACAAATCGAGGAGCACAAGAGGAGCACAGTATTGAGAAACACCAACTGTATTAACAGCATAAATAGACAAAAAAATGAACAGCCAGTAAAGTAATGGGTTGACAGTTACAACGCGTAGCAGATTTAAAAAGAAAAAAAAATCGCAGCGCCAATTTCGTTTAGGAGAAAGGACACCAAAATTTCGCTAAGCTCATGTCGCACACATGGGAGCTGGCAAGGACGATCCAGCAGTGCAGTACACATTCTGCGAGGACGAACGTTAGGGTTCTCCTTTGACACTACCGTCCGTTTCTTCCTCGCTGAGGCAGATTCGGAACAATATCTTTCCGCCTCGCATGAAACCGCAATTCTGCAGCGAGGGAATAGCTATACCGTATTCGAGGTGAAAGTGCGGCAATGATTCATCATAACAGTCGCAGGAACAACACTCGGTATGGCCAGTTAACAAACGATCCTTCTGCATTGCATTATCCCACACGCTCACCTGCCAAAAAGGCGGAACGCACCTAGAGTCCGCCAGCATCCCGTTAAACTCGATATCCACACCGAGAGAATGTGTACCAAAACGACTGAACTTGAAGACGCCAACCGTAAAGTACGTGTCTCTCATGTGCCACACCGTAATCTCAGCAAACTTTTTCAACACTCCGTCATACTTAATGATTTCCTCACTGTTTTTCAGGGTCAGATCATACATCACCTTCCCAATTTCTGAGATCCACGCATCTGTGGTTGACAGCACACTACATAAATGCCGACAGTCACCCTCCAAAATGCTACAATGAGCAATTACACGTCTGGACTCAGGCTTCAGGGAATTTCGCCGCAAGTTTTTCAGGGGGGCTAAGCGCTCCAACTTCCTGAGTATCAGCGCCATTTCCGAGCGCAACGACAGCGACGTTGACGTGCTGGCTTCCTCCTCCGGACTTTGCAGAGAAGTCGGCTGGCTCGACACGGTCGCTGAAATCGCGGCGGTGATTTGATCCATCTCGGCCTTTAAATTGCGCTCGGATGCTGCGATATCGCGAGTGATACCAGCGAACATGGTTTCCTGACTTCCGACTTGTTCTTTAAGCTCGTTGAAATGACTCTGGATCTCTGGCAGCAGACGGTCATGGTTGGCGTCCCCCAGCCTCGCCTTCAGTTCTTCAAGGGCAGCGTTAACATCTTCAAGGCTCAGTGCTGTACGTTCCGAGGACCGGCACTCTGTGATCCCGGAAGAGACACCGGCACTGCATCCGGCCGCGTAATGCGTTGGCAGGTCTCTGTGCTGGACTCCCTCGCCGCATCGCAAACAGTCCACGGTGTGAAATGTGCATTCGTTCTCGTAGTGTTCCAGCATGCGGTCCATGGTTCCCGTGTAGTCGCAGCCGTGCGCTTCGTTCCAGCAGTACACCTTAATGCAAAACCACATAAATAAATAAGACATCACAATTTTTGGACGACATATTAATTTTACAAAAGGCGCAATGCTTCGCTCTCCCTACCATTTAAGACATGCCCTTACGTGAAGTCCGGTTGAAATAAACATATGCGAAACTCTCTAGGAATGTCAGGCACTAGATCACTCCCCAAGCAGTATCTGTCTCTCTGTAAGCATTAACAGGCAGCAAACCTAAACAATAAGTCACGGTGAATATCTTGATTCGGCTCCTAAATAGCAATAAAGGTACTCTAACACTTAAAGCAGGTTCAGTAGGCCACAATCGAGAAAAAAGTATGCCATAGTTCAACTTGTCTTCCAGCTTCTAACATCTACGGCGAGAACAGCATTGTTGTGTGGTGAAGACCGCCATCTGCTTCTCATTTGCTAGCTTATTCGCCAAATAAATGCCGTCATGTAGTATGGGCCAGATAGATTTTATAGCGTGGTTTGTAGGGGAAAACACGTTGGGCGGTACCTGTTCAGGAATAACGTCTTAAATTAAGAATTAGAAGCAAAAGTAATGTCGGAAGCAAAGCTTTTGTTTGGAAGAATCACAAGGGAATTTCTCTTTGCCACGTACCCAACAACATTTCTGATGTTTTAGCGCAAAGTTCACGAGAACAAAGATGAAAATGTTTGAAGAGTTGTCATTGATCACTACATGAAATGGGCCGATTTCGCTATCTCGCTTCAAATGTCATGACCAAGAGACAATGTCGAAATGTCAGTGTGAGGTTGTACATGGAAATTTAATGCCTTTGTTTTTTGCATTTTCCTTTCTACATCTATCACACTAAAAAAATAAAGAAATATTTAGGTCCAACGTAATATTTCACATGAGGCTACATTGAGCTAGTATTGTTCTAGTGCGTGAGTGTTGATCAACATAGAAAGCGAAATTTAGTCAGGCTAAATTAAAACATTGAAGTTCTGCTATAGTAAATCATACAATCTTACCTTAAGTCAGGCAGATATAAGAATTAGAGCAACAAATGATAATGCAGAATTCGCTTAGTCCCCCCTTCTCTACCACCCTCCCCCCCCATAAAAACAGAATGTCAGAAATGGTTTTTCCCCCTCACCTTCAAGGTATTCGCTATCCTTGTAGGGAATTCATAACCGAAGCACTCCGCTTCTTCGAATTGCACTTGATCCAACGGACACTGTCCAACGCCCCCTTCCAGACTGGCTGCGTGGCAAGACTCGCACAGAGCGTGCGAGCAGGGCAACAGCACCGTCCGTTTTGGAATCATGCGGCAGAGGCTGCACACACGTGAACTGGGAACCTCATCGACGAACCGCGTCGGTCGCCAGTTGACGCCGGCGACGACGTGGTCGCGAAAACGGTGCACCCGTCCCGGTCCGTGATCCGGCATGACGGTGTCTTCAGGCACGAATCCTACGGTCGAACAAGAGCGCAGAGGTGTTTTCAATCGAGCTTATCGCCGTTGTGTTGTCTCATACAGTTTGACCAAAGCATCAACAAGGACAGATAAAATGAGCCCTGCACCCAATGTCACGTACGATGCCGAGCACTTGACCTTTGCAACACGGCGAGGAACAAGTGCTTCCTTATCGTCGCCGACAGACGTTCCTTCTATCTACCATGGATTCCGCCGCAGCGGTTGCATAAATATTGTGCGCGTTTTTCTGCTATCACTTACGTCCAACCCCATATTCAACGTGGCTAAGCAACTGAGACACGACGAGAAAATGACTGACTTGTAATCATCAGCGAACATATTGCACGTCGTATAAAGAAAGCTTCTCCATGTGAATTGGTATCAGAGAATGGCAAAATCAAACATACGAATAGCGTATTTAAACAAACAATGCAGATGCCCTTATTGTAGAACAAACGAAATTTACGAGTTTAGCCGGACGGGCCAATCATTGACCGCAATAGCAATGTTTAGCGTAAAGCTTCAACTCCTCAGACGATGTTCTTACTGTGCGTGGTTACGATGTATTGGTGCAACACATCACGCATGGACGCTCCCGCTGTGCAGAGGGAACAGCGCACTGAGAGCTGCCAGGCGTCTCACAACGCGCGCCCGATGAAGAGCACAGCCAGGTGGCAGTGCATGCCTTTAACCTCGATTGTGCACGAGATGAGACCGACGATAAACCAGCAACGTTAGTCAGCGCCGTCTTATTTTATCAGCCAGCATCCAACAATTTTAATTTTTATAATATATAATCTATAATCTCAAAACGATTAAGAACATCCTGGCGAGATATGTACAAGGTTCTGCATATACATATTTTTTAAAAATTTCAGGTACCTGACAGGCTCCAGAAGGAGTATTGCGTGAGGGGGGCGGTACATATAACAATTGTGTAGCAAAAACGTTTTTTGTTGCATAGATGAACAAAACGAGAATCAAATAGTAAACAAAGAACGCGAAATAAATAAAGATAAAAAGAAAGGAAGGTAAGCTAACAGTTGTTAGCTTTTCTCTATGCAGTAAAGAAAACAACCTTAGAACAAATGCTTCCATAAATACACAACAATCAAGTTAAGAGCAACAAGACTAAAAGAGATACTTGTTTTTTAGCTAAGCACTAGCCAAATGTTGCACTAATCTTTTGTCTGAAGTTAATGGGTCGTTATTGTCGGCGATATTATCAGGAAGACCATTCCCCAGCGCAATCTCAGGTGGCAAAGCTGAGCAGTTGGAGGCATTGGTGTGACCGAAGATGCGCTGGAAACTGAGATGATTACGCAGACGTCTAGATGTGCGGGAGGGATGAACGAGTGATAATGTAGATGGGCGTACATTATGCACGATTTGGTGCAGAAGACAAAGTAATTCTATATTCCTGCGTGAATACAATGTGGAAAGCGACAAGAACTTGGTGTTAGTTAGGCTCGAAACTTGACTATAATCTCTGACAATGAAACGTGCAGCGCGGTTTCGAATCGACTCAAGAAGATGGATTAGATATGCCTGATGAGGTGACCATATAGAAGCCTTGAATTCGAGCTGGGGTTGCACTAATGTTTGGTAGGCTATCTTTCTGATGAGGGAAGGAGAGGCTGCGCAGGTTACGTTTTAGATATCCGAGAGGGCGCGATGCTTTAGCCGCTATTTTCTCAGTGTGGGATGACCATGAAAGACTAGGTGTTGGAATAATGCCAAGGTACTTCTGTGAAGATGTGCGAGCGACGATACTATTGCCATGTGAGTAACTGAATATAGAGTAGGATTTCTTGGGAGAAAATCTCATTAGATTGCATTGGTTAGTGTTCACGGTCATTTTCCAATCAAAACAACAACAGTTAGTGACAAATTGAAGGTCATGTTAGAGAGCGATAGGATCAGCAGGGGAGCTGATTTGACGGTAGATAACGCAGTTAACTGCGAATAGTCGAACATTGGATGTAATGTTAGATGGCAAGTCATTCATGAAAATCAGGAAGAGTCAGGGAAATTGATGGGGATAATACTAACTGTGAGAATCAGCGGACGGGACGCTAATTTAATGTATATGCAAGCTTGTCTTGCAGCTTAACATACTGACGTCACGTAATGTTAACAGCTGCTGCGTTACGTTATGCAGGTGCCATACCATGATGCTGTGTGCACGGAATGGCATTGCTTGTGTTGATGCAATACACGGAAATTAATTAGTTTGACTTCTTTCCTTGGCAGAACTGAACCATCGTCCCGGCTAGACATATCGCTACATCCATACACGAGCCGTCTTTCCACATGCTCAACAACCACGATCATGCCAGCGTGTTACGCTGCAAGTGGACATGCAAGTAAGGGCGCTCGCAATGTAACGCTTGACGCTTACCACCCCTACCCCGCATTAACTATCAGGAGTATTTGCAGCATTTCATGAATGCGTTGGTCAATGTTCTTTAGCATAAATCTGGTTCGACATTTGCGGCCGCACTTTAGACACAAGTGGCGCTCATGACGGCAATCATATGCGAACGAATTGACAGTTTACTCGAGCACAACAGCTTTATGATTCGCTGATTTCGCTAGGTGGCAGAGCACATCAAGGAAATTGGCTGAGGCTGCGGTCGTAGCTAGCAGCGTCACAGGCGATTTGACCCAGCACGTGGTAAGGCTAGTCAGGCCCCGTCGCCCTGCTGGCGGCGACCTTATTCTGTAACATGCACCCAATATTCGTTGTCGGGTACATCTGCCATTGCCTGACACCACTGCTTCGTCGCCTTTTCGCGGTAAGGCCACATGAAAGTCTTTTGCGCGTTGCTAAAGATTTATTCTCGTCGTAGTTCTTTGTGTCACTGTTAGCCGCCTGAATGAGAGACGCAGGGGGGGCATGGCGGCAATAAAGCTATAAACAGCTGCTGCTCATTTGTAACACAGACTTTATTGTCAGATTGTTTTTTTCTATGTGCAGCAATGAGTGGTGGCGCACGTTCTAAACAATGACGAAGTTCGAAAACAAAAAGGTTGATTTCTGCATCTAGCGCACAAGACAAGGAGAGAGAGAAAACCGACTTGTGCGCTAGATGCAGAAATGGAACACCAATTTGCTCAAACTTCTTCTTCTTCTACTTCTTCTTCTTCATCACCATCGTCGTCGTCGTCGTCATCATCATCATCAGCCTGGCTACGCCCACTCAAGGGAAAAATCCTCACCCATAGCTCTCCAACTACCCCAGCCATGCGCTAATTGTGGTCACGTTGTCCCTGCATACTTCTTAATCTCATCCACCCACCCAACTTTCTGACGCCCCCTGCTATGGTTCCATTCTCTTGAAATTCAGTCCGTAATCCTTAATGACTATCGGTTATCTTCCCTCCTCATTACATGTCCTGCCCATGGCCATTTCTTTTTCTTGATTTCAACTAAGATATCATTGACCCGTTTTTGCTCCCTCCCCCAATCTGCTCTTTTCTTATCCCTTAACGTTACACCCATCATTCTTCTTTCCATAGCTCGTTGCGTCGTCCTCAAGGTAAATAGAACCCTCTTCGTAAGCCTCCAGGTTTCTGTCCTGTATTTGAGTATTGTTAAGACACAGCTGTTATACAGTTTTCTTTTGAGAGATAATGGCAACCTGCTGTTCATGATCTGAGAACGCTAGCCAAAAGCACCCCAGCCCATTTTTATTCTTCGGATTATTTCATTCTCGCAATCCGTATCCGCGGTCACAAACTGCCCTAAATAGATGTATTCCCTTACCACTTCCAGCGCCTCGCTACCTATCGTAAACTCTTAAACATTAGTTTTCTGCAGATTAATTTTTAGGCCCACCATTCTGCTTTGCCTCTCAAGGTCAGTGAGCATGCATTGCAATTGGTCCCCTGAGTTGCTAATCAAGACAATATCATCAGCGAAGCGGAAGTTACTAAGGTATTCTCCATTAACTCTTGTCCCCAATTCTTCGCAATCCAGGTCTCTGAAGACCTCCTACAAACACGCTGTGAATAGCATTGGAGAGATATCTCCCTACCTCACGCCCTTCGTTATTGGGGTTTTGTTGCTTTCTTTATGGAGGTATACGGTGTCTGTGGAACCGCAATAGATACCTTTCAGTATTATTATATACGGCTCGTCTACAGTCTGATTCCGCAATGCCTCCATGACTTCTGAGGTTTCGATTGAATGAAACGCTTTCTCGTAATCAATGAAAGCTATATATAAGGGTTGGTTATATTCCGCACATTTCTCTGTCACCTCATTGATAGAGTGAATATGCTGTATTATTGAGCAGCCGTTACGAAATCCTGCCTGGTTCTTTGGTTGACAGAAGTCTAAGGTGTTCCTGATTCTATTTGCGATTACCGTAGTAGATACTTTGTAGGCAATGGACAGTAAGCTTATCGGTTTATAAGTTTTCAAGTCTTTGGCGTCCCCTTTCTTGTGGATTAAGATTGTGTTGGCGTTCTTCCAAGATTGCGGTACGCTCGAGGTCATGGGGCATTGCATATAGAGGGTGGCCAGGTTTTCTAGAACAGTCTGCCGACCATCCTTCAACAAATCTGCGGTAACCTCATCCTCCCCAGCTGCCTTCCCCCCTTGCATAGGGCCCAAGGCTTTCTTTACTTTTTCCGGCGTTACATGTGGGATGTAAATTCCTCTATACTATTCTCTCTTCCATTACCGTCGTGGGTGCCACTGGTACTGTATAAATCTCTATAGAACTCCTCAGCCACTTGAACGATCTCATCCATTTTAGTAATGATATCACCGGCTTTGTCTCTTAACGCATACATCTGAGTCTTGCTTATTCCTAGTTTCTTCTTCACTGTTGTAGAGTTCCTCCGTTCCTTAGAGCATGTTGAATTCTATCCATATTTTACTTCCCTATAGCAGCTGTCTTACGCTTCTTGATTAACTTGGAAACTTCTGCCAGTTCTATTCTAGCTGTGGGGTTAGAGGCTTTCATGCATTGGTATTCCTTATTTAGATCTTTCGTCTCCTGCTACAGCTTACTGCTATCCTGTCTAACAATGTTACCACCGACTTCTATTGCACACTTCCTAATAATGCCCATAAAATTGTCGTTCAGTGCTTCAACAATAAGGTCCTCTTTCTGAGTTAAAGCTGAATACGTGGTCTGTAGATTGATCCGGAATTCCTTCAATTTTCCTCTTACTGCTAACTGATTGTTCGGCTTCGTATGTACCAGTTTCTTCCATTCCGTCGTCAAGTCTAGGCTAATTTGAGTTCTTACAATCCTATGGTCACTGCAGCGCACCTTGCTGAGCACGTCCACATCTTGTATGATTCCAAGTTTAGCGCAGAGAAGCCTTGCCATTTGCGCTCCTCCACGTTCACTTTCGGCTATCCCTCTTGCAGAAGAAATTATTCGTTATCCGCACATTATTCCGTTCTGCAAACTCTACCAATGCCTCTTCTCTGCTATGCATAGAACCTATGCCCTGCCTTGTCTCCAGCCTGCTTCTTGCCTACCCTGGCATTGAAGGCGCCCATCAGTATAGTATATTTTGTTTTGACTTTACCCATCGCCGATTCCGTGTCTTCATAGAAGATTTCGACTTCCTGGTCATCATGACTGGATCTATGGGCGACCTGTACGACCTTCAATTTGTACCTCTTATTAATGTTCACAAGACCTGCCACCCTCTCGTTAATGCTATAGAATTCCTGTATGTTACCAGCCATATACTTACTAATCAGCAATCCGACTGCTAGTTCTCGTCTCTCCGCTAAGCCCCGGTAGCACCGGACGTGCCCGCTTTTTAGCACTGTATATGCTTCTTTTGTCCTCCTAACCTCACTGAGCCCTATTATATTCCGTTTAGTGCCTGCTAATTCCTCCAATAGCACTGCTAGGGTCGCCTCAACCGATAACGTTCCAGCGTTGAACGTTGCCAGGTTCAGATGAGAACGCCGGCTTTGTGAGTGTGAGATGAACCAATGTCGCGCATGTGGTGTGCGCGTTGTGTGTCGTCCGGTTCTCAGTTACATTTACCAATGTCTTCATATCTCAACTGCACCGCCAACGTCGGGCGCTTTTTCGTTGACTGATATCCTGCACAATAAACTCATCAAAGTATCTCATTCACTTAAAATATGTGCCGAATTCTCTGAACCAACCCAATATTTCACAGGCGATACGCCTGCGCAGCCACAAATATGAGTACCTCAATGCTGTATTGCGTGCTTTGACTTATCGTCGGAGCGGGAAATTAGCACTAACATACGTGCGGGCATCACATTTGGCGGTATGCTGGAAGATATGCTACAAATGCACTGTATTACACATCGTCGCTGGCGATAATGCAAGCACCTGAAGGGCCCTGTAACGGCTTTTACAAACAGCACATTCATCCACGTGTGGGCTCCAGTTTCATACGATAGGCCACAGCGTTTGTAATACAACCTGCTAGCGCATTTTCTTCGTCCACGAAAAAAAGATGAAAAATGGAAAAGAAAAGCAACCTGTTCCGGTGCGCAAGACGCGCAGAGAGAGAGAGAGAGAGAAAAGAAAAGGAAAAGGCGCTCAGCCTCCTCGGAACGCGCGCGCGCTGAAGCACGGAGCTCCTGCGCATGCGCGATGGTGCGCCATCTGTCCGCGTCAATGTGAATGCCTAACGATTGCGCCAGGCACGTAAACTAGGCCCCGCACACTCTCAAGTTCCAACGATCGCCACAGATGGCGTCAAATGGACCGCTGTGCGTTCCAGCATAAGCGCGCAAGTGGGTCTACTGTAATTTGGTCGCATATTTTAATTTGTATTTTTTCGGCTAGGGGCGCTCAACGCGGCTAAATATTTTATTTATAAATGTAAACATAATAACCGTCAACGACCCATGTGAGGGTGTTTATCGGTTCTTCAAGCTCTTAGGCAAGCTGGAAAAAATAACCTCATATACTTGAGTCACCGGCTGCTCTCTCGTAAAGATCTGCAGTCTTTGAGGTCTATTTGAATCTTCGGGCAAACGTGCCAGTAGAAATACGCGGATCACCCGCTTTGATGTCAGGCCGTATTTTCGTAAGCGTTTTAATGTTCTATTGTGGTGTAAGCCGCATCACGACTCAGACTCCTTGAAACAACCGATTTCCTGTTCAAGACGTCATCTGTTCCAACACCAGCTATATGAGCAATCGAGCTGTTCTTGCAGTACATGGCCTGATTGCGTGCGTTATTAGAGTTTTGAATACACCATTCATGGACGGCGGAGTAGAAGGTACAAATACTGTTAAAATCAAAGGGGAATGCCTGCAGAGTCCGAACGTTAACTACAGGCCGACGCGGAGTAGTACAGTGTAGTATCCACCACGAACGTCGCCTTGCAATTCATCGAATTAGCAGCTGCAAGGCATTGATAGAGAAAAAATATCAAGGTATGTGCCATAATGTCAGAATCCACTCGTGGAGCACAAGACGAGCACAATATTAAGCAGTACCAACTGTATTAGCAAGATGAACAAACAACAAAATGAACACCCAGTAATGTATTAAAAGGATAGGTTTACCGTTACAAAGCATAGCACACTTAAAAAAATAAATAAATTTCGGCGAGCCAATTTCATTTAGCAGAAAGGAAATCAAAAGTTCGCTAAGCTCATGTGACACACATGACAAGGACGATCCTTGCAGTGCAATATACATTCTCCGAGGACGAACGTTAGGGTGCTCCTTTGATACCACAGGCCATATCTTCATCGCTGAGAATAATTTTGAAGTTTATCTTTCTGTCTTGGAAAAAGCGGTCACTATTCAGTACGGTACCTTCTGTATAGAATTTGAGGTGGAAGTGTTGCAATGAGTCATCACGGCATCTGCAGCTGCAAGCACTGGCAAGGGCAGTCAACCATCGATCCTTGCGTATCACTGCATCCCACACGCTCACTTGCCAAACAGGCGGCCAACGCCTAGAGTCCACCAGAAGCCCGTTGAACTCGATCTCCACAATGAGAGTAGGTCTAGAAATACCCATGCCCTCCTTCAAGACGGCAACCCTAAAGTACGTGTCTCTCATGTGCCACACCGTAACCTCAGCAAACTTTTCCTTCAATATCCCCTGATACTGAATGATTTCCTCACAGTTTTCCAAGGTCAGATCATAACTCACGGTCCCAATTTGTTTAATCCACGTGGATGTCGTTGACCGCGCACTGTACAAACGCCGAACGCCGCCGCGGGAAGTGCGACAGTGAGCAATTACACGGCTGGAATCAGGCTTCGGGGACGTCTGCCGCGAGTCTTCCGGGTCGGCTAAGAGGTCCAACTTTCGAAGTATCAGCGCCATTTCGGAGCGCAACGTCAGCGACGATGACGTGCTGGCTTCCTCCTCCAGAGATTGCAGAAAGGTCAGCTGATTCGACACGGTCAATGATATCGTGGCGGCCATTTCAGACATGTCACCCTTTAAATTGCGCTCGCATGCTCCGATCTCACGAGTGATCCCGGTGAATCTGGTTTCTTGGCTTCTCACTTGTTCCGTAAGCTCATTCAACTGACTCTGCATCACTGGCAGCAGCTGGTCGTGGATGACATGCCTCAACATCGCCTTCAGGTTTTTCATATCAGCGTTCACGTCTTCAAGGTGCAGTGCTGTAGGTTCCGAGGGCTCTGCGATCGCGGCCCAAATATGAGCAGGGCATCCGGAAAAGTAGTGCGTTGGCAGGTTTCTGTGCTGGACTCCCTCGCCGCATCGCAAACATTCCACGGTGTGAAATGTGCATGCGTTCTCGTAGTGTTCAAGCATGCGGTCCATGGTGCCCGTGTATTCACAGCCGTGCGCTTCGTTCCAGCAGTACACCTTAATGAAAAATAAATTATAAAGATAACACACATCACAATTTTTGGACGACCAAATATTTTCACTAAAGGGTTCTTGCATCGCTGTCCATAATTTTTAGGACGTACCCTTGCATGAATTCCGGCACGAACCAGAGTGTATGCGAGATTCTACGGGAAAGCAAGTACACTCAATATCAGCCAGCAGTATCTGTCGCTGTCTAAACATAAAAGATGCAACAAACACGAATAATAAGTCAAGCTGAATCACTTCATTATTCATCTAAATAGCAAGACAGCTTCTGTATTACAAAAAAGCGATTTGTGAGCTAGAATCTAGGAAAAAGTATGTCATGCTTCAACTGTTCTTACAGCTTATAACTCGCCTACGGCGAGAGCAGCATTGTTGTACAGCTAAGATCGTTATCTGGTTCTCTTTTGCTATCTTGCTCCTAAAATAAATGCGCTCACTCAGTACGGGCCAGATGGCTTTTGGAGGGTGGTTTTTTAGGGATAAACACGGTGGGCGGTAGCTGTTCAGGAATAATGTCTTTAAGTACGATTTCGAAAAAGTAATGTTGGAAACAAAGCTATTGTTTGGAAGTTATTGTTTAGCGAATTTATCTTTTCAATGTAAGCAACTTTCATTTCTCAAGTTTTAGTGCGAAGTTCCATTGAAAGAAAATTCATGTTTGAAGAGAAAATATTCACTTATGATATGAACTGGGCTATTTTCGCATTTGCGCTCCAAATGTGGCATCAAAATGACAATGTCGAAACGTCAGCGTGAAGTCGGACATATCAATTTACTGCCTTTTCTTACATTTCCCATTTATGATCTATCACACTAAAAAATGCAGAAGTATTGAGTTCCAACAATTTATTTCGCATGAGCCTACAATGAGCTTGGGTTGTTCTAGTTGGTGAAATTGATATATACGCAAAGAAAACCTTCATCATCATCATAATCATCATCATCATCACCATCATCATCAGCCCGGTTACGCCCCCTGCAGGGCAAAGGCCTCTCCCATACTTCTCCAACTGTCCCGCTCATGTACTAATTATGGCCATGCCGTACCTGCAAACTTCTTAATCTCATCCGCCCACCTAACTTTCTCCCGCCCCCTGCTACGTTTCCCTTCCCTTGGAATCCAGTCCGTAACCCTTAATGACCATCGGTTATCTTCCCTCCTCATTATATGTCCTGGCCATGCCCATTTCTTTTTCTTGATTTCAACTAAGATGTCATTAACTCGCCTTGGTTCCCTCATCCAATCTGCCCTTTTCTTATGCCTTAACGTTACACCTATCATTCTTTCCATAGCTCACTGCGTCGTCCTCAATTTAACTAGAACCCTTCTGTAAGCCTCCAGCTTTCTGCCCCGTTGGTGAGTACTGGTAAGACACACCTATTATACACTTTTTTCTTGAGGGATAATGGCAACCAACTGTTCATGATCTGAAAATGCCTGCCAAATGCACCCCAGCCCATTCTTATTCTTCTGATTATTTCCGTCTCATGATCCAGATCCGCCGTCACTACATGGCCTTATATCCCTTACCACTTCCCGTGCCTCGCTACCTATTGTAAAATGCTGTTCTCTTCAGAGACTGTTAAACATTACTTTAGTTTTCTGCAGATTAATTTTTAGACCCACTCTTCTGCTTTGCCTCTCCAGGTCAGTGAGCATGCATTGCAATTGGTCCCCTGAGTTACTAAGCAAGACAATATCATCAGTGAATCGCAAGTTACTAAGGTATTCCCCATTAACTTTTATCCCCAATTCTTCCCAATCCAGGTCTCTGAATACCTCCTGTAAACACGCTGTGAATAGCATTGGAGAGATCGTATCTCCCTGCCTGACGCGTTTCTCTATTGGGATTTTGTTGCTTTCTTTACGGAGGACTACGGTGGCTGTGGAGCTGCTATAGATATCTTTCAGTATTTTTACATACGGCTCGTCTACACCCTGATTCTGTAATGCCTCCATGACTGCTGAGGTTTCGACAGAATCAAACGCTTTCTCGCAATCAATGAAAGCTATATATAAGGGTTGGTTATATTCCGCATATTTCTCTATCACCTGATTGAGAGTGTGAATATGGTCTATTGTTGAGTTGCCTTTACGGAATGCTGCCTGGTCCTTTGCTTGACAGAAGTCTAAGGTGTTTCTGATTCTATTGGCGATTACCTTAGTAAATAGTTTGTAGGTAATTGATAGCAAGCTGATCGGTCTGTAATTTTTCAACTCTTTGGCGTCCCCTTTCTTATGGATTAGGATTATGTTAGCGTTCTTCCAAGATTCCGGTATGCTCGAGGTCATGAGGCATTGCGGATACTAGGTGGCCAGTTTCTCTAGAAAAATCTGCCCTCCATACTTCAACAAATCTGGTGTTACCTGATGCTCCCCAGCTGCCTTCCCCCTTTGCATAGCTCCCAAGGCTTTCTTCACTTCTTCCCGCATTACCTCTGGCATTACGAATTCCTCTAGACTATTCTCTCTTCCATTATCGTCGTGGGTGCCACTGGTACTGTATAAATATCTATGGAACTCCTCAGCCACTTGAACTATCTCATCCATATTAGTAATGATATTGCCGGCTTTGTCTCTTAACGCATACATCTGATTCTTGCCAATTTCTAGTTTCTTCTTCACTACATTTAAGCTTCCTCCATTCCTGAGAGCATGTTCAATTCTATCCATACTATACTTCCTTATGTCAGCTGTCTTACGCTTGTTGATTACCTTCCAAAGTTGTGCCAATTCTATTCTAGCTGTAGGGTTAAAGGCTTTCATACATTGGCGTTTCTTGATCAGATATTTCGTCTCCTGCGATAGCTTACTGGTATCCTGTCTAACGGAGTTAACATCGACTTCTATTTCACACTCCTTAATGATGCCCACAAGATTGTCGTTAATTGCTTCAACACTAAGGTCCTCTTCCTGAGTTATAGCTGAATACCTGTTCTGTAGCATGATCTAGAATTCCTCTATTTCCCTCTTACCACTAACTCATTGATCGGCTTCTTATGTACCAGTTTCTTCCATTCCCTCCTCAGGTCTAGGCTAATTCGAGTTCTTACCATCCTATGGTCGAGGTAGCGCACCTCGCTGAGCACGTGCGCATCTTGAATGATGCCAGGGTTAGCGCATAGTAAGATGTCTATTTCATTTCTAGTCTCGCCGTTCGGGCTCCTCCACGTCCACTTTCAGCTATCCCACTTGCGGAAGAAGTAATTCATTATTCGCATATTATTCTGTTCCGCTAACTGTACTAATAACTCTCGCCTGCTATTCCTAGTGCCTATGCTATATTCCCCCACTGCCTTGTCTCTAGCCTGTTTCTTGCCTACCTTGGCATTGAAGTCGCCCATCAGTATAGTGTATTTTGTTTTCACTCGACCCATCGCCGATTCGACGTCTTCATAGAAGCTTTCGCCTTTCTGGTCATCATGACTGGATGTAGGGGCGTAGACCTGTACAACCTTCATTCTGTACCTCTTATTAAGTTTCACAACAAGACCTGCCACCCTCTCATTAATGCTACAGAATTCCTGTATGTTACCAGCTATACTCTTATTAATCTGGAATCCAACTCCTAATTCTCGTCTCTCCGCTAAGCCCCGGTAGCACCAGACGTGCCCGCTAAGAAAATCTTAGTCAAGCTAAATTTGTAAAGCTCAGCAATAGTACATCGGACACTCTTGTTTTTATACACGTCGATAAGAAGTAGCGCAACAAATGTTAATGCGGAATTGCGCTACCCCCAGAAAAACAAAGCACATCGAAAATTGTTTCTTTCACCATCACCTTCAGGGATTTCGCTTTCCGGTTAGGGAATTCATAACCGACGCACTCCGCTTCTTCGAATGCCTCTTGATCAGATGGACACTGGCCAACACCCTCTTCGAGACTGGCTGCGTGGCAAGAGTGGCACAGAGCGTGCGAGCACGGCAGCAGCACCATCCGTTTCGGGATCATGCGGCAGAGGCAGCATACACATGACTTCGGCACCTCGTCGACGAACCGCGTCGGTCGCCAGTTGACGCCGGCGACGACGTGGTCGCGAAAACGGTGCACCCATCCCTGTCCATGATCCGGTATGGCGCTGTCTTCTGGCACGAATCCTAAGCAGGAACAAGAGCGCACTGGCGTTTTCGACCGAGCTTATCGGTTCTGAGTGGTCTCATACGCTATGGCCAAAGCAGCAGCGGGGACAGATAAAATAAGCCCTGCACCCAGTATCACGTAAAATCCCGAGCACTTGTCGCACCTCGACCTTTGCAATACGGGGAGGAACAAGTGCTTCGTTATCCTCGCCGACAGCCGTCCCATCTATGGCCGCGAATGGCGCCACAGCGGGTGCATATAGATTGTGCTCGTTTTGCACTATCACTTACCACCATGCGGATTTTCGAAATGGCTAAGCAACTAGCAGTTAACATATTGCACGCGGTAAAGAAAGCTTCTACATGTAAACTGGCATCAGAGAAAGGGAAAAGCATACATACGAATAGCATATTTAAACAAGCAAAGCAGATGTCTTTATCGTAGAACAAAACGAAATTTCGAAGTTTAGACCGAACGGCAAATCATTGACCCTAAAAGCAAACTTGAGCGGAGCATTCAACAGATCAAGAATAACCTCTGTGCGACCAAAAATAAAGTGTCTTGAAAGAGCCTCTTCTCCGCATATCTAATTGCCCGGCATGAATAGACGCCGTTTAACACGTTAAATGAACGATTCGGCACAGAATAATTTTCCCCCCAAAATTGAAAAATGTACTGAGAATGACCTCTGTGCGATAAAAAATAAAGTGTTTCGAAAGGGCCCCTTCTAGGCACATCTAATATCCCGGCATGCATAAACGCCGTTTACCACGTTAAATGAACGATTAGGCACTGAATGATTTTCCCCCCAAAATTGAAAAATGTACTGAGAATGACCTCTGTGCGACAAAAAATAAAGTGTCTTGAAAGAGCCCCTTCTCCGCATATCTAATTGCCCGGCATGCATAGACGCCGTTTAACACGTTAAATTAACGATTAGGCACAAAATAATTTTCCCCCAAAAATTGAAAATTGTACTGAGAATGACCTCTGTGCGACAAAAAATAAAGTGTCTTGAAAGAGCCGGTTCTCCGCATATCTTATTGCGTGGCATGCATAGACGCCGTTTAACACCTTAAATGAACGATTAGGCACAGAATAATTTTCCCCACAAAATTGAAAATTGTACTGAAAATGACCTCCGTGCGACAAAAAATAAAGTGTATTTAAATAGCCCCTTCGCCGCATATATAATTGCCCGGCATGCATAGACGCCATTTAACACGTTAAATGTACGATTGGGCACAGAATAATTTTCCCAAAAAAATTGAAAAATGTACTGAGAATGACCTCTGCGCGACCAAAAAAAAGTGTCTTGAAAGAGCTCCTTCTCTGCATATATAATTGCGTGGCATGCATAGACACCGTTTAACACGTTAAATGAACGATTGGGCACAGAAAAATTTTCCCCAACAAATTGAAACATGTACTGAGAATGGCCTCTGTGCGACCAAAAAAAAGTGTCTTGAAAGAGCCCCTGCTCCGCATATATAATTGCGTGGCATGCATAGACACCGTTTAACACGTTCAATGAACGATTGGGCACAGAAAAATTTTCCCCAACAAATTGAAACATGTACTGAGAATGACCTCTGTGCGACCAAAAAAAAGTGTCTTGAAAGTGCCCCTTCTCCGCATATATAATTGCGTGGCATGCGTAGACGCCGTTTAACACGTTAAATGAACGATTAGGCACAGAATAATTTTCCTATACTACTACTACTATACTACTATGTCCGCGCAACCTTGAGCGATCGGAAAGCGCGTTTTCCCTCTTGGTCGGTGGAGAAGGGAGGCTTCGTTCCGGCCGCGAAGCTCCCCACATCTCAGAAAGGTGCCTGGTGGTGGTCTCGTGCTGACGATGCCCTCTCGGTGAGCGCATATCTCCTCCCCCCCCCCCCCATTCTTCCAAGAAATTATGCCGTCCAACCACTCGGATCGAGTGTCGCGGATAACACCAGTCCCTTTCCACGTAAGTATGAGGCTCGGAGCAGGCGCTATGGCGCTTGAAAGTAACCTGAGGCTTGACGACCGAACCGACTGAGCGATCTTTCCGGGTAACATCCAAGGGTCATGAGTTCAAATCACCAGTCATGTTCCTTTTTTCTTCTTTTTTTTCTTTCTTTTTAATGTATTTTCCTTTATTTTATGACTGTACGGGAACCCTCCTAAAAAAATTATATACATCCTCAATTAGGTATGGCGATACAAGCAAGTCATAAATACCAGGTTCTCTAGCCGAGTGCCATCCGTGCGGTATAACCAAGCTCAGATCGGTCAACCTTGACTGATCAAATAGGGCACATCTGTAGGTTAAATGAGGCGTACAACTCCTGCGGGACCCGCCAGGGTTGCTCAGTGGCTATCGTGTTAGACTGCTGAGCACGAGGGCGCGGGATCGGATCCCGGCCATGGCGGCCGCATTTCGATGGGGGCGAAAACCGAAAACATCCGTGTACTTAGAATTGGGTGCGCGTTAAAGAACCCCAGGTGGTCGAAATTTCCGGAGTCCCCCACTACGGCGTGCCTCATAATCAGAAAGTGGTTTTGTCAACGTAAAACCCCATAATTTAATTTTTTTATTTTAACTACTGCGGGGACAGTAGAGTATCCGTCTCCCGTGCAAGAGGACCGTGGCTCAAATCCCGGTGCCGCGAAATTCTCCACCGGAAAATACAAAAAAATCCGTGTGTTGAGAAAATTGCACAAACAGGCCTGGAGTGCGGCCTGATCCCGGCGACCAGAACCGGTTACGCACTCTCTCACCAGAGCAGGATTGGCCACCCTGGTGCAGAACTTGGCCACAACCTCCCATATGAATACAACAATCAAACCCCGGCCCTCAGTCCCCAGCAGCCGCGAAGCAACTGACCACGGCGGCGGTCAGATCTGTGACGCTGCAGAGGGTGCTAAGAATACCTGGCTCCGGACAGGCCGCCATTGGAATTTGAGCCTGGCAACGTTTAACGTTAGAACGTTATCTAGTGAGGTGAGTCTAGCAGTGTTATTGGAGGAATTAGAGGGTAGTAAATGGGATATAATAGGGCTCAGTGAGGTTAGGAGGACAAAAGAAGCATATACAGTGCTAAAAAGCGGGCACGTACTGTGATACCGGGGCTTAGGGGAAAGACGAGAACTAGGAGTCGGATTCCTGATTAATAAGGAAATAGCTGGTAACATACAGGAATTCTATAGCATTAACGAGAGGGCGGCAGGTCTTGTTGTGAATCTCTATAAGAGGTACAAATTGAAGGTGGTATACGCCTATGCCCCTACATGCAGTCATGATGACCAGGAAGTCGAAAGCTTTTATGAAGACGTGGAATCGGCGATGGGTAAAGTCAAAACAAAATACACTATACTGATGGGCGACTTCAATGCCAGGGTAGGCAAGAAGCACGATGGAGACAAGTCAGTGGGGGAATATGGCATAGGCTCTAGGAATAGCAGAGGAGAGTTATTAGTAGAGTTTGCAGAACAGAATAATATGCGGATAATGAATACCTTTTTCCGCAAGCGGGTTAGTCGAAAGTGGACGTGGAGGAGCCCGAATGGTGAGACTAGAAATGAAATCGACTTCATACTCTGCGCGAACCCTGGCATCATAAAAGATGTAGACGTGCACGGCAAGGTACGCTGCAGTGACCATAGGATGGTAAGAACTCGAATTTGCCTAGACTTGAGGAGGGAAAGGAAGAAACTGGTACACAAGAAACCAATCAATGAGTTAGCGGTAAGAGGGAAACTAGAGGGATTCCGGATCAAGCTACAGAACAGGTATTCGGGACCTTAGTGTTGAAGCAATGAACGACAATCTCATGGACATCATTAAGGAGAGCGCAATAGAAGTCGGTGGTAACGCCGTTAGACAGGAAACCAGTAAGCTATCGCAGGAGACAAAAGATCTGATCAAGAAACGCCAGTGTATTAAAGCCTCTAACCCTACAGCTAGAATAGAACTGGCAGAACTTCTAAGTTAATCAACAAGCGTAAGAAAGCGGACATCAGGAACTATAATATGGATAGAATTGAACAGGCTCTCAGAAACGGAGGAAGCCTAAAAACAGTGAAGAAGAAACTAGGAATAGACAAGAATCAGATGCGTGCGTTGAGAGACAAAGCCGGCAATATCATTACTAATATGGATGAGATAGTTCAAGTGAATGAGGAGTTCTACAGAGATTTATATAGTACCAGTGGCACCCACGACGATCGTGGAAGAGGGAATAGCCTAGAGGAATTCGAAATCCCGCAGGTAACGCCAGAAGAAGTAAAGAAAGCCTTAGGAGCTATGCAAAGGGGCAAGGCAGCTGGGGAGGATCAGGTAACAGCAGATTTGTTGAAGGATGGTGGTCAGATTGTTCTAGAGAAACTGGCCACCCTGTATACGCAATGCCTCATAACCTCGAGCGTACCGGAATCTTGGAAGAACGCTAACATAATCCTAATCCATAAGAAAGGGGACGCCAAAGACTTGAAAAATTATAGACCGATCAGCTTACTCTCCGTTGCCTTCAAAGTATTCACTAAGGTAATCACAAATAGAATCAGGAACACCTTAGACTTCTGTCAACCAAAGGACCAGGCAGAATTCTGTAAAGGCTACTCAACAATAGACCATATTCACACTACCAATCAGGTGACAGAAAAATGTGCAGAATATAACCAACCTTTATATATAGCTTTCATTGATTGCGAGAAAGCGTTTGATTCAGTCAAAACCTCAGCAGTCATGGAGGCATTACGGAATCAGGGTGTAGATGAGCCATATGTAAAAATACTGGGAGATATCTATAGCGGCTCGACAGCCACCGTAGTCCTCCACAAAGAAAGAAACAAAATCCCAATAAACAAAGGCGTCAGACAGGGAGATACGATCTCTCCAATGCTATTCACCACATGTTTACAGGAGGTATTCAGAGACCTGGAGTGGGAAGAATGAGGGATAAAAGTTGATGGAGAATACCTTAGCAACTTGCGATTCGCTGATGATATTGCCTTGCTTAGTAACTCAGGAGACCAATTGCAATGCATGCTCACTGACCTGGAGAGGCAAAGCAGAAGGGTGGGTCTGAAAATTAATCTGCAGAAAACTAAAGTAATGTTTAACAGTCTCGGAAGAGAACAGCAGTTTACGATAGGTAGCGAGGCACTGGAAGTAGTAAGGGAATACATCTACTTAAGGCAGGTATTGACCACGGATCCGGATCATGAGACGGAAATAACCAAAAGAATAAGAATGGGCTGGGGTGCGTTTGGCAGGCATTCTCAAATCATGAACAGCAGGTTGCAACTATCCCTCAAAAGGAAAGTGTATAACAGCTGTGTGTTACCAGTACTCACATATGGGGCAGAAACCTGGAGGCTTACGAAAAGGGTTCTCCTGAAATTGAAGACGACGCAACGAGCTATGGAAACAAGAATGATCGGTGTAACGTTAAGGGATGAGAAAAGAGCACATTGGGTGAGGCAACAAACGCGGGTAAATGACATCGTAGGTGAAATCAAGAAAACGAAATGGGCATGGGCCGGACATGTAATGAGGAGGGAAGATAATCGATGGTCATTAAGGGTTACGGACTGGATCCGAAGGAAAGGGAAGCGTAGCAGGGGACGGCAGAAAGTTAGGTGGGCGGATGACATTAAGAAGTTCGCAGGGACGACATGGCCACAATTATTACATGACCGGGGTTGTTGAAGATGTATGGGAGAGGCCTTTGCCCTGCAGTGGGCGTAACTAGGCTGATGATGATGATGATGATGAATTTTCCCCCCAAAATGAAAAATGTACTGAGAATGACCTCTGTGCGACCAAAAAAAAAGTGTCTTGAAAGAGCCCCTTCCTCGCATATATATTTGCATGGCATGCATAGACACCGTTCAACACGTTATATGAACGATTGGGCAAAGAATATTTTTTCCCAAACAATTGGAAAATGTACTGACAATGGCCTCTGTGCGACCAAAAATAGAGTGTCTTGAAAGAGGCCCTTCTCCGCATATCTAAATGCCCCGCATGAATAGACGCCGTTTAACACGGTAAATGGACGATTAGGCATAGAATAATTTTCCCCCAAAAATTGAAAAACGTACTGAGAATGACCTCTGGGCGACCAAAAATAAAGTGTTTTGAAACAGCCGGTTCTCCGCGTATCTAATTGCCCGGCATGCATAGATGCCATTTAACACGTTAAATCAACGATTAGGCACAGAATAATTTTCCCCAAAAAATTGAAGAATGGCACAGACAATAACCTTCTTGCGACCAAAAATAAAGGACATTGAAACAGCCGGTTCTCCGCATATTTAAATGCCTGGCATGCCCAGACGCCGTTTACCACGATAAATGAACGATTAGGCACAGAATAATTTTACCAAAAAAATTGAAAAATGGTACTGAGAATAACCTTTGCGCGACCAAAAATAAAGTGTCTTGAAAGTGCCGGTTCTCCCCTTGTCTATATGCCTGGCATGCACAGACGCCGTTTAACACGAAAAATGAACGATTAGGCACAGAATAATTTTCCCTCAAAAATTGAAAAATGGTACTGTGAGTAACCTTTGCGCGACCAAAAATGAAGTGTCTTGAAAAAGCAGGTTCTCCCAATATCTATATGCCTGGTATGCATAGACGCCGTTTAACATGAAAAGTGAACGATTTGGCGCAGAATAATTTTTGCCCTAAAAATTGGAAAATGCTCTGAGAATAACCTTTGGGCGACCAAAAATAAAGTGTCTTGAAAGAGCCGGTTCTCCGCATATTTAAATGCCTGGCATGCCCAGACACCATTTAACGCGATAAATGAACGATTAGGCACAGTATAATTTTCCCCGAAAAACTGAAAAATGGTACTGAGAATAACCTCTGTGCGACCAAAAATTAAGTATCTTGAAAGAGCCGGTTCTCCGCATATTTAAATGCCTGGCATGCCCAGACGCCGTTTACCATGATAAGTGAACGATTAGGCACAGAATAATTTTCCCCGAAAAATTGAAAAATGGTACTGAGAATAACCTTTGTGCGACCAAAAATAAAGTGTCGTGAAAGAGCCGGTTCCGCGCATATCTCAATGCCTGGCATGCCCAGACGCCGTTTAACACGATAAATGAACGACTAGGCACAAATAATTTTTCAAAAAAAACTGAAAAATGGTACTGAGAATACCCTTTGTGCGACCAAAAATAAAGTGTCTTGAAAGAGCCGGTTCTCCGCATATTTAAATGCCTGGCGTGCCCAGACGCCGTTTACCATGATAAGTGAACGATTAGGCACAGAATAATTTTTCCAAAAAAATTGAAAAATGGTACTGTGAGTAACCTTTGTGCGACCAAAAATAAAGTGTCTTTAAAGAGCCGATTCTCCGCATATCTAAATGCCTGGCATGCCCAGACGACGTTTAGCACGATAAATGAAGGACTAAGCAGAAAAAATTTCTCCAAAAAATTTTTAAATGGTACTGAGAATAACCGTTGTGCGACCAAAAATGAAGTGTCTTTGAAGAACCGGTTCTCCGCATATCTAAATGCCTGGCCTGCCCAGACGCCGTTTACCACGATAAATGAATGATTAGGCGCAGAATGATTTTCCCCCGAAAAATTGAAAAATGGTACTGAGAATCTTTGTGAACCTTTTGTGTGAATCTTGAGAACCTTTGTGCGACCAAAAATAAAATGTCTTGAAAGAGCCGGTTCTCCGCATATCTCAATGCCTGGCATGCCCAGACACCGTTCAACACGATAAATGAATGATTAGGCGCAGAATAGTTTTCTCCGAAAAATGGAAAAATGGTACTGAGAATAACCTTTGTGCGACCAAAAATAAAGTGCCTTGAAAGAGCCGGTTCTCGCACTGTTTAAATGCCGAATGTCAATTGCTAGATGCTTTTCGGCAGTAATCAGGCTGCGGGGAAATTTGCTGCAAAGGTTAAAGAACATGGGCTCAGAACTGGCAGTATTACTAAGCGCTGAGCTGATTTTCATTACAGATTTCATTCTATTCGTGAGCATAAATTACCAAGGTGATGGCTTTGGTGATGAATAGCACGATTAACACTTCGGCGAAGTACTCCATTATCCGAAGTAATGCCTCCACTCCCGAGCCCAAGGACCGCGGCGACGACACCCTGGCTTCCTCCGCCGGATTTTCCTGAAATGTCAGTAGACGCGACTGGATCCGTGAAAGTGTGGCGTCGATTTCACCCATCTCGTTCTTGAAATTCTGGTCGCATGCTACGAGCTCGCGAGTCATCTCAGCGAGCCTGGCTTTTTGGTTTCTGACTTCTTCTGTAAACTCATTAAACGGAGTTTCAAGCACTGGCAGCAGCTGGCCGTCGTTGAGATATCCTAAGACCGAATTCAGGTCTTCTAGAGCAGCACTGTCGTCTTCAAGGGGCAGTGCTGTGGATTCTGCGGAGGGGTACTCTGTCGCGGAAGAAACACGGGCACTGCATCCGGCCACGTAGTGCGTTGGCAGATCTTTGTGCAGGAGTCGCTCTCCGCATCGCGAACATTTCACGGTGTGAAATGTGCATTCCCTCTCGTAGTGTTCCAGCATACGATCCATGGTGCCCGTGTACTCGCAGCCGTGATCTTCGTTCCAGCAATACACCTGAATAACAAAAAAATACAGTTTTTTGGCAGACACATCTTTACTAAAAGCGTCTTCTGTCATTTTTCCTTAGACTTGGAACGTATTTCTAATTGAACTCCGGTGTGAATGAATGGATTACCGAAATTCTATGGGGAAGTAAATATACTCGATATCACCCAGCAGTATTTGTGGCTGCCTAAGCATTAAGAAGCACAAAACAAATATTAGGTGAAGGTTAATCACCTAATTGTGTTTACATCAGGCGCGTGTGTGTCATGATGGTATAATGAAGCAATCACAATATGGACTTCACTTGGCGATGAATTCTTTATGGCTCCGGCGATGAGTTCCGAATGAGATGATCAAAAGTTTTGCATGGTTCATTCATAAAGAAAGAGAAATGAAAGCAGACAAATAAAAGCAAACTGAATGCAGTGAGGTTGTAATACTTCAGAAATCTTTGATTGTGATAACTTAGATGAGTCATTATGCTTTCGCATTCAAATCACCTAAGGATATTTAAGTAACCACGCTTTTGCAAATCACCTTGCTCCTCAAGTATATTAGCTCACCCACTGCGGGCCAAAATAACTGGTATAGAGTGGTTAGTTGGGGGAAACAGGGAGGGCAGTAGCGGTTGAGGAATAATGTATTAAACTAAGGATTTCAAGAAAATGTAAAGTCAGAAGCAACACTATTTCTTACAAAAATAAATAGTAAATGTATCTTCGTGGTGTACCGAACCTGCTTTTCTGATGTTTCACTGCAAGGTTCAAGAGAAGGAAGATTAGTCTTTGAAGACTGAGTGATTTATCAGTAAATGAAATTGAGCGATTTGTTTGAATTAAGCGTCGAAACGAGAATGCTTAAACGTAAGCGTGACATGGCACATTTCGAAGTATTGCCTTTATTTGGGTATTTCCCTCTCTATCTGTGACACTAAGATATTAATAAATATTGAGTTCCAATACAATATTTCAAGTGAGTGTACCGTGACCTTGTACTGTTCTAGTGTGATAGTGTTGATCGACACAAAGTCGCAGTTTCATCTTATAGGCGAAGCATCGATTGCGATAGCAAATTAATGGCCAACCATACGAAGTCAAGATAGCTATATAGGCCGTATAAACCTCAAAACATAAGCACAATAAATAAATAAACAAGCATGGTGTCACGCTCGCACAAGCAAACATGAACACATTTCACTCGATGACTGCGGAAACTCGCTGTCAAAGCGCTGGAGTGAGGAAGTGCGGCAGCAGGAGCGAGCGAATCGGCCTTCGCGCTGCGTCTCGCATCAACGGGAACTAAGCCGCAAAAGCACAGCGCACGGGTCTACTCCGCTCCCTCGCAGGTGGCGTTCAAGATGCAGTGGCCTGGACGGGCGCCACCCCCCCCCCTCCCCGGGCCTCCTGAAGTGGACGCTCCCCCCTACCCCCCATACCCTCCGCCGGAGCCTTCGGCGCGACGGAACATGGCGACCATCCTCCCCTCTTTCCTCGCTTTCGCGCACGAGATTAGAGAGTTTTAGCCCAGCGGGTTTACGGCCAGCGGAGCGGAGCGGGCGAGCGGAGACGCGACTGCGCATGCGCACCACGCTGAGGCACCCAGCGGTTTTACGGAGCAGCGTTTACGCCCGCTGGAAAGCACTCCCCAGCGGAGGGTATACGCAGCGCGCGAGCGTGCGTAAGGGCGCGCGGGCGTGTATGGGAAATGCAAGACTGCAGCCGCGAACATGAACGCCGGCAGTTCTGCATCGAAGACGGCGACTGCCGCGCTGACCCGCACATTAGTACTCAGTACATTATTAACAAATAATGCACTGAGAACATGTAATATATTTTTATTCAACATTACTTGCATAATAAAAGCAAGCGTAATTCAATTTCATTTCTCAGTAACTCCTATTCGAACCACTAGGTGGGGCAGCAGAGCGCCCCGCTCTTTACCCCGCTCGAGCGTGTGATCCGCTGAGCTAAAATTCTTTTTTCGCGAGCCGCTCCGCTGGCGCAACGGTGGAGACCGCTCCGCTCCGCTGGCCGTAAACCCGCTGGGCTAAAACTCTCTATTGAGACGCGATCTGCTGCTCACCGTCGCACCATTTCATTCACGCATACAGCACAGGGCGCGTCGAAACGATTTTATCGCCCCTGCACTTTATGCGGAACCTCACGGCAAAGCTGACGGAAGAAATGCGCTTGAGTGTCCGTATAATTGTTGTACCGCGATAAAATTGCCAAGGTGAATTAGCAGATTACAGTTCTGCAATAGTAAAACGGCCACTCTTATCGTTAGGCATGCAGATATGCAGTAGCGCAACTTATGCTCGTGCATAAATCCCCTCCTTCCCACCATACCCTGCAAGATAGAAGGGCAGAATTTTGCTTTTTTTTTGCTACTCACCTTCAAGCTCCTATTCCTGGCTGCAAAGTCGACACACTGGCATTCCACTTGCTCGAATGGCTCTCGATCTAAGGGACACCGTCGATGAGCAGCTTGAGAAATGGCGGCATGGCAAGATTGGCACAGACCGTGGTGGCATGGCAACAGCAGCATACGTTTCGGAATCGTGAGGCAGAGGCCGCATACACGTGAGTTTGGCACCTCGTCGACGAACCGCGTTGGTCGCCAGTTGACGCCGGCGACGGCGTGGTCGCGAAAACAGTACAACCGTCCTTGTCCATGATGCGGCATGGCGGTGTCTTCAGGCCCGATCCCTACTGTCTCGAGCTTGAGTAGAAGAAGACAAAGCATATAGCACCAAACGGGAAAATTAAATTCATTATTGCATGCCGACTTCCTGTCAATTATACTGGACATCAGAAAATCGGGTCCACAAAAACCTAAAGTAATATTGATTAAAGACGCTCTTTTGGTCTGTACACTTATAACTTCTTATGATCGGTCACACCTGTTAAGTTCTCGACCCTTGTCCCATCCGGAGAAGAACACAATAAGAAGAAAAGAAGGAAGGGGAGCAAGGCTAACGTGGCCTGGAAGGAGCGACCAACGGGGTGGCAGGATACCGCTAGAGAGGAAGAAGTATCAAGTATCAAGGTCGAGCACTTGGCGGAAAGGCGGTGAACCGGTGGCTGGAAGAGGACACCAGTGGCACCGCACCAGTCCGGCTTGGTACTCCACGCCCCGCGGCGGTGCCCCTTGGTCTCCGGTAAAGGCTCGGCCCGAGTACAACAGCCCCGTCCTACGCTACGTGGACTGTAGTGGTCGCCATGCATCTTCTGACCAGTGGTTCCCTCTGGCCATGAGCAAGGGGGCGCGTACGAAATAAAGCACTTGGAATTTGGTTCTGAACGGGGGTGCTTGTCTTCTGGCATGCTCTTCTCCGTCGTGGCCGGCCAGCACGGCCTGGCAGGGACGCCACGCGATGTGGTGTCAGAAGTGTAGACAGGGGTTTCACGTAAATGGCGCTCGGAAGAAGCAAATGGCAACCGCTTTCATGGAGTGTACGTTACATGGCCCAATGGATTATGGGATACAGGCCGTGAATCGGTATGCAGCAGAAACTAAACAATAAACTTATAAAATTGCGAGGAAAGATGTTAAGAGGATATATATAGTAGAATAACAAGCAATAGCAATAACAAGTGTGACAAATTGTGAAAATGACAATTATGAAAGCGATAATTTTTAACCGCCAGCTGGCCACGAAAATTTCGGCTCCTGTAGCTGCTCTACAACTTATAGAATTACAATCAGGTATCTCACTATCATCAAGGACGCTGCTATAATCATAGAATGTCATCAGCAGTTGTATATCGCATTACAAGTAACATTTTTCAACACAATAGCGTGCATTGGACTGCAGTATTTTCGTATCTAAGCCTTTTCTAACTCATGGTTCAGCATTTCGGGAACTTAAAATTAGGATACGTAACCATCGCGTGAGCAATCACCTTCGTGAACGAGCTTCCGTGGCGGCAGTGATGTCGCTCATTGGCTACTTTTGATGATGATGATGATGATGATGATGATGATTATGATGATGATGAGTTTGGCGCATACCCACTCACGGGGATTACTTTTAATGCAAAGCTTGCTTCGTCTCTTCTCCAGACTTTTGCCTCTTCTCTGCTCGCGGGTGCCGCTGGGTTTCTCGCAACACCGCCAGGTGGCGCTCGCCTCCGCGCATCCCGGCCGGCGTCACCGCGGCAGCGTTTCACAATTTGCACCTACGGCACGTGCTGCGCTCACTTGCTTTCCTATGCAACCAAAAATGCAGGTGCTGGGCTGTGCAGGTCTCGTGCGCGGCTGTGACAGTGCAAACATTCCAACCGTCCATAGAACAAAAAGAGCGCTTGGAGATGGCGTCTCAGCAGTGTGATGGCGCCGTATGCAGAAGGAGCACGCAAACATGTGCCAGAAAAACGGCTCCAAAGCGTGCACTTAGCTTCAAGGACACCCAGGCCCGAAAGAATCATCACGCCGCGAGGAACAAGAGCGTCTTCACTAGGGAGGAAAACGTGGTGCAGGAAGCGAATGTGTGCCGGCTCCAACACTTGAGGCAAGACTTCGACACGTGGTGCCCACGAAAGACGACGAGTGCCGTGAGCACTACGGCCAGAAGCGACAATCGGAACGGGAACGTCACGGTCACGGAAGACGAGGAGTGGGGTGAGCCCCACGACCAGAAGCGACAAGCCCGACAACTAAAGTCAATCAAATAATCAATTGACTATATCATACAAAGCTTCGCTTACACCGATTCCCACAGTGCGTGGGATCCGCATATCTTTGTCCACCCATGCACCATCTCGTTGCGCCCAGTGTCCCCCTGTGGCGCGAGAACTACGGGCCGTCATGCGTTCCGCCTGCCGCGTTTGAATCGCGAAGCATTGTCATGTCATGGACGACACGGGTTATACGCAGGGTTGCCAGGTCCAAAATGTGAAACGTAGCCAAAAAATCTCGGAAAGTAGCCAGAAAAGTGGCCATTTCTGGCCACACACAGAAATGTAGCCAAAAAAGTAGCCACGTTATGGAAAAACGTTGCATTTTCATTTATTATGCAACTGAATTCATTATCCCAGCCAACACTTAAAGCTGCTTTTAGTAAATGTAGGAACATGCAAAGAATATTATCAAACGTGGATAAATGACTACAGCTAAGAGCGCTTTGATCAGCATGCAATATGGCTAGAATATCACAGAACAGAATCACAGCTCCTGTTCAGGTGTAAACATTTGAGTTAATCTTGGCACACATTTCTTGAACAACGTCAATGATCGAGGCATCCTCGAGCGATCGCTTTCGCGATTATTTACGTGCGATTTTGCGTCTTGACATCGAACGCGTCGCAGTCCTTTTGTTACGCTTTGCCAAGTGAGATATCCAGTCGCGCGAAATCTTGCAAAAGTGATCGTATTCCCGAATACAGCTGTATATTTTCAAGCTGGGAACGCATAAATGGACCGACTACGTCGAGAGCGCGCGCGCCTGACCGGCCGCTGACATGCTGGTAGCAAGTTTACGTTTATCCCCCGGCCAGCTGTCCAAGTGTTCAATTTTGCAAACTTCGGGCAGCTTCGGGTTGTCTTAGGATCCCACCTCACGTTGACTTCCCATCAGGACCAGCACTAGGTGGCTGCCGTCTGGCTGCCAGCGGGCTGGCAGAACTCTGAAAATCGGATGTAGCCCAATGTGCGGAAGGCCTGACGCGGAACGTCAATGCGAAGGTGGAACACGCTGTGAGGTCACCAGTGCGAAATCCTTTGCATGAAATGAAAGCGCCCAAGTGAGATTGACAATGATGATGGACCAGTTTGAAAAGATTTGAAGTGTCGTCGTCGTGCGTTGGCCTAAATATTTGCTTATGTTGCTGCATAATAGATTTACACAAGTTACATTTTCGCTTGATAGCTTGCTTTTCGTATAAATGCTCTTACGCACTAGGGGCCAAGACTGCCGTCATGGGGTGCTTGGTTGAGGAAAACAGGGCGGGCGCCAGCGGTTACTCAACGCCGGTGGTTGGAGAGTAGGAATTTGAAGAAAATGTAATGTCGGAAGCAACGACATTGTGTAAAAGAATCACTAGTGAATTGTCTTTGTGGTGTACGCAACCTCTTTTTCTTATGTTTCTGATGATTGAGCTCAAGAGAAGGAAAATTTGAGGAGAAAGCCATTCTTATCACTACATAAAATGGATCAATTTCCATTTGCATTGTGCGTCCAAACTATAAAGCCGAAACGTCAGTGTGACGTCACGCATTTCGAAGTATTCAAAGTATTTCGCTTCATTTCGTTCTCTTGGTCGGTCACACCAGGAAATCGATAACCATCGAGTTACGACAGAATATTTCACATGAGCCTACTGTGAGTTTGTGTGCGTGTATTGCGTTAGTTTTGAAGGACTAAAAATGAACCTTTAGTTTGGGTCAATTAGTATGTTACCGTTCGGCAACAACAAAACGGGACCTCTTAACGTTAGAAATGCCGATACGCAGTAGTGCAACTACTGCGCATGAATGCTTTCCCTCCTTCCCACCCTCGCTCCTAAAAGAAAGAGCGACATTGAATGCTTTTTTCGTCTCACCTGCAAGCTGCTAGCTTTTCTGGCAGGTAAGTCGACACCATGACATTGTGCTTGCTCAAATGGCTCTTTATCTAGGCGACATCGGCCATCACCACCTTGGGAGATGGCTCCATGGCAAAATTCGCAAAGAGCGTGCGAGCACGGCAACAGCACCGTCCGTTTTGGGATCGTTCGGCAGAGGCCGCATACACGTGAACTGGGATCCTCGTCGACAAACTGCGTCGGTCGCCAGTTGACGCCGGCGATGACGTGGTCTCGAAAACGGTGCACCCGTCTTTGTCCATGATCCGGCATGGCGGTGTCCTCAATCACGAGTCCAACATCCGCACAAGAGCGCAGTAGCCTTTTCACCAAGCTTATCTCTACTGACCGGTGTCATAAACTTTGGCTAAAGTAGCAACAAGGACAGATAAAACGATCCCTGCACTCAATACCGCGCACAATATTTGCGAGCTCTTTTCGTACTTCGACCTCTGCAACGCGGCGAGGAACAAGTGATTCATGATCGGCGACGACATTCGTTTCGCGTAGATATCTACCGCGGATTCCGCTGTAGTCGGTGCATACTGTCACGTATTAATAAAATAATAAAACTTGGCGCGCATTAGTGACGGTGCAGAAGGCAGTAAAACTGTGTTTGGCGTAAGTGGCATTTTTTGGGGCGAACCTGTGCCTTTGAAAACAGGCTGCACTCAAAGAACAGCGATAGCGGCGAACACAATCGGCGATCGTCAAAAATCTGATCTGCCGGTCAAGCGCATCGGCTTTTATGCATAAGTCATCGAATGTTCCAGAGTAATCGCTGGTACCCGCGTGTCTTCAAGAAAGTTCCACACAATTCGCACCGCATATGCAAACCCATTGCACAAGCTTCGGTGACAACAGACAGCATTACCAGCAATGCCTTTTAATACAATAACGTGCATTGGGCTACAAGATTTCCATACTAAGGTCGTTCCCAATTCCTGGTTCGGTCTTTCGTGAACTTAAATTAGAATTGGGCCGCCTAATGAAGTAGGAGCTCCTATGGCGACCGTGATGTTGCACATTGCGTCCTTTTTCAAGCCGTGGGAATTTCACTTTGAGGGACTTGATGGCTGCTTATTTCCATTTGGGAACCAGCGGCCCGGGTCCCAGGAGCTACATTTAGCTGCTAATGACAACCCGAAACTTCAGTTCGTCGTTTCGAAGGAAACCCTCCGCCTTCAATGCGAGCAATTTCGCCTTGAAGTGGATGCCGGCGAAGGGAAATCCTGACCTAAGTTTCTGCATGGGACGATCCTTGGCCTCTTCATCGTGTATCACCCACACTTCGAAGGCTGCCGACAGCAGGCGCGACGTATCGAGGAAACCGCCGCACTCTAGGCTTAGTATCAACTGCTCAGTTCCCTCTCTTCTGCCGGCCGAGAGGTAGAAGATGAAGTACGTATCTCTGTCGTGGAACTGTGTCACCGCCGCAAACTTGCGACACGGCCCTGGATGGTCGAATAACTCAGAAGCGCTCCCGACGGTCAGCAGGTATGTCCGCCGTTCCCACTCAGTGCCGCGATTCAATGAACTCGAGAGAGTTTTGTTCACCACGTGGCAAAACGAAGGTCCAACCGGTTTGCAGAAAACGGCAGTCGTTCGCCGGTCCGCACGCATTTCTTGACGCAAGCCATCGATGGAGGAGACCGTCGCTTGGGACAAGAGCTCCAACTTCCGCAGGATGAGCTTCTGCTCCAGGCTCCATCTTATGGACTCTTGAGTAAGTCCTCCTTCAGGAAGGACACCCCTGTCTTGGAGAGCGAGCTTTTCCTGCTCTGAAGAGCCACACTCTAGAACACCGGAATTGAGACCTTCCCTGAAGGATGACGACGAGGGTGCTCTGCCGACCAGTTGGGCCATTTCTTCAGTGAACCTTCGTTGGAATTCCGCGATCGAGCGCGCGATTTCCAGCAACTGCGCTCCTTGGTTCTTCCCGTGTTCGACGAGCGCGTTTATTTGAGACTGGAGGGCCGGAACTCGGTCACGGTGCGGGTCGCTCAGCAGCGTCTTCAATTCCCTCGCGGCTGCATCGAGATCCTCAGTGGTGAGCGCGCCATCTTCACAGGGCGGCTCTCCATCGGTTTCAGAGAGGGTTTCCGCGATACACGCGGACATGTAGTGTGTGGGCAGCTCTTTGTGCAGTACCGTCTTGCCACACCGTGGGCATTCCACCGCGTGAAAGTCACATTCGTGCTCGTAGTGCCGCAACACAGCTTCCAAGGCACCGACGAATTCGCAGCCCACGGCTTCGTTCCAGCAGTGAGCCTGGAAGAAACGGAGAGCGAATGCGTGACCGTATTGCTTTCGCCCCCGAAAAAAAGAAAACATACGGACCGTGCACATTTTCCGTGACATTTTTTTCCAGCATATGCAAATGGACACTACCCTGCACTAGCGTAAGGGCTGCACTTTTTTGTTTTGTCGTAATTCTGACGAGATGTCTATCTGACACGGAGAAGGGCTATTTCGGCTTGAGATTTCCGGACGTGTGTAATCCCATGGGCTCTCTGTACTAAGAAGAGCGAAGCAAGTACTATTGATTATTATTATTATTATTATTATTATTATTATTATTATTATTATTTGTACGTTTTTCTGGCATAAGCGCTATCGTTTTTTAATGATTTCGTTTGATCCCATCATCTCCGCTTTCAATATTTACCGCTGACGTAGGCATCCTTTTTTTGTCGACGCTAAGCCCCTGGCCGACTGCACGCTTGCCCAGCAGCTCGGCCATAACCTTTTCCTCTGAATGCAGCACAGTACACTATCAGACGATTTCTCCTACGCAGGGTGTTCAAAATCAAGCTTTATGGTTTTCTTGAAATAAGGTACTGTGAGGCACGCGAAGACCACCTGGGCAAAGAAGTTATGTTGCCAAGGGGACACTAAATGAGATGACAATTATCGCTATCAGTAGGCCAATTAACTAAACTGCACAATTAATTTTTTTTTACTGCAGTAAGAGGGTTTGTTCGTAACGGAAAGTTAGAGGCCGTCGTCTTTCTACACTGTGTCAGTTTGGAGAATTGTGCTAGCGTGTCTGTACTCCGAGACGTCCGGCTCCAAATTTTAGTTTTCGTTCCCATGATCACGCATGCGAAAGAGTTAGGATCGGCGCAGATCTCCTCCCTGATCTGACGCGGCTGTTCGGTGAGGCGTTTAGTCTGACAACGGGGAGGAGGCATAGGCAAAGGTGACAACTGTTCCCCTTCCCCTCTCGGCTGGCGAAATCGAGATGTGACAGCGCGGTGTGACGTGCAGTTGTTGCTCTCGATTTGAATATAACTTACAGGGCTTGGAAATCGGCAGCCGCTTTATTTGCGAAGCCCAGGCAAGGACCATGCCCGCTAGTCTAGTCACCATTACGCATGCGCACTGCCCTCCGCCTCCTCCGCTCGCGCCATTATCTCGGCATGGCGTCTGCCGCCATCGTTACAGGATGCGTGGTCACGTGTTACGACAGCGGTTCCGGGTTCTTCGATTCCTTTTATTTCGCCAGTATAATTGGGATGCCGAGTCTTAGCAGGAGTGCTTTAATCTAGGTCAATTATTCACAGGGGGACCCCTGTCATGAGAAGAAAATTTGCAGAATATTAAATATGGGTTGTACTGCATACTGCCGGCATTACCAAATCCTGACTGAGATCTACCACTTTCGTTAAAAAAACGAAAAGTGTACCGTCATTGCATTCCACCGGTGCTAACACACGGGGCAAAATCTTGGAGATTATTAAGAAGCTCGAGAAAAGGTTTAGGACGGTGCAAAGAGCGACGGAACGAAAATTTTTATGCGTAACGTTAAGAGACAGGAAGGGAGCGGTGTGGATCAGAGAGCCAACGCGGACATCATATATTCCAGTTGACATTAGGAGGAAAATGGAGCTGGGCAGGCCATGTAATCTGTACGGCAGATAACCGGTGGTCAATTACAGTTACCGAACGGGTGCCAACGAAGTGAGGCGTAATCTGTACGGCAGATAACCGGTGGACAATTACAGTTAGCGAATGGGTGCCAACGAAGTGAAGCGCAATCGAGGTCGGCAGAAAACTAGGTGCGGCGATGAAATTAGGAAATTTAAAGGCGCAACTTAGAATCAGCTAGTGCAAGGCAGGGGTAATTCCAGATCGTAGAGAGAAGCCTTCGTTCTTCAGTGGACATAAAAATAAGCTGATGATGACAACTGGGTTTAAGCGTAGCTTAGCAGCAGGCTTTGCCTTAAGAGGGAACAAGCATACAGCGCTGCAGTTAACACCAATTATGTACGCCTGAGTCACAAGGCGACGTCCCCACGCTGGCCGAGTTGTCTTCCATATGATGCCGATTCCGCGACGACGGTATTGACATTCAGTTCCTGTGATGCTCACAAAACGCGTTAAATACGCATTCTAATGGCCCGCTTAAAACACGCCAAGTGGAGAGCCGATCCATGACATGGTAGTGATATTCAGGACGCCACTATAAGTTACTGATATATCAAAGGTCCTGGTCTCGCCGCATCACAAACCCTCCGACTTGTGCAGTAGTCACTCTCACGCAGAGATTGAAAGGCACGCCGGCCTTCGCCGTGTCAACACGGGATTCTTATCGTCCTCTAATAACGGGTATTTCCGAATACGGAGCCTACCTTTCATGTTATCTGCCACATATGGCTTCGCAGAGCTTTTCGCAAACCGTTCCACTGTGAACTAAAACCAGGACACTGGATTGATCGGTGTGGGGCATAGGTGACATGTTATACCAAGGCAAAACAGCCCCCGGTTTCCTTTGATGGGAGTGCTGCTCGAGGTGCCAGAAGCAGAGCGTTCCATTTGGCGTGCGCTTTGAATTTGTTACAACGAAGGACGGTGGAAATAATGACCTGTTCTGAGTTCGAGGAATCGAGGCCTCATACTATACGCATCTTTGGTTAACAACGATACTGACGTCGGAAGTCAGAGAAGGCACAGGAAAGAGCGTCACTGTCACTGTTTGATTACGAAATGCACTTTCTAGATACATGATTTGTCCGCGTTGTAATGCCGGAAGTGAAAAGTGCGTACACGTGTCATCCCCCACGTTTCCTTCGTGGAGCCAGGCCGCCGTGTATTAGCCTGGCATGTATGCGCAATGAAACTTGCAAGTCAGCACTGTTTCCTGTCCCTACTATGATTTTGTACGTCAGTCGACGCACTGCTAACCAAAGATGCAACATTACCAACGTGTCCGTTTTTCTACCATTGCTCATACAACTATCAAGTGGTCGGGAGTTGCATAATCAAGAACAGAAAGAAAGAAAGGACGAGAAACGTTTCGCACTGGCGTTGCGTAAAGTGTACATAACGTTCTCGTACCCTGAGGTTGCTTGCCTTCCTGACTGGCATGACAATTACAGAGCAGTCGTTTTCCTCGAAAGGCTTTCGGTCCAAGGGACACAGGCCATTGCATCGATTGGCGCTGCCCCATGGCATGGCTCGCACAGGAGGTGTGCGCACGGAAGCAGCACCGTGCTCGCTGGAATCGTGCTGCACAGGCAGCACACGTGTGCCTGCGGAACGTCTTCGGCAAACCGGGTGGGCCTCCAGTTGACGCCGCCGACCGAGTGCCCGCGGACCCGGTACAGCTTCGGTCGTCGCTGGTCAGGCATGGTGGTGCTGGGAAACACGGTGGCCGATGTGCATAAAGAAAAGTGGACGTCGAACACACCCGCCGAACCCTCCATACTGTGAATGCATAGCGTCAATCTTTCGTCGTGTTGCCGAATTCAAAATATCTGTCTATCTATCTATCCATCTATCTGTCCATCTATACATCCATCTATCCATCTATCTGTCCATCTATCCATCCATCTATACATCCATCTATCCATCCATCTATCCATCCATCTATCCATCCATCTATCCATCCATCTATCCGTCGAAACGTGACTCGCGAGAAACATTACTGAAGCCATCCTAGCAGCGCAAGCTCCTTGCACGGCAATTCCTCCTTTAGCCCTTTCATCGAAATCGCTCAACTTATTTTTATCTTTTCTTTTGCGGGACCATCGCAACCAAAACTATTTTCTAGAATACATGGGAAACTATAACTCACGATAAGGGTTATTAGTAAGGTATTCGTGTTTACCATCGCTCTAACACGTCACGATTGCTTTTTGAGCCAAAAAGTACGTCAACCAGACGAATATGCCGCGAACGTACGAAACTAAACTGCCGTTAGAGAGACAAACGAGATCATGACCCCGCTAGTATGTTATGACTTATAATAGCAACGGAAGAGTGTACTAGCGAAGACAGGAAAAAAACTGGCGCGTTTCCTTTCACGCCCTTATTTGCGCCGTGCGGGTCTTCTTATCCCGAACGCTCAACGAAACGTCAAGAGTCTAACCATCAACAAAAGGTTGAACTGCGAAAAACAACATACTACGCTGTACAGTGCTCACTTAAAGAAGCGATGTCAAATCGCAAGACAATAATTCACTCACTCCCCATGCAGGGCGAGTACGTGCTCTAAGCAAATACGCATATCTCCATACTAATCCTAATGTTCACCTATAGGAACAACACGGCACTTGCACACGTCATAAGGAGACACAATATCACGTGGTTGTCACTGCTTATGCAGCAAAGTGCAGCAGAGCAAAAGGCGTGATTGAGGAGAAGCAGCGTCCGCTTACCGTCCAAAAACTGTCAGCAGCGAAACACACTTATTCCAGCGCCTCTGAGGACGTCCACATAACCGCAGAGAGGCACGTGTCGTCCGCGTTGTACGGTAAACAAGACAAGCGGTATCGCAGCCACTACGAACGAGGGCGCCGCCCCGGTTGCGCTACGCAGATTGACGGCCTCCCCCTGGAAAGCTATTATCCAGCGAGATTTGCGCAACCTCGCTTGCGATTCCTGTCTGCGAGCGCCGCTTCCCCTTTGTGCAGCTTCCGCTTGCGTAACTTGAAACGGCGCATGACGTCGGAGATTGCCGACGCCCCGTCGTAATCTCAGAGGCCCTGCTTACGTTGTGCGGTTCTGGCGCGTGCGCAGTTGAGCGCCGCCAAGATGAGCGAGCCAAGGCAATTGGCCAAGGCCGTCGTCGATCGAATAGCGGATACCTCGGGCGTGTTGTCGTCTGCGCCGTCTGCCTCCGTTTTTAGCTCGCTCCGCATCTCAGTAGAGGCGTCGCAAGCAGACGACGTGGTGAACTGAAAACCAGCTCATAATCGTCCGTGCCAGTAGTACACCGATGTATCCTAGGCAGCGAAAAAAGCTAGAAGTCCAAACGGCGGCCCCTGCTCGATTTTTCTTGAACCGAATTGAAGGGCGTCCCACTTCCCGGCAGAGAGAGACGTCAAACCGGAGGCCTGCAGCGTCGTTCATCGTGACGCCTGACTTAATAAACACTGTTTGGGCGATGCCGCAATAGCAATTTGTCCTATGCGCCATTTTATTACTTGTGTTTAAGCTTAGAGTAACATTATTAGGCGATGAACAGTATGTACACGAGTTTTAGTTTTCCTTCACCACGAATAAAAAGTGACGTACTTCCGCCGTCGTCAGCTGCGTTCGCTCGCGCTCTCTTCAAAGGCTCTTAGTAGCTTTTCGGTGTAAAAATGCTATATCCTGTCTTTAGTGCCCTCCTCCAATGCGTAGTTTTACAGTTACAAAAACAGAAAGCCGGCCGAGTTTGTAGAAGTGCATCGTTGGCCAACAGCGCAAGTAAACGCAGAACATTGACGGGAAGATGACCACACAATTTACGGACAAAGCCTGCCCTGTCGGGTGATCGTGTTGTGACTACTTCGTCCTAAGTAGCCTTTTACGCCAGTTATGCCGTTTATACTGTTTATTCCGGAATATTCTCCTTTGTCAAACTGTTTAATTTAGCGCATTAAAACGTCGGCAAAGATAACACAGGAGCCCTTCCCCCCTGCCCCCCCCTGCCCCCCCCACCCCCTGCAGAACGCGCGAAACAATCGCCGAGTGTATCGTGCAACACCACCAAAAATGCTAGCAAGGAAAAAGAACGCAAAGGGGGGAGGGGGGAGGTGGAGCTCATGACGTAGACATTACGCGATCTGTCAGTTCTTTTCTACACTGGCTAACCTTCCTTATCTTTCCGTCTCGCTCTCTCTCTCTCTCACTCACCCACTCTATCAGCTCTTTTATGAGGGGGGCCGGGAAGAACTTAATCACGGATGCCAGTTGAGGCAAACTGAGAGCGTATATCTCTTTAAGCAGAGAAGCGCGCCCCTGCCGACATAGGATCGTGACAATTCAATTACGCCTGTCTCCACTGTTAATGAAACAATTTTTTTTTAAATTCTCAGGTTGAGTGTTCCTTAGACAGCACCGTACTACGTCCAGAGTGTAGCCGAAATTTGCGACAGGTGTGAGGAGCCCTTTCACACATTAAGCTTTATTCTAATGAAGCACATATCAAGGGCTTTCACAGAAGCAGTAGGAAGGGGTGCAAAAGGTTCTCATATTCATTTTGATCACGTGAGTTTTCATTAAGGGCCCTCTAAATAGAAAAAAATTAGGTCAGGATGTGCGAGCGGAATCTCCTACTACATTAACAAATAGCCATCATACTGTGAGAAAAGGCAAATTAAGCCAGAACAAACGCAGGAACAAAGGGCTGCTCATGACAGTGCCTTGATAATAGCGCACCAGCGGCCAGCGACGTCATCTATTTTTGCGCTGACTAAGCAGGCCTGTCAAACGTTTTTCTCGGTAAAGATGAACCACATGGCATCTTAATGGAGCCAAAGACAACATAGAATAATTTGAGAATTTCAGCAGTGACAAAGTGGCCCAAATGCGAGAAAATAATTTGAAATCCGATGACGCCACACTGACGTATACAGGCGCTGGGGTTCGGGGCGAACATTGAGAAGCTGTATTTAGATCTTCATTTTTATCCTAATAACAAATATTTTGCTACTAAATTAACGGGAATGGAGTTTTGAAGGAGAAATTTATCAGTGTAAACTGATGTAGCAGTGTTTTTCTTCTGTCGTACAAACAGACAGATAAAAAAACAGATAAACAGAAGCAGCAGTAAAAAATAAACAAATGTAAGCAGTAAATGGAGCAGTAAAGTGTTTGCCCTATCTCTAGGTTTAGTTTAGCGCAGCAAGATTTTTTTGTCAAACCTACAGAAAAGGTCAGCCGATCAGCGTGACAATATGACATGCAGTTGTAATCAAGCTTGTTGTTGTTGTTTGTAATGACAATATTTTAGCCTCCACTCCGTCTGTCAGGTATACGGAATAGGTAAGAGAAAATTTTCATAAAACATCGGCATTGCCGGGTGGACAGAGATGTTCAGAATTACATGAAACAATGGCTTGCTTCTAGAAATATATACGAGCCTTTGGTGGGATTGTTATACGTCTAATGCTTTTTTTTCATATTTAATGCAATTCTCCTAAGAGTTTTCATAAACCAGCTGAACTGTTCTTGTTTAACAGCAAGAATATTGACAATGCTTTCCGACGTTCCTTCTAAACCTCCTTTGCTTCATGTATTCATATATTTATCTGGTTAATTGTTTTGTTGGAAGCAATGACTTGCTAAATAATTGAAGAATGATAACAGCAGTTCAAATAGGAGCATTTTTGGCAATAAAGCAGCTTTTTCAAACATCGATGTACATACAATCAAATACCTACGAAGAAAACACGCGTTCAGCAGTTTTCGCATTTGGACTCAAGTCAATAAAGTATCAGCAATCGAAGCTCAAAAGTCAAACAAACAAATTTCATGTTCAACAAAATCACCTCCAAAGGAGGCAAGACAAATCGAGACAAGCAGCCCATGGTATTAATATCATTGCCAATAAAACGTAAGCAGGCTCTTGACATAAAAGAATGACCACATTTTGTTTATAAAACCTACCAAAAGTAAACCAAGACACGCAAGAAATACAAAATTGTGTTACCTCTCCATCCCAAGAACAAAAAAAATATGCACATCACTTTCAATACTTTCGACAGACTAACTAGGCTTGTGCCACGTGCACCTCCGTGAAGTGAAATCACGCAGCATTTGGTTTGTGAAAATATATTTTACTGAGCGTTTTCACTGGCTTACGAATTGCGTGTGACTCTGTCACATGCGTGACATTGTGAAAAACGAAAAGCAGCGACGACTGAAATTTGTGCACCCAAACTTAAGAGCCAATAGCAGTCATTTGCCGAGTACGTGCCAGATGGAGCCACACACCGCGACCTCCAAAAATGCTGCGTCAGAATATACATTTATGTGTATAAAATTCTGACAAGTCTGCATGAAGCTTTGGGGATGAATCAGTAATGGATGTGTAAAGAGGAGGACGCTAAAGGTGTAAGTACGAGCTATTCAGAATACTTATAGGTAGAAAAAAGGAGAGAGTTGTCGACTAAAATTGGAGTATGGTCTACTAATGACGTAATCATGGGTTTATTGTAGACATCATGGAGTTGGTATTAACACATATCGAACGATAGCGATACTACACATGAACGCAACTGGATAGTTACGCGCGACAGACGCCCAGTTAAGAAGCGAATTTCCCTTATTTTCGTAATCATCATCGCCGCTGATATAGAGATATTATAAAGGAGCGGGGTGCAGTGAGCCTAGATAACGCAAGCCCATCACCGACCCAAGGCAAATGAGGTACCGAAAATTGCTATTCGGGAGTCCTTCAGCTATAGTTCTTATGCGAGAACGTTCTTTTAGTTTTGTTTTCTTTTTAATCAGAAGTGAAAGAACCAGGAGCGGCCAACAAGTGGCAAGATGTTGGGGGACGATGGAATCGTTGAATGAGCATGGCATACATTTCGACAATAGCTTCTGCGCTAACACCAGACGTATTCCTCAAAGCAGTATACGTACTACACTCAGACGTATTTTGTGGTGAGAAATAGGCAGGGTTGCCTCAAAGTGTTGAAACCACCTCAATGTTTTTTGTTTTTTTTTTTTGCCACCATCGTGACACCCCCGCCGCAGCTAAGACTTGAACCCTGCACTTCAGTATGAGCAGCCCAAATGTTATAACCACCGTATCCGGGGAAGTTCGACTCGTCCGTAAAGGAACAGACCAGTTGGAACCGTGCTAGAGGTATCCGGGACATTTTGTTTCATTTATTTTGGTAAAGAAGCCGCCCTTATTTTACGTGGCACTCTTTCGGCACACCCAAAGCCTATGGAAAGAAAACTAGAAAGCACCGAACACAGTATGGACCGCGGCCAGGAAAAAGGTCGAAAGCATCCGGGAACAGCTTGTACACCAGAAGTCAATGCTTTTTCTCGAATACACAACGGCAACCTATTGTATTACTGAATTACGTCAGTAATATTGTAGTATCAGTAGTAGCCAGTAGCATTCTATTACCGGCGGACGTCAGTAATGCAATACTACTGTATTACTACTGATATAATACTACTGTTTTGTATTACTGACGTAAATCAATAACACAGAACGTCGCCGTTGTGTATCCGAGAAAAAACGTTGACTTCTGATGTGCAGGCTGTGTTCGGATGCTTTCGAGCTTTTCCTGGCCGTGGTCCATACTGTGTTCGGTCCTTTGTTCTCTTTCCGTACGCTTTGGGTGTGCTGAAGTACGAGAATTACTCCGAGGCATTCGTGCTTTCCCCGGTCAGTCGTCTGCGCTCTGTCCCAAGTTTTTTTTCTTCCTCCCCTATGCTTTACTTATGCTGAGACAATGAACTGCCTGGAAAATGCATCACCAACTATCGCGACAGCAAGCATAATTGACGCTCCTTAAAACTGCGCGCTCGACATATTTCTACATGCTCGGATAATATTCTAATACCATAGAAGAGTTATACACACATAGGCAACAGAAAGTTGATTAAGCGAGGATGTGATTAAGTGCTGGGCACAATAAACAAGATGCACGTCACGGCAGTTAGAAAAAGTAAGCATTAATCGGATCATACACTTAGTATATTGCTCGAAGGCATTCAAAACATGCCGAGTGCTTCGAAATGTAACATGGCGTGGCAGAAGCACCGCAGAAGTATTCGTTTTTGGCGGCAGTGGCAATAAAACAAAACTTATCACCAATGACGATGCATTTCCTGGTATAACACATCTATACACTTCAAATAAGTTATCATTCTTAAGCTTGTTTGGTCACCATGCGGTGTGCGACAGTGTGCTTGCTGGAAATTCCTCTGCGACTGACTAAATGACTTATTTTTCTTCTCTCCTTATCTGTTCTTCCCTTTCCCCCTCCCCAAGTGTAAGGTAGGCAACCGGCCGGGTCCGTCCGTGGTTATCTTCCCTACCTTTCCCTTTTCGTTTCTCGCTGAAGGATCGCAATAGTTCGTGTAGAATTAGTTCTACATGAACTATTAATTAGTTCTATGAAGTATTATATTAGTTCTATGAACTATTACAGCCGAAGTAAGGGTAGTTCACGCAGTTATCACATATGCTAAAGTCATCTTAAAGTATTTTCATGACGGTGAGTTGCTGGACCATCGATTTTCGGGGCATGCGAAGGGGAAACTAGTCATGCTTGCGAAGCGTGCGACTTTCGTACTGCGCAGTGGTTACTTAACTTCTCTCGTAGTGCTTGAATTGAGCTTAAATACACAGGCCCTTTTTTTACCAAGATCTGTAAGTGCCACTAAGAGCTTGCTTGTTTCGATTCGTCTTTCTATATGTACCGTATTTGGGATGGAAACAGGAATGCTTCTGTTCGTCTCCTGTCTATTTCCGTGCTTTCTGTTCATGTTTTCAAGCGCTACCGGTGTGATGGGTCGGCATTCGTCGCAGCGTCATTGAATATACGAAGGCACAGAGCTATGAATAGAAAAAAAGCTTCATGCTTTACTGCAATCATCGCAGCCGTCAGTGTTTTACAGCCAGTGCAGTGAAAAACTGCGCGTTACTATTGTTCAAAAGGTTGAGGAAACATTAATTAACAAGGTTTCTGTCAATATTAGTCCAATAAAAGCAAGAGGTACAAAATGGGTTCGTGCGCATTGCTTCTTTAATAAAATCCTTCCGGGAATAATACAGCAATACTCTAGCCCCCCTTCCGACAATATTTGGTTAATTACAGGAATCGGAATAATAAAGGCTTCCGGCAATTTTTGCACAATACCAAGACTTGTCAGAGGTTACGTGATTCTTACTTAGAGAAGCGCCGGTATTGTTTCCCGCTCGTCAGTCCACAAAAATGGAATGCGAACAAGCCTTTACGTACTGCCCATTGTCAATTTTAGAGTTCAAAACATGCTAAGCAGTGTGTCTTGTAAATATGAAAAATGCGAAATTTCAGCATAACACTAGCGCCATTAAGGAGGTCCTTGTAAAAAGCACAAGATGCCCATTTACTTTTGATGGCCACACTAACACCGAACGGCCAACATGTATTTTTAAAGGCGTTCTACCCAACACTTGCACGTCTGGCGACAACTTATTGAGACACTGGTAAATTTCACGCGAAAACATATGCACCCGGCTGAGAAAGCCTTTGTCACGAATTCAATTCCAGGGCGCACTCGTCTAGCAAGGACGATGAGCAGTGGCATCGCCTGCGTACAACAGTGCATGTTTTTGTGCGAGCAAAGACTGAGGTGTGCACTCAACAGCAAAAGTTTGCGAGAGGCGCGAGCGCGTGGCAAAGTGACCCTCCTCCCCTTCTAGCGGCAACATTCGGATATCGTCGGGCGCGCAAAGCGGAAGCGCGAAAACGTGCACGCTTGCAGTCTCTGAGGGACGCGCATGCGTGCAGGCGTCGGTATCGACACCAGGGGTGCACCACTACAAGGGAGGAGGGTCGCTTTGCCACGCGCTCGCGCATCCCACAGTCTTTTTGCTGTTAACTGTACCTGGCGTCATGGGGGTCGAGGCTACGTACAGAAGACAAACAGCGCTACAGCAAGGCGCCCCAACCTATTCGTCGACTACGACTACGTCAAACTTCATTTCACCGTCGCGAATGAAGCCACCCTCCCGGTGTTGCGTGACTGCAGTTTTGAACAGGCGATCCGCCTTGCTGTTCTGTTCGGCGAAGTATTTTTCCAGCGCGCAGTTTCTCTCGGGATCTTCGTGCAGCATCGTCACGCTCGTGAGGGGCGAAAGCAGGCGCGACGTGCGCAGAAAGCCAGTGCAGGACACGGCTACGAGCAGGGCGTCGGAGGTGGACATCGCTCGGACCGCGAACGACAAGCAGGCGTCGGTCCGGTGCCAGCGCACCACCTGAGCAGACGGCCGGTCCGGGCACGCGAACAGACGGTCGGCGTTCCTGACGGTCAAGCGATACGTCACCAGCCTGTTCTCCTCGAACGCCACTCTCTGCGACGTGGCCAGAGTTTCGTCCGGGAACAACTGCAAGAAGTTCGGAAGCCGCTCGCAGTAAGCGGCCGGGCGAAGGTCGTACGACGGGGCGCTTTGTCGCAGGTGTTCCAGGGCCGTGAGCGAGACGCTGGCGAACACCTCCAGCTTTCGAAGGACGATCGCCCGCTCCCTGCTCGACGGGGACGAAGTTCCCGAATCGGTCGCCTCCTCGTGAACTGCGCCTCCTCCTCCTCCTCCTGGACGAACTTCGGGCGCCGAGTCTCGCCTCGAACGACGAGCTATGGGCCGCTGCCGGGATTCGAACTCGCGGTGGACCTTCTCGGAGACTCTGCCCGCGATCCTTTCCATCTCGCGCTTCAAGCCGTCGTCGTAGTCACTGATCGCCCGGAGCAGCTGCTCGGTGTGGTGGCCGAGTCCTTCCACCAGCTCGTTGTGGTCTCGGCTGACCGCCGAATTCACGCTGTCCGATACTCGCTGCATTTCGCTTCTCAAGTCCCGCTCGTAGACTTGCAGCGTGCGGCTCATCTGCAGCAACTGCAGGCCTTGAATTTTGGACTGTTGGAACAGTTCGTTCACTAGACTCCGATTTTGTAGCTCGGCCAACGAGTCACTGATGTGCACTTTCAACTCAGCCAATGCTGCGTTCAGCTCGTCGATCGTCAAACGACCGTCATTCGATGCCGGCTGCTGTGTGCCAGCGGGCACGGCGCAACCGCCGAGGTAGTGGGCCGGCAGGTTTCGCTGTAGGACTCGTTCTTCGCAGCGGCGACATTCTACCGCGTGGAAGAGGCAGTCTTCCTCGTAGTGGCGCAGCACGGATTCCACGGTGTCCGTGAACTCGCATCCTTGCGCTTCGTTCCAGCAGTGGGCCTGAATACGCAACACCCAAAAAGAAAATGTACAGCACGTGTATGTGCTAACGCTGCAGGCGTACATCAAAACATAGCGTCAGTGACAGTTAGGATATTGCTGAGCAGTGTGTCCGAACGGAACTAAAATGAAAAAAAAAATCTTTACCCGCACGGAAACGTAACTTAAGCGTCATTTATTGTTTCGTTTGGGAACGAAACGGCGATATTTTTTATAGGTTTCCGTTTCAAGGAGAAAGACTGCGATCCCAAACAACAGACGTCAGATAACGTGATTAGCGCTTATCTCAGTCAGGGATAAAGCGAGCGATAGCCAGTCGAGTGCTCTACTAATCTAAGGCTGCCGCCCGCTGCACTAGCAGATCGGCATCGTAAAAAAAAAGATCTTGCGCGCTGAAGAGCGTATCAAAACATTTTCTACGCGTACGAAGCTTTGTTAACGAAATTTCGACGTTCATTTATATTCGTTTAGGTTCGTGCTTTCGGAACACTGGTCTCGAATTCCGGCGAGTACAATCGGTGATGGGCTCCTTACGAGATCCTACTCAGGGCATTGGCTCAATTAGTGCACTGATCACGATCTCGTAATTCATAATTCACTTAGTGAAAAAAAATTAATCCTGTGTTTTTTTCGTTACTATGCTTCGCAAATTTTTGCATGCGACCCAAAACCGTTATGAACCATAACAGATCATTTTTTTTTTATTCCAGAGCAGAACCGGAAGGGAACTTTTTTCAGTGGAACAGAATTAAAACCAGAATGAAAAGCGTTTCGCTCCGACACCCCACTGTTAAGTCACGATTGTTAGGTTATGCCCTGGGTGGCCTGACATTTTCTATCCGTTACAGTCATTGGCTGAGAGCACCACCTCAGGCAGTCCAGGACTGCCAGGTACGGTTACAATCTAAGAGGCCGCCAACGAGTGTGCTCAATAAAAGCAAGATGACACTTCCGGCGTGCCCAGCAATTTCTTGTCGCACGATCCGCCACCGTGCTACAGCGGCGGTTCGAATCCCAGAGGGTGTGACCACGCTCCGACATTGACGGAACACTAACGTTTGCGTGCTTCCATCAGGTGTATGGCAAAGAACCCCAGGTAGAAAAAAGATTGTTACGCAGCCCTCCGCTACGGAGTCTCCCGTGGGTTACGGAGAAGTCCCTATCTTACTAGGGTACCTTAAATCCTAGCATTTCATGGATGCATGCACAGGAAACGTCGCAAGGTGGTGAAACAAGGAGGAGCGCGCGAGAGTGTCGGTAAACGAGTGTATAGTTTCATTCTGATTTAGCATTCATCTGCAACCTTACGCCGCCATTCACACTCACCTTCAGGCTGTTCGCTTTTCTCGCCGGAAAGCGTATCGTCTCGCACTCCTCTTCGTCGAAGGGCTCGCGGTCCAGAGGGCACACGCGGCCGCCATCTTGGACGCTGGCCCTGAGGCACAGCTCGCACAGAAAGTGCGAGCAGGGAAGCACGACCGTGCTGTTGGGAAGGACGCCGCACAGGCCGCAAATGCGAGACTGCGGCACGTCCTCAGCGATCCGCGTCGGCCTCCAGTTGACGCCGACGACGTCGTGGCCTACAATCCTGAGCATCTTCGCGCGCCTTCCCTGATCTGCCATGGAAATGTTCTGGCACAGTCGCTGCAGTGACGGGGATTCGCGCGAGTGTTCGTTTCGCTTACGCCCTCTGCAAAGCCGAAATTATTGCAGCTAGAAGTGAACGGCGGATTCGTTTCGTTGTCACGGTAACGGCTGAAGAGGTGGGTGCACCATCCGTGACACGTGGTAACTTGAAGACGTAGTTCGTGGCAAAATCTAAGCCCACCAGTCAGACAAGAACATTGACAAGTGCTTCAGCGCATGCACGCAGCACCGCCAAAGTAATACAACAAATGCTGTTGCGCTGCATACCGTGACGTCACATATTGGACTACAGAACCGAAGGAGCGAGCAACGGTGGTTATCCCGTCCTTGCATTCGCTGTCCTTCCTGCAATTTCTGCTCGTCTGCGCATTCACTGTCACGGGCATCGCAGAATTACTCTGCTGAGTAAAAAAGTACACCAAGTCAGAGCATGAGCAAAGTTCCGTACAAGGTTGGCGTACAAAAACAAAAAAAAAGGTTGATTTATTTTTTTCCGAAGTGAGATGCATTCACACAAAGCAGCGCCACAAGAAAGAGCAAAAATAACATTAACCGGCGCGAAAATAAAACGTGAACGAGTGCAATCAACGAATGCTTGCGTAGCAGGAAAATATCATCGGAAGCAGAGAACTGAAGTCGACACTTGATAATCCGAAGCCTTGCATCGAAGTGGCGTCACATCTTCATTCCAATGGCGGTTGAATGACTTCAATATCAGACCTCCCTCTAGCAAAGTAGTATGAAACCATGTGTTAGCAGTGAACATACTGCCCAAGGAAGTACGTCGCACGAATTTGGGGTCGTATTCACTGGCTTCGCCCAGAATATGCGCAGAAGGATCTGAATAGAATCGGAGACAACCTCAGCTCTAAATGCATCCTATTCATTATTCATTCTAACAGAGCTACTCCATCAAGAAGATAAAAAAATTCGAGCCAACGCTGTATTGCTTTTTCTTGCGCACGCTTAATGTGTTAGGGAGAATGAAGTGTAAACTTTGCTTGCCGCAGCTGGTGCTCGCACGGGGTATCGCCCACTCCTCTGTACTGGATGTTGTCACACGCGTCTAGCTGCGTTCTAGATTGGCAATTGTTTTCATAAACTCTTAACGTATTGTGGAGAAAATCTTAACCTTTAACGTAGATGGTATTCAAAAGTGAGATCTATGCGTAAAAATTATTATATGAATAGAGACAGTGTGTGTGCGTTGTGTAAGCAGCGCCAGCAATAATTCTTATCGCTTTCTTCTACAGTGTCAACAGGCGTGTGGTGACGGTTTTACATGTGGTACATGAGTCAAGGTGGCAATAGAAAATGCAGGCATGAAATCTCGCGTGATAAACTGTGAGCTTTGATTGTGGCAGGAATATTCAAAAGGCGGTTTGGATCGGAAAGCAATCGAAACCATACGGCCGCTCGGCATGTTCCGCAAGTGCAAGCGAAAGCTTGTACGTGTAAGAAGGATGGTGGTTTGATGCAGTGGGTGTGTTGTCGCGCTCGCAAGGGTGGAATGCAGGGAGGGTGCACACTGTCTGCTCACGCGCTCAAAGGTATGTGGCGGGTGGGGGGGTCGGAGCGGAAGTGATCGGTCGGGGAGATACGCGCGCGTCGTCATTCCGCTTACAAAAAAGCGCAACATCCAAATTTTCGGTTACGGCACGAAATGATAAGGCGAGAAAGAAAAGAGCGTGCGCTTAGGTCGTAGTGCTTTCCAACTGATGTAAACACCAAAACATAAATAAGCGGAGAGGTTCCAATGTTTTTGATAATGTTCTAAAAAAGAAATGTTACGCGCGTCGAATACGCCATCAGCGCCAGTGCGCTTGCCAAAACCGAAATCACGTGGCCCGCGCGCCGCGCGGTAAATGTTCAATCCTGTTTGATCGCTCTTGTCAGTCCTGTGCCGCGGTATTCTGTGAATTCTGCGATTTCCCCGAGCGTACTGCATATCCATATACACATTGTACGTAAGATGCATCATTTTTTTTATAGATGTCATCTGGAAATAAGCCTGTGGTGTACTGCCGCGAGTCGTGTATGTACTTTTACGTGACAGCCACGCTCAGGAGAAAGTTTCACCCGTAACAGCGAGTTCGTGCGCACAGGTCTTGTCCCATCCCAGGACGAGCTCAGCTTCGACTGGCAATGCTTTCGGGACGTTTCCTCATCTGCCGGATACCCTGTCGTGTGTTTCGAAGTGACATTGCCAGTGAAGGAGACGCCTCCCAGTGGGTCAAGTGGTGCGGAGGAGCGACCAACACATCGTGGATGAACTTTCCTTGTTTTACTTCCGCTGCACGCACCAATCCAATGCAATATTCCTTGGCAAAGCTTTGAGATAAGTTGAATATTTCGGTTTCCTAAAGTCATCTTCGCGCATTGTAGTAGTGACATGCGGAGGAGCATATGCAATGTACTGTGGTGAAGCAAAATAAAAGCGCAAGGGAGCCACTTCGCAAATGTATTGCGAGCTAAAAGATATTGGGCAGAAACAATCGACGATGATTGTCAGTGTAAGTGAATAGCCCGAAACAACGAGTGAGTGAACGCTTTCTTGTGGAGTCCGACCACAGATGATTGCCTTTGATATGAAAAGCCCTTTCTAAAGAGGAGCATTATCTCGTGATTAATTAAGCAGTTCTACGCATTCTTTTCGGAGCCCAAAGCTTTCGATTTCCTTCAAACAGAATTCGTGCACAACGGCTACTCAAACAGCTGTTTTTCGTTTTTTAATATTTTTTGCTGGCTGTTTTTTTAGTTCGCGAAAGAGTGCTAGGTCGCGTGCGTTAGGTTTTCGTACGGGGCAGGCAATATGCGCGAAACAAGGGCTCAAACCACTGCAGCTTTGTCCCTGATAGCTTTGAATGTTTTCGAGTACACTCATTAGGCATCTCGGTGCTCGTTCTGCGACAGGGAACGGGGGGGGGGGGGTGCGCTCGTACAGTTATGGAACGCATACTATGTCCCGTGGCAGTGGCCTTCACTTATGACGTTTCACCGCAATACACACCGTACGCTTCATTGCGTGAGACACTTGCGCTGAGGCAAAGCTGACATCAAAATTTCACGCAGAAACTTCTGTGGTCTATGTATGCGCAAGCATCGTGCTCATCTCGACGCAGCCCAGTGTCATGATCAATGTTATGAAATTCGACCCTACCCCTTTGACTCTTAGCAGCACTTATCGGTCGTCATCAAACTTATTGGACTATATCCGACCATTATCAACCCGTATAGGTTGTTATCTACCTTATCGGAGTCAATCCGACCCTTGTGAACCCTTATCGGTTATTATTAGCCTTATCAGAATGACTCCGACTATTAAAGGCACTCATCGCTCTGTAGCACTTTGTCCATCCGCGTCGAACCATTATCAACCGTGATGAGACCCATATAACCCCTCATCACTCCTTATCAGCTCACTGACTTCTTATTCGTGTGTGTTGCTTGACGCGAAGCGCATGAGCCCTCAGAGATCGGCGGCGTTGCAGTCGATGAAGGAACGCCTCAATGGAAGGCACATCCAGCGACCACCGCAACGCATCGGAGAGTTGGCGTGTTTGGCGTTAAATTTTCGCAAAGTGGGAATTGTCCTGGTGTCTACAATGCTCCAAGTCGGCTCTACAAGTCCTAGAGCTTACTTTTATTCAACCATCACCAAGACTTTCAGCAAAGCCTTCAAAAAATCTCCTTTGACTTTTGTTTTGTACGGCCGGTACAGCACATTCATATGTTTCAGGTATTTTCACCGACTACAAGCGTGGTTGTTTAGCCCTTTAGGTAAGACACTCGGCTTCTGAGCCTGGGGTCGTAAGTTCAAAACTAACCACCACCAACATTTTTTCTTTCGAATTTACTCCGTTATGGATTACACATTACTTTCTTTAGACATTATACACTAATTTCGTTACAGCGATTCGTTTTACGTGACCGACGGACGGATGGACCAGTTTCCTCGTTGGGTAAGCGTATAAATGCTTAGGCGTTTAAAAACGAAATTATGCATCACTGCTTAGACTTTTGCGGCGTTTGCTTTTCGTTTCAAGCTGCCCCCCGCGCATTCACCTTCGTTACCTCAAACACGTGCTATATTGAATTCACCTGCTCAAATGACAGCATTGTGTGATAACGCCACGCCCTCTAATATTATATATTAACGCGACAGCGTTAAGGAGCTCGTGTCGCAGAAAAGCCGGTGTCGTCGGTGTCGGCGTCGTCGGCGTTGGCCGTGAGCGATAAATCCCAGGAGGCACTTCAAGAATAAAAAACAACTTGCAACATGGGCTGGGTGGGAATCGAACCTGGGTCTCCCGAGTGTGAGACGGAGACTCTACCACTCAGCCACGAGTTCGATGCTTCAAAGCGGTACAAAAGCGTCTCTAGAGAATGCGGTGTTGCCTTAGAAATGAGCTGTTTCTAATGCTCAGGCGTGTGTCGCTTGCTCAGGCGCACATTTCGTTGCCGCGCCAAACGCGGCGCTGCTCGACGCCCACCGCGTCCGATGCGGGGCGCGTAGTCGCTGCGCCGTAGCCCACTGTCTTACACCCCTTGGCGGGTCGACGGGAACGCTGTCGCGTTCCACTCTTGAAGGCGAAGCTTAAGCGTCCTCCAATTTTATTTATATATATATATATATATATATATATATATATATATATATATATATATATATATATATATAAATATATACATATATACACGTTATAGATAAAGATCAAGAGTCCATTTTGATTTCTTCCCCCAGCAGAAGTTTTCAATCGTGCCTATGCAATCGATGCTGGAGCACGACAACAAGGTGAGCGCCGACCTCGTAAGGATTCATGGTAGTATGGGTAACAGCGCAAAAGTGTTCTTTTGCCCATGTGTTATTCGAGCTGTTACCAAAAGTACGATGAATACAATTGATCCGCGGATGCACAAAGCGCGCGACACCAGAACAGCGAAAAAAAACGCGAGACACGCATTTCATTTGCCATGTTCACCACGGGATGGCAACCGAAAAGGTACCACCAGAACCTCAATAAATAGGGCTTAGCATGAGAACTTTATTTTTTTCTTCTTGTATCCTTCATTATATATAAAAAGCTGTTTTCGTTTTTGCAAGCACTATTAGTAGTATTTAGCGTGTTGGTAGAATGTCACTTTATATATATATTGAAGCGGAACTTCCACTATTGAGCTTTCTAGGCGACGGCTTGACCCCCCACCTCCTAGCGGGCGCGCGTTAGGAGGTGGGAGGGACGGGGTCGGTCAGTGCGCATCTCCTCTTCTACTGCAGATGCGGTGGCTGTGCGCGGTCGCCTGCGTCCTCAACCTGGGACGCAGTCTGCGCTGGGTTCAAAGGCTAGCCGGCATGATGGCTTCGTGTGCGCTGTGTTCTCCTGCGTCTGGTCCACGTTGAAGTGAGAAGCGGCACTGAGGGGAATTTGCTCGCTGCGGCTGCTGCCCTTCATCACGCCAGCATTCAGTCAGCGCGTGTTCGTGAGCATCGAGTGAGATGTGTTTGTCCGCCTGTGTGCGAGTGACCATGTGGCTGTTAATTTATTTAGTAAGCGAACATTTGCAGCCTTTTTATACAGTCGATAAAACGACTAATCTTACTTGCTATAGCTCTCTAATATTTGGTTTCGCAATCAATGCATAGTCTGTCGGGCGAAACGATGATCATTTTTTATCAAATGTCACCCCGCACAAGCCACTAGTAGTTATCGCAGTGATGTTGTAACCCAGCGAAACCTTCCTGGGAATACGCACAATCAGATTTGGTGGGCCCTTCCATCGTCGGCGTGGGCGTTATTAATTTAGTAAAGCCAAAAGCGAAACACGAACAGTATTATAGAGTGCGTCGGGATCGAGTGGCGGAAACGCGATAACGGAGTTCACCGATCGAAAGCTAATCACGGGCAAAGTGCAAGACAAGGCGAGTGACCGTAAGCGCTGCCCTTGGTTACCTCTGAAAAGGCCATTGTTCCGCACGCTATAAATACAAAAAATAACAATAAATTTATTTTTTTATTGCAAGGAAGCAAAATAGAAACACTCGCACTAAGAATGCAGAATATCTCAATAATCAGCCAACTTTAAAGAAGTCAAAGAAATGAAACCAGTTAGGGACCCCAGTACAGAGCTCATATATCCTGCTCCCAGCATGTTGTTGCACTTGTTGTTGTTGTTGCCTTTAAAACACTGCCTCCGAGCTTCACGTAGGATGCTATCACGCCCCTTTTATTTCCTTTGGGACACGGAGAGGTAAAAAAATTTTCGCGGAGCTCGCTGAAGCATTCGGCTAGTGTGACAGAGGAAACCGTGTGGCGCGATTTCGCGTCCTACCAGCACTGGGAACATTTTTGTTTTATGTTATCACACAACACTGCTGGGAAATTAGTCCAAGGCTTCGCGCTGCACACAGACTCTGGGAGCAGTGGCCACTATGCATGTATCTTGGAGGCCAGAACGACTAATGCTGTAGTGGACGACTATTACACTATGCGGATTCCATTAAACTCGCGTGTGCCTGAGATCCTTCGTTTTCATGCTTGTAACAAATAACGTCGGCGGCACGAAGAAGACCACACGGGACAATGATGATGATGAGTCTCAAACGTGACGCGTACCCGCAACAGAGGCTGCACCAAGAATAAGAAGATTATTCGAAAACTATGTCAAGTACACCGACAACACCAATGCCCACAGCGACGTTGCAGTGGCAATGTCAGGTAGTTTAACCAGTAGCTCACAGGATTCACAGCCGTCAAGTGTCCTATTATAAATCCAAGTCAAGTCAAGTCAAGTCAATTTATTTCAGCATTTCTTTTGTACAAACAGAAGAATGCTAGGACAAGCACAAAAAGCTGCTGAGTACTGCAAATGTATATGTGTAAATGAAGTCAATCAAATTTCGTAGGTGGCACTGTGTCATTTCGCTCGTTCACAGTTTTAGTACAGGTTACGGCCTCAGAGTTGGTCAATCGCCAGAAGGGACCTTCAAAACGAGTAATCCAGTCTCAAAAAGCTTCATCCGCGCCAGTAGTGCTCGTTCTGGCCTCCGAAATGCATGCACAGATGCTACTAAACTCGGAGTCCATGTGGAGCCCACAGCTCTGTACTAACTGTCCTACACTGTTGTTGTTCGAGCCAGTTCGCTCATAAAGGTCTGTCTTTTGAGAAGCTGCGGCTCAACCCACTCATCGGTATTGTGCGTTGCTCCAACGCGCAGCATTTTCGGAACCTTGGGTCCCGTTCCCAAAGTGGCCTGCGCTTCTGAACGCTTGTGCTCGTTCTCCCGAATTTTGAAGTTTCATTCGACTTCTTAGCATAGCGGGAGTTTTGTTTTGTGCATGTGTATGTACAGATTTCCCGTTAATAACGTTCGCCCTACCTTACTGGAGTTATTTCCATGCAATAAAAAAATGAGTTCCTATATATGGCCGAGTGGTTACGCTCGACTCCCAAATGTGCATAGCATCGCTATTCACTAGCACCGGTTCGCAATTCTGGAATGAGGCGGTTGCGTAGTCGTCTCGACGTGGTTCACACTGTACTATTACACAAATATAATTGTGTTTTAAATATTATAACAGATATTCATTCAGTTCTTCATACCTTGATTCATTTGTTCATACCTTCATACCTTATTTCTTCATACCTTGATTTAATACATTTGTATACAACCACACAACCCCTCATCTACTCCCCCGGGACTCAAACAAACCGCCATAATACCGTTATGTTCTTGTCGAGTTGGCCGTAATGGGTGAACGCAATTAAGTGAGGAAAAAGCTGGCAAGCGAAAATAATGTGATAGTCTTCACCGCAGGATAATGCTGGTGTTGCAGTGAATGAGTTCAGAGCCGAAGGAATCACTGAAGGTCGTTATTTGTTGTTTGTTATTGTTACTATCATCAGTGAAAGAATTAACTGGAGCTTAACTGTAACCCCATCAGTCGGCTAGCGAATTCAGCCCACGGAAAACTTATGTTCATCAAATTTCTCGCACCTTCAGCATCATGAGTGACATGCGGCTTCAGAAATAATTCGCAATTCTAATATTTTCTACGAGTTTGGTTAAAGCCGTAAATATGGGATTCGCGCCTTTACACTCGCAAAACCTTCAAGTGCGGAACGTCAACTATGTCACGCGAGACATCGCTTGGAAAAAAAGAAGCGAGTGACTTCAGAAATTTCAATGACTGGCTCATTTGCGCATATTCTGAATGTTGCCAACTTTCATACCCGGCTTTTCAACTCAATTGTAATATGAATAGGCTAGAATGGCACGAGGGACTTCGAAAAAAAATATTTCGATAAATGCAAGAAATGGCGAAGATTTAGCGTCGGCATCGCCGAATCGATGAGTCACGTAATGGGCGTGATAGGACCCTTGGTACCACGTGCACATAACTGTAAAATCTAATAACAACAAAAAAGTAAAAAAAAACGATGGACAATAAACAAAAAATCAATCAGAAATGCCCGGAAGCATTAAGGTGGTTGCAGTATGAAGACGGAAACGGTGAACCCCAATTTGTCTAGTTCGACTGCTTACTTTCGAAGGCAGCGCAAAAAGAGGACCCGCCTCAAGACTACACGGTGAAATAATTTACACCCTTCAAAGTGAATAAGAGTAAATCGGTCTATAACTCGCACCCTTACACCCTTTTTGGTCTAAGGGTGTGAGTTATATACCAACTTACACTCTGATTCACTTCTGAGGGTGCAAGCTGTTTTACAGTGTACATGCTAACGTTGGGACGAACACGAATGAAAACATCGATAGTTTTCAAGGCGTTTCACTGACGTGTGCAATTGGGAATGTTAAGTGATTCGACGGAGGAATTGTACGATTTCTTGCAATGGTAATGAAAAATGGACCGGCGCTACAAGATTTCGAACACCGGAACTGCTGCATGCTTACGATTCATTTAGCTCGGCGGCAAGGATGGTTAACACGTTAGCGTGGATATTCAGTTTAGAGGTCGCAAGTGAAGTGGACAAGTAAGCCCGTTTTCTGCCAGCTCCATTCATAAGGATCGTTGTAAAACAAGCTTCTGAACGCACGTAGGCGCGATTTCAACTACGGCAATTTGATTTGTTATCTCATGCCACACAACATGTACAGGAACTGATAAAGAATTGACAGGGACGATAAGTTGCGCGTTCCAGGAACACAAAAAAAAAACGAGTGTTAAGGGGAAGTCAATTTATATACGCCTCCTACTGGAAGTGGCAAACACATCCACAAACAATGTGCGGGTCATTCGCACACCTGACGGTGAAGTAATTAGCAATCAGTAAGTAAATAGGAATGCTGATATCACCTTATTTTATTGCCACATTTACTGAATTCCGGCGATAAGCTGGTCGACATATTGAATACCGCTGGTACAATTTGCGTAAGTGCAAGAGTCGACGTTGAGAATAGTCGAACCGGCAATGTCGTCTGTCAGGCGTGAAGCAGTGCACCAACTAAGCAACCACGCCGTCATCGGCGTCAACTGGAGACCGATGCGTCTCGTCGAAGAAGTGCCGCCCGAGCACGTCTGCGAACACTGTCACGTGATTCCGCAGAGAACAGTGTTGCTTCCCTGCAAGCATGCCTTCTGCGGGCTCTGCTGCGAGGCGAACTCGTCAGCGAGCCGGAGCGTCTGCCCCATCGACCAGCAGTCCTGCGGGAAAGACGAACTCCAGACGATGGTGCTTCCAGCCAGAATAGCGAACAGCTTGAAGGTGAGGGACGAATCACAGTCTTGTTCCTGCGGTTACTGTTCTCTTTCTTTTGTTTGTTTGATTGTTGTTTCTGTTTTTTTTTTTAAGCGAATGTTTCTTTGCCAACCAGCCCAGGTATGGCATGGCTGTTGAGTGAATGAGCATCTCAGCGAACACGTGTGTATGTGTACTTGTCTAAAAAGGGGACATCTGCACCAAATGCAAGTAGCAGCGAACAGGCTCATATAAACCTTGTATGGCTGACCGTCCAAGTAGCGCCATTACGCGAACCTCTGTTCAGCGTAACAAAAAAAAAGACATTCTTAAATAGAAACGTAACTAATGATGAGGACTCAAAGGTCCTCCTAAAACACAGCGCCCCCTTAACCAAATTGTATTCAGCGTATTCGCTTCAATTCCTTGATTTTGCTCGACTGAACCATTCGGTATATGCCGCTGGCTGTGCACCTATTCTTGGTCAGTCCTCCAGAATAAGCCCTCCACTGTGACAGAGGAGGTACAGGATCCATAATTGTGGCAGTATATGTGTAACGATTCTCTGCCCATACAACAGTCATGGCCATCCTATCGTCGACAGCTATACCCCACAACGCTCTCGCCTTCGTGGCATCGCTGGATATACATATGACACTGTGTGACCTCCTAATTCGGCATTCGTATTTCGGCGCGCATTGCAAGGGTATTGTATTGCATATGAATAACTATTACACGATAATCAAGTTGTGACCTGGTTGATAAACATCTCACGAGATTTCACGTCGCTAAGAATGAAAGAATGCGGTTAGCGCGAACAAACAACCGTGGTTGCTTAGTGGCTATTGTGTTGTGCTGGTGAGCAGCATGTCGCGAGATCGAAGCCCGGCCACGGCGGCCGCATTTCGATGTAGGCGAAATGCGAAGAAACACCCGTGTACGCAGATTTAGGTGCACGTCAAAGAGCCCCCGATGGTGCAAATTATTGCGGAGGCCCCCACTACCGCGTGCCCTCATAGTCAGATCATGGTCTTAGCACGTAAAACCCCATAATTTAATAGAAAAGTTAACGAAGCTAGCGCGAATCGTCGATAACAGGTTCTTTCTCTTATGCAAGAGCGTCTTTCTTAGTAGCGGAGTGTTTGTCTCGTCTGACTGCAGTGCTTCAATTCGGACTCTACATTCGTGCCGCAGACATTTTTGAAATGTCGAAATTGTTTCGAAATGTCGTACTGTTGTGATATTGTTGTGACATGGAATCCGTTGTGTACTGTAATATTCTTGGTTATAATAAATTGTATTGTTGTGATGTTGTTCTGCTACTGTTCTATAGATTGCAGTACAAATGTAACCTACTCTTATCTAAGCCTTGCGGGGGCCTGATAGTATATTCGAGTAAATTACTGAATTATACGTAACTGTACGAATTGTCGTTATTTGTAAAGCATTAAATTAGCCACTTCACTGAAGCTTCGCGTAACGCATTCTCCTATATGTGCCTTGTACCTGCATATCTTTTTACGAATTCCGAGAGGCAACAGTTATGCTGGGCAGTCGCCTCATACGTGACCTCCGGAGTTTAAAAATGGCGAAAGTGCGACAAGCAATTCAGAAGCATTTGAAAACTCTGCGAAAGGAAAGTGGCAGCTAAGAATTCACGCTGAAAGCTCCTCTGGGAGTTGTCTAAGTGCGCGTATGGACTGTGCCACTTGTCATTATATATGACATTATCATGACATGTGTCATTATCAATGACATGAAACGTGATTCGACTTGTACAAAGGACAGCGCTGCAGCGACATGAACTGCTGCGAACGGCGGCGCAAGGTGAATTGATGACGCAAGCAAACTACGTCAGGTGGCGGCACCAGGTGCGCTGACGACGTTCCCCTCATTATGAGCCGTTATCGCTGCTTAGCGCCTTATCCATCCGCGTCGAACGATTATGAATCATGATCAACCGTGCTACGGCGGCAGGCCGTATCTTCAACGCGGCCTGCAATGGGGGCAGAGAGCGGCGAGTGCCGGTAGCTTCGTCAGCGCTGTGTTCTCGCCGCTTGTAGTTCGCTTTGAAGCGAGAGGCAGTGCAAAGGTGAATTGGCTCGCTTCTGCAGGTCCTGTTATACAGCGAAGCTGTATATGGCTGGCCGATTAGTCCGTCCGTCCGTGCGTCGCCTACTCGCCGAAAACTCGTCGGCGCAACCCTGTGCGCACGCGCAAAAAAAAAAAGACAAATCGCTGCAATTTCTCTGAATGTTATCTTCCGTCTACGTATAAAGCGCATTACCATTTCCGCGTGATGTTATCAGTCGCGACGGTCACTCTGAATGTTATAATCTTATCGACCATGTTAATGGCCATGTAAAAAACATGATGGCGGTGCTCCTTCGCTCCCATTGCAGCGTCAAAAGACATAATAAAACTCAAGAGTGTACCCACCAATCGTCGAATTTAACGTCGACCTAAAGTGCCCAGACGGCAAATGGAATGTATCCTTCCTATTGGAAGGGCTTGGAATTGAGCGCAACACGGACACCAATGTGACTACCACACGTAACCGGTCGTGTATAGATTAAACCTTTGGCAAGGGCGTGTCCAACATAACAGTACAACTTATCGCGCTGTACTACAGCGACCACAAAGCTATGGTGACTGTGGTAACAAATGAGGCAAAATAAAGGCAATAAAAACCACGAAGTTACGTGTATGTGTCTGTATTCCATGAATTATCTTTTATTCAATCTTTTACCCAGATGTGATACCTGTTTTCCTGAGCGGATGTTTATGTTTTTTCTGATTTTTCACTGTGGTACGCAATATGATCACTTTGTTGGGTTTCTTTAACCCCCTATGTAATGCCCGTAAAGGGCCCTTAGGGTTTGTTAATAAAAAAATAGCAATCCTGTAGCAATCAATTTAAATCAATATAATTGTCAATATAGTCGTCCCACCAGAGCTTCGCTGGTTGTTCTTCTTCAAAGTGTGGAAGAACATTAAATTTTTCTTGAAAGCGATCGTCTTTCAGGACCGATGGACGATTTCCTTCGATGATTAAGCACAGGAAGGCTTACGCATTTAAAGATCGCGAGAAACTCTTGTAATACAGCAAACATAATCAAGCTTGTTCCAGCCTTTGGTATTCTCTTTTCAAGACTTTCAAGTAGGCTTCAGTGTTCTCTTAAGAAATAATTTCGAAGCTTTTAAAAACAAGGAAATAGTTGCATTTTGGGCATCGATTGTTTTGTAGAGTTACGAAGAAACGGTGTGCCACTGTTAGTTGTGAAACGAAAGAGGTTTAATTAATGCCACTTTCATCAACTGCATTAAGCATTACTATAGTATTTGGCGCTAATGTGCGTTGATTACAGTAGGTTAAAGTCATTCAGGTTGTACGACGAAGTTGTTTTCGGTAAAAATGTAGCTAAACGAGCAATACGGCGGCATTTTTTTCTTTCTTTTTTATCTGGTTCAAACCAAATACACTGAACCTTACGTATGACCACGACATCTGAGAAATAGATAGCAACTCCAGCGATGGCAGCTACAGTTTGTGATGTCATGCGCAAGCAAGGTGAACAATCCTCTCAATTTAACTGCGTCCCTTGACGTGCTTTCATCAAACTGCTTCTATTGTCTGAGAGGTGTGTGAATGGAAACAAGATGGAAAAAAAATATTAATACGTTCTTTTGTACCAAGTTATCAGTCTTCTAGATAAGGCAGTTGTTTTTGTTCAGTAATATTATTGTCTGGATAAACAAAAGGTGATTGAGTGAACTAATGTAAAGGTTGAGCATTTGGTCGTACTTGTGTACCCGCTCTCGTTGTTGCGTCAAAACCAACTTTTAATTCGGCAATTTTTATGAATGTGCACATTTTCGCCCTTAAGGATACCAGCCATCCTACGACGTCACAGGCTAACTGGGAGTTGTATTGAGAAATGTGCAACAAAGCTGTCACTGCATCTTAAAATACACGTTTCACTCTCATATTGTGGCCAATTCTTCTGAACACCCAGTCTTTTTTCATAAGTAAAGATCCACTATATTGTACTAAAAAAAATAACAGTGACTCAACTTAGAAAGCAGCTGCAAGAGCCACGACATCCTAACTGCAAAATATACTTTAAAACAACGTCAAAACGACACAATCCGTTGGAGTTTTGGCACGTAATTCCTAAAACGGAGGTTTGACCTTCATTTTTTCTCTAATTTTCAATGCATCCCCACTTATTTACATAAACTTTATTCTACATAGGTGGAATAAAGATTCTTGCAAAGACTATCAGCGTGCAATCAGTTGTGATATGGTCGGTGTGCGGAATATATATGGTGGTGTAACCAACATATTCATGACAGGTGGCACACGAGTTTCGCTTTACTCTCTTCCTGCCATGGCAGCAAACGTCTTTCTGTCTTCTTATGCTAACCATATCGGTGCTACCTTTTCATCATAATTTTGTCTGTAGCAATGACTAGCAATACGAAGCCTTTATTTGAAACTCTATATTGTTCTCAAAACAATAGCAAAAAGTAATAAGAATAATAAAATGTTTATGCACCCATAAATAGTTGTGCCGTCCGAATGACAGAGTCAGCGAGACTCAGAAGTTAAATTGTCATGATTTCCTAATTTGCAGAAGTACAATAAAATTATCAAGCCGTACAGACTGAAATATATCGCTCCTGCAGCAATAATAACTGACCTACATTTTTACGAACTCCAACTGAAAAGTGAAATCGCATTGCCCTGACGAACACGCCTCTTGTTCGAAACGTTGGTTTGGGCCTGAGGCTGCCATTGCTCATACAATGTGGATCACCTTCACAAAAAGCGTGGGACAGGGATCACACGTATATTTCATTCATAGAGAGACACACAATCTTGTTCCCTTTTCATTTATTTTCTCTGCACGTTTTTTTTTCTTTCCATAATGCGGGGGTAGTCAACCAGGTATAATCATCGTCATCATCAGCCTATTTTTATGCCCACTACAGGACGAAGGCATCTCCCTGCGATCTCCAATTACCCCTGTCCTGCGCCAACCGATTCCAACTTGCACCCTGCGAGTTTCCTAATTTCATCACCCCGCCTACTTTTCTGCCGTCTTCGAGTGCGCTTACCTTCTCTTGGCAACCATTCTGTAACCCTAATTGTCCAACGGTTATCTAACATGCGCATTAAATGACCAACCCAGCGCCATCTTTTTTCTCTTCATGTGAATTAGAATATCGGCCATCCCCGTTTGCTCTCTGATCCACACCGCTCTCTTCATCTCTCTTAGCGTTACGCCTGACACTTTTCGTTCCCTCGGTCTTTGCATGGTCCTTAACTTGCTCTCGAGCTTTTTTGCTAACCTCGAAGTTTCTTCCCCGTATGATAGCACCGGTGTAACGGAATATTAGCACACTTGTCTTTTCAGTGACAGTGGTAAGCTGCCAGTCAGGATCTGGAAATGCCTGCCTTATGCACTCAAGCCCATTTGTACTCTTCTGTAAATTTCCTTCTCGTGATCAGGTTTCCCCGTTAGTAAGCGACCTAGATAAACGTATTACTTCATGGACTCTAGAGGTTGACTGGCGATCTTGAGCTCTTGCTCCCTTGCCAGGCTATTGAACGTTATCTTTGTCTACTGGAAACTAATCTAACCCCGCTCTTACGTTTTCTGTTAAGGTCCTCAATCATTTGTTGAATTGGTCCACAGTGTAGCTAAACAGGGCAATGTCTCCTGCAAACCGAAGGTTCCTGAGCTATTCGCCGTTAATCCTCACTCCTAACCTTCCCAGTTTGATAACTTGAATGCTTCTTCCAAGCATTCAGTCAATAGTATTGAAGAGATTGTGTCTCCTTGCCCGATTTTTTTTTCTTTATATGTATATTTCTAATTTTTGGTGTGGAAAAGCAGGGTAGTTTCCAGTGGCGGCATGTCCGGGTGCAGAGATTCTTAGCACCCTCTGCCGCATCGCACGTATGACCACCGCCTTGGCAAGCTGCGCCGTAGCCGCTGGGGTCTGAGGGTCACTGCTAATTGTAAGAGTCATGAAGGAGGTTGTGGGTGAATACTGCACAAGGGAGGCCAATTCCTGTTCTGGTGAGGGAGTGTCCTTGTTGAAGCTTAGTGGGCCTTAATAGCCCAATAGCTTAATAGCCCCACTGGCTCTCGGCATGTTTCTTTTGCCGGTGTGAGACGCCATTCCATGCCTGTAAATGTAGTGTACTGGCGGAGGATTCGAGCTTACGATGTTCAGCTTAGAAGCCCGATGTCCTACCTCTGCTCCACGCCACCACCTCACTCACGTTGCTCCAAATGGAACACTTCCAATCAGACACTTCCAAAAATATATATATACCGCAGTTAACCATATAGTAATCTATTTCACTTGTCCTCAAGGAGCAATGAAAGAAGCGAAAGCGTGCAACGTCAAGAGATCCATGCCAAATCAAAAGAAATACCATACTATCCGGGTCCCTATAAATATTCATCGACTGCAACGCCACTTTTTCCTATAGGGATTTAGGTAAAACACTTAATGGTAGGTAGCGTCGAAAAAGAGCATTGATTCGAGGACCATTTTTGAGTACGGCTACCTGTTACGCTATCTCTCAACACCTTCTTATATTCTTGTTTCGTCTTTTTAGGCTCACTGCTGGAATGAAAGCAAAGGTTGCGAGTTTGTCGGCACCATGGAGGCTCTCCTGCACCACTACGAAGAAGAATGCGACTTCCGCTTCCTTCAGTGTGCAGTAAGCGGAGCGACCGTCCTGCACAAAGACCTACCGGCCCACTGCAAAGCTGGGTGCGTCGGTTCTGGTGCCGAAGCGTATTTCGCGTGCTCGAACCAAACGATCGCTCAGGACACCATGCCCTCGGCCGAATACATCAAAGATACCATCGAGATATTAAAGAAGCAACTCGAATACTTCCGCAAACGTCTCTCCGAAAACCAAGATCGGATAAACATCCTCGGCGAAACGTTGGCGGCGCAAGAGCGCAAGTTGCAAGAACTGGAACTCCAGCGAGCAGACGGCGGGCGCCAACCGAAGGGCGGCTTCTCCCACAGGGTCCGAAAGGTCATGCAGCGAAGCTTCCGCGCAGTGGGCCGCGCCGTCTCAAGTAGGCAGACACCGAGGGAGCAAGCCGTATCAGTCGAGCATCTCGTCGACACAGTCGCTATGGAAGGCAAAGCGTGTTCGCGGGAGAACGAAGGTTTAGTCAAAGATGATGGGGAGTTGCCGCAGAGTAAACCGCTCGAGTGAAAGCCTGTCTGGCGCAAGCGCGCAATCCTAAGGCGGCCAGAGTGGCACAACACATCACGGAAAATCAAGTTACCGATTTCAGTTGCAATTACCGCATTCGAAAATCTCAATGATCACAGTTAGCGATTACTTCCTTACGAAAGTAGCTGAGTAATTACTAAAATAAGGTAATAGTTTACTTTTCATTACTTTACTGCCAGAGTTAGTCACAAACACAGTGAATAAATTCAACTGCCAGGGCTCTCTGAGTGCGTCCTCGGCATCCAATCACATGCTGTTTGTGTTTGCCTAAAATTCCTTTTAAAAATTTTTTGTTGGTCATCTCCTATCGTTTTATTAGGAAAGCATCAGCAGCAACATTGAAAACCTGCTCGATCTGTGCGCTACAGGGAAGGGCTGTGTTGTAACGTACCAACAACCTGCGCGAACGATTTTGATTGCCTTTAGTCAATACCGCGATGCTTTCGGACGGGTCCCTTACCAAGCGCAGCTCTTAAGTGTTTCTGGGACTCTGAACAGGTTCTCCTGCTAGGGCCAATACAACGCTGCAAAAATTGTCCGTCGGTGATTTGCTGGCATCAGCGTCCGAAGTGGCCATTGCTATCGAGGAATAACAGCATCAGTTCAATTTATTGACGAAAAAATCTGGTGTAGATAGAATTTTGAAAATGCGGCAGCCGCAATTCGATAGACACGTAATGCAAAAAACGTTGGCGTAACTAAATTTATGTTCACGTTAAAGAAACCCTAGGGAGTCCTAACAACCCTTATAGCAGGATCGTAGTTCTGGCAAGTAAAACTCCATTATTTTTTAGACATCTCAAGGAGAAATTGGTCAGAACCACAAATCACATCGTGACTTGCATTCTCATTTAACCTTATTTTAAGGTTGCCAACATTTCACCCGGGTCAACCACGGTGGAGGATACTCATGGGTTTTAATTACATCTAGAAAACGACTAATCTGCTCTGGAAAGTATATACCGGCTCGTCTTATTATGTCGAAAGCAATAGAAGCCAGCAACACGGGAACAGCATGATCGCCCGCGTAATCATCTCGTGCCAAAGCCAACTTGATGCGTCTGTCATATCCAGCACGTGCCCAGTTCTCGCATATTTCCCAAGTGCTTTCATCGCGCTATGCAACGCTCTGTGTTTGACTGCACCGCATTCAAGATCCGCCCACATTCCGCGCTCCTTTCCTTGCAGCAGCCAACAAACAGACCTTGTTCCACATTACACCGCCGCTGCAAGATCTGCCCACATCGTAACACGACAGGTTCTAACTGAAATATTTGTTGTAGTGCAAATAAATGTACTCGTCGTGCCATTGCCGGCGTAATACCGCCGTCATCGTCTTTGCCGCTGTCGTTGCACATACGTTCGCATTACACACACAACTGCTCGCCTTGCAGAAGCATATTCGAATGTCTTTTTATCAAAGCCCCAATATATGCTGGACAGCCACCTAGCAGTTCAGTAGTGCGCATAGCACCGTTCCAGCTGTGAAGTGGGATATGGATAATTTTTTCCGCTTCTTGCGCATTTACAATGACTATAACACATTCAGAAAGTTATTTCCGAAATACACAAATAAACTTATGCTACACTGAAAGGAGCACTGGTGAGTAAGCAGGGCACTAGATGGCCTGTTCTGCGGTAGTATAACCAAGTACAGCTATACACTTTGACAACCGTATCACTAGCAGACGTCGACAGCCACGTAACTGCAGTTCGGTCCAGAAGTACAGCCAAGTTAGAACGCTTCGCGTCAAGAAACGCCACGAGGAACGAAGAGAAGTTTACTTGGACATTACCAAACGTAACGACAAAAGCAGAATCGCAATATCTGCGATGTTTTAGAAGAACTTCATTTCAACAAGAGACGGTACGAACACTGAGTCACAATGATGGCACAATTCCACAAGGACGATAACATATACAAAGTACAAAGCACTGCATACATGGCACGTTTCGTAAGGAGTGTCCGAGTCCACACTCACTAACATGTAATCACATAGACACACGGAAATGGACAGGTGCACATAAACTAATTGTCACATTAAACAAAATGATGAATATATACAGTGTACACAGTGGTTGTGTACAATGATGATGCGACACAGACACTCTACATAATTTTTAAGTGATGCTATGAGATGATTATAAAGAAAAACTGCGTTAGGAAAACGTTTATTTAAACAAGAGACGATACCAACACCGAGTCACAGTCATGGAACAATTTCACCAAGACGATAACATCTACAACAAACGAAGGATTGTAGACACGGTGCGTTTGACACTCTTGACGAATTAAGACCGCTTCCGCAGTTACAGCAGCAATGGCCCAAGGCATCCTGCGGAACTTGCACATTCTGTCTGGCTAGTCCAATTGGTTTTGAACTAGTACTTCCTCAATATACTAAAAAGATGTCACATTTCTGCGGCAAGTATATAGAATTTCGTTTGCGGGAACCGTCTTTTATCTAAAAGCCTCCATCAGAAGCAATTAAAATTTAAGTATGCAAGATATGTCACATAAATATGGACTGACGCTGTTTGGTGGGAAATTGTCGAGGCAGAAGAAAGGGCACTTGTCATATGTAGTGGGTGGGCTGTTTCAAATATTAAAAGCTGTACAAAGTTTCTAATTTAGGCTAAAACTGAGTGGCTTTTCCCCAACGCCCTTCAGAGGGCAAGGCTGTCTACAAATATCTAAACATGGAACCCTGGTGCGGCTATTGTTAAGCTAATATTACAAAGGTAAGTATACTCCGTATCAGTAGGTCCTCGCAGAAGTGTGGAAACTACAGGCTTCTTCGACCAATCAGCAGAACGAACACGTCTTAAACGTTGCCTCTGGCGTCCTGTCGCACTCTGGCGGCGACTCCTGCAGCGTAAAGGCTGTTTCACATGGCGCGATTTTCACTCAGCGACACGGCGATTCCTGTCGCTCGGCGACCGCCGCGACATCGTGGGCTCTCCGCGACCGGATTCCAACAAGTTGGTCGCGTCGTCGCTCAGTCACAGCAATCGGCGCGATGTGGGAGGGGCAATGTGTGTGACGAAACAAAGCGCCGTGAAAATAGGGGCTTTCCTGTTTTACCGCGCGTTGGTAGCTCCGTGGAGCAATGTCGCGCGCCAGTTTTAGCGATGTTTAGGGAATAACCACCAGTGTTTGTGGCTTACGAGCTTCATAAACAGTTTTATTTTCTTCCGCTTCCAGAATTCGTTTAAAAAGACATATCCAGGTCGGGAAAAGGACGCCGCTTCAGTATAACGCACGTACCCACTTGATCACCACCGACCGTCGTCAACCTCTTCGTCGCTACGAATTGCGCCAGCTGCTTATACATGCACACTCAACAGTAGCTTGTCCTTTTGCAAATGCAAATATTCATCCAGGAAAAATAGTTGTGGCTCCCACAGTAACAACGAAAGTAGAGTGTACTAAACGCAACCACTCCACCGACGCCGCGCAAGCCGCACGCTCATACTTGCGGTGTTGTGCAGCGCCTCACTCACCGTATCTGCAAGCTGTCGTAAAGTCTCGACGCCTTTAAACGTTCAAAAATGGTGTACCTATTCTATTATCGAATAAAAATAGGAAAATTCGAATATTTGACTAGTTTGACTGTTGTTCTTATTTAACGATGCAGGCATGGATACTTCGTGAGCAGAGGGCAACCTTGCGCATAGCTGCGACGGGAATCGCGCTGCTGCAAGCGCATGTGAAAGCTGTCAGCGAAAATCGCTCTGCGACGTGCGCGGCAGAACGATCTTTTTCGCCCCACTCGCGCCTTGTGAAACAGCCTTAAGGGGCGACAGCAGCTACGCCCTCTCTGCAACTTCGCAGCGAGATCAGCTGTTGCGACAGCAGTGATAGAACATTCGCTCTACGTCGGCTGACACCAAAAAAATAAGAAGGTGCTTTTCTTCCTTAACATTTTTTTTTTTGGGGGGGGGGGGGTGGTGCCCTTATGCAACTGCTACGTTTAGGAAACGGCTGTATGACCCTATTACGTGGCCGTAGGGACAAGCAGCCGGCGTCGGGTGCGGATCCCGCACATTGTAAGCGACCGCTAGTCACGTTGTTACCAGTAATGCGTTAGCATTAAGAGTGTCAAAGTGGGAAAACAAGCGTATGTGGGTAAAGTGTGGGAAGGCGGTCACATGGTAGAGGTAGAGAGCGTATGGGAGAGCCTATAAGAGCCTGTATGTTTGTGTATGCATATCTACATATACGGGGTGATCATTTTTAAGAGAGAGAGAGAGAGAGAGAGATTAAATGTTTATTTTGAGCAAGCGCAGTCTACGCCCTAGGTGGGCAGCCTCCTTATTTCAGGTAGCCGTGGGTCACGGCCAGCTCCCATGCCCATTCGATCAGGCTGCACTGTTTCTTCAGGTCCAGGTCTGTTAAATCTGCCTGTAACTGCTCCTCGGTAAGTGTTTGGGTGCCTAATGTGCCATGTTTTCGTACACACCACCATACCATATGACGTAGGTTGTCTGGGACATCACAGTGCTTGCAGATGCATGAGTGCTTAGATGGTGAAGTACGGTTCAGTAAGGTACCTTCGACGTAGATATTGGTTTGCAGTTTCATTTTCTAAGTGTTACTGCTTCTGACCTAGTTAGGCTGGGGTGAGGAGGCGGGTAAGTCCTTCTGTCTAGCCGGTAGTGTTGCAAAATATTTGTGTATTCTTTCCGGACTTCATCCTTCCTTCTTAGCGCGTCCTGTTAGCTTACCGAAAAATTTTTATAATGGTCTGTTGCAGATAACGTAATTGCAGTCCTCCAGCTGGATTATTCGGAAGGGCCGACATTACGTGCACAATATACCAAAACACATAGACAACTTATTAACATAACTGACTAATTAGCTTCTCAATTAGTTATTTCATGGCATATATTGCAACTCACGAATAGTAGCCGTTGAGTTTGTAAGGCGTTTGCAACTGGAATGAATTTCAAGAAAGACACCATGTGGAGGATATGTGGCATAAAATTCGTCGTAACAATGCACTATTGCGCTATTGTTCCACTTACTCAACTTATTAACATAAAGATAAAAAACTTATTAACATAAATGACTAATTAGCTTCTCGATTAATTATTTAATGGCATATATTGCAGCTCACGAATAGTAGCCGTTGAGTTTGTAAGGCGTTTGCAACTGGAATGAATTTCAAGAAAGACACCATGTGGAGGATAAGTGGCATAAAATTCGTCGTAAAATGCACTATTGCGCTATTGTTCCACTTACTCAACTTATTAACACAAAGATAAAAACTTATTAACATAAATGACTAATTAGCTTCTCGATTAATTATTTAATGGCATATATTGCAACTCACGAATAGTAGCCGTTGAGTTTGCAAGGCGTTTCCAACTGGAATGAATTTCAAGAAAGACACCATGTGGAGGATATGTGGCACAATATTCGTCGTAAAAATGCACTATTGCGCTATTGTTCCACTTACTCTTTTAACAAGACCTCGGAGCTGAAAAGTAGCTGGAATGCCTATGTATTTCGTCCCACACATCGGCAAATCATATCTCGAAACTGCTGTCATCCTGAAGATTAATTGAAAGTGGATGCATATATCGTGTTGTAAAGTCGCCGGCTACAATTCGTAAATAGTAATATGTGCCGTACTGGAATTAAACAGTTCATTATTTATTAATTTTTTGTTCAGTGGTTGAATAAGTGTTTTGATTTCTCGTGTTAGCAATTTCCTCCTCTTTGAAAAAGAAACATCCAACTCAAGGTCAAGTATTATGCCACCTGCCCCAACCGCGAGTTCTTAATATTCCGGAAAACTTAAAAGTCATCACCGCTGTCCGCTCTAGACCGCCGTCACTCGCACTTCTCTCCTCGAAGAGGCAGGACGAGCACCGAGTGAGCTCCTGAACAACAATTTGCGATGTGGTGAAAGCGGTTTAAATCTTGGATCCGCGACTTCAAAGAGGTGCAACGTAATGCTGACGCAGTTGCTCTCAAATTTACAGCTGAATTGCCAATAAATATTTTTGTTGTCCTCGTCGCGTGGTGCCACTTGAATACAACTTACGCAAAGAAAGCAAAAAAGGAACATCAGTCAGGCATAGCGGAGAGTATACGTGTGCTGTACCCTGGATATGATGAAGTGTCTGAAAAGCCTCGCCATAGCGTAGTAGTTACCTGTCAACTAAAGAAGCACTCGGAAATTCTTGGGGACATTTCAAACATTGAGAAACCAGGCCCCGGGAATTTCCGAAAGTTCTGAGAATTCCCTCATTGAACTTTGACGCCTTTGATGCATCAGTTTTGCTTGTTTCTGCAAAGTTCTGACCTTTTCCTTTTCTTGTTTTGTTTCCTTGTTCTTTTTTTTCCTTTTTTGATAGGGTTATATTTCAGAAAAGAATATATCCCAACAATTTGATGAGTCTATTGACCTAAGCCTGTGCGAACACTTTAATAACAGAGAGCTCGCCGTAACCCTATGGTGCCCAATAATTGTTTTTGTATCGCTTTCAAGACCGTCCGTATGTGTTCGGCGACGACGCGATTCGTCTGACAATATGAACGGTTTTCGTAGCAGTACATTCAAACAGTTGCAGTCGTGGCTACCATCGTCACTAACGTGGTATCACATCAGACTACGACACAACAAAGCAATTAAATATCTGGCAATGAGTAAAAGAATACGAGCATGTACTCAAACAATACCGAGAGAAAGGAACTGAGTGAATCCAGATATACTATATACTGCCAAGACGCATGACGCGTACGAGGACCATCACTGTGCCCGAATCGCATGGGACCAGCCCTCGGACCGTTCTCTACCGGACGAGATCGACCGCGCCAAGTTTGTGCTCCTAGAAAGAAAGGGGCGCTGACAAAAGGACTCCCGTTTTGTGTCTCGCATGGAATCTCGCCCTGACTGTCGCTGTCTGATAGCTCAGTATCGAGGGCCCAAATAAGGGACTCGCCCATAGGGAGCTGTGTATGCAGCATACGTCTTTGCTGTGACCATGTGTACTATCGGCCTAAATTCAAATGCGTCACTCTAGTGAGTTGTTGCGTTTTCGGGTTCACCCGGATTTGTAACCGTGACCTAATTATGGACTGCAATATGCGCACTGGTGACTACTCCTTGTTTCAAAACTGGCTACAGAGCTATTGCATGTCGCACTTCTACGTAATTACCCATACCGTAATCTTTCTCATCGGTTGCTTCCTGTTTGCGTTTCAATTTATACCGATGATACGTTAGACAAACAGAAGGCTGTGCCAATGAAAGTCCCAGAGGAATTCATCACCAAGTAAAGGACACGCCATTCTCTCATATTACCATACGTTCCAGTGCCATGCTTTGTTTTCTCTTTTTTTTAGCTTTTCTGTCCAGAGACAAAATGTCTTAATAAAGAAAACCAAAGGGGAAACTGAAGGCTATTCTATCCTGACAGGGGCTTCCTTGTTAGAAAGTACAGCCGTTTTATCCCGGCACCGTGATGAGGCCACGCGAGAAATCTCGCAGCTATAATATCCCATATTATAGTACCTATATCATAAATGATGATGATGATGATGATGATGATGATGAATATTATGCTACATCAAGAATACCGCTCGTTGTCCAAGCGAAACATCCTTGGACCTTCGCAATACACAGAGTGCGTTGATTATCGTTAGGCAGGTGCCTACGTGTGTTTCCAGCTTCCGTGACGTGCGCAGGTTGTCGGTATATTCTGGGTGTATTTCGAGCTACTGCAAATGGCATCCCGTATACGCACTAACTGTAGGTGTACCGATTATGACGATGATGATGATGACGAGGACGACGATGACGATGGTGATTTATCGTCATCCCCTTCGAAAGGGGGCGGTGGCAAGTAGTCACGTGGCCTGCTTGTACCAGCTGACTTGTAGCGTGCCACACCGTGGACGATTCGCGTAATCAACTTGGTGGCGCTTTTCTATGTCGGCGCGTGCCTGCCGCTGGTGCGTGCGTCTACATAAAGTATACGAAGCCTGCGTATGTGCAACGGTTGTTGCTGTCGCACAGGCTGTGCTGCAGCTGTTGATACGCAAGCAAAACATGTGCTACGTTCGTGCGTCTGATCTGTCTTGAGTTTCTTGCTACAGACGAAGAACAGCGAGCTGTTAGTGACCGACTTCAGCCATGTCGTTAAATAAAGCTAGTAGAATATATTGGAACGTGAAAAGACCTATGGCGTTCAGTATAATTATTCCACGCTTCCACCAGCTGGAAATTTCGGTGAGCAAGTTATGCACGGATAGTTGGGTCAGGTTATTTCAACAAATTCCTAATTTATTCATTCAGGGTTTGGCTTCCGCGGCGCGCGGGCATGTAATCATGTGAAGACCTTTCGTATGTTGTTCGCTGCGAGTTAAGCGCGGAAATAAAATAATTACGCGGAACTCGGCGCAAGAAAAACGGCCGAATTGGCTGTTTCGAGACGCAATGCCTGTTTACCCATTGAAAGTCCTGCCGTGAACTCAAAAATTAAAAACTTCAATTATTGACCGCTAGTAAACTGGATATTGGCACACAACACTTAACCTGGTGGCGGAAGAGGACAAATGTCTGAACACCATGGGCCTCATGTTCATATAACTGACTTTGTCATATGCATTAGTTTCATTATTGCCATTTCGTGCACGAGATAATTGAGACCGTTTCATATTTTGCAAGTTCCACAGACGACCGGACGTCTATTGTAAAAGGCATTACTGGTGGGCATGAAATAATGTAAATAATTAAGGTTTTATTATGAAGGGAACTACACACGAACTTCACATTTCACTTTTGTTTATGAAACAGGAAACATTTTGTATACAATTCGATATGTCAAGGTCGTTTTCCTAGAATATTTGTACTCGGTTCGATTCGCAAACTTCCCTGTTCAAGCACCTCTACATTCTTTTTTACTACTTCTGCGTCACTCGCGAGTCAAAGTTCATGCAAAAAGGCGCGGTGTAGCTTTTGCGATGCCTAGATTGAACACTAAGCTGGCATGAAGTAGTTCGCGAAGCGTAGAGCCAAGTCAAGAGAATTATACTTTGATTCTTTGTGGGTGTCGCGCCGGCGTGGCCGATAAGCGCCCCGAAGGGAAGCGTCATCGTCGAGGGCGGTAACATCCTTCCGTCGTCTGAATAACTTATCTATGTGCACGTTCTCCTTTCCGCGATAGATATGGAACAGAGAAGGCAAGACGCAACGGTCTACGACTGAAGAAACGCCGACGGGACTTCCCGGTAGTGAAGAAAAGGCCTGTCGATAGTCATTCTGGCACGCTGTCAAGAAGGAGCCACCGTATACTATAGTACGGGGTGCGAGTGTCTTGCCAAAGTGTCAGGCCTTCTGTCAGCCATCTGCTTCGAGATGCCTTCCACAGTGATTCTCACTATCTGCGTCCTTCTGCACGCATCGGAACTGGGAGCATCCGCGATAGATATGGAACAGCGAAGGCAAGACGTAACGGTCTACGACTTATAAGAAACGCAGACGGGACTTCCCGGTAGTGAAGAACAGGCCTGTCGATAGTCATTCTGGCACGCTGTCAAGAAGGAGCCACCGTATACTATAGTTCGGGGTGCGAGTGTCTTGCCGAGGTGTCAGGCCTTCTGTCAGCCGTCTGCTTCGCGATGCCCTCCACAGTGATTCTCACTACCTGCGTCCTTCTGCACGCATCGGTATTGGGAGCACGCTTATCGCCATCCGTTGGTCGGAACACGGTATCCGCTGGCGACGAGTGCTCGCCTAAGCCGCAAGGAACGAACATCGGCGAGCGAGCGACTTGCACGTTCACGAGCAGCGTCGATGTAGACGCGACGAGAATCCCGGCCGAGCTGCCCCTGGTGAAGTGCAACTGCCCGGGCAGCCTTTGCAGTTCCAAGGGCGACTACCGTTGTCAAGAGGTGAGGAGCACATTTCGTGTGGCCTATCGGGGCGGCGCCCTCGGCTTGGAACTCGCCAACGGGACGGTGGAGCTGACCACGTCGTGCGTCTGCGCCGTTAGCCGGTCGGCCCCTGCTGGTTCCGGAGGTGGAGTCAGGACGTCCAACGTCGACAAAGAGCTGGTCTAGAGAGAGCATCGAGATCCAAGGCCTTGAACCGAGTGGAATTTCGACTCGAATGGCGTGTCGTCGCAAGTTTGTGCGAGCTGACGTTGGGACATCTAGAGTCGCTAGCTTCAGAAATTGAACCCCCCCCCCCCCCCCTTTCAGGATGGAACTCACGGAAATCAGGAATTTCGACCGGCAAGACTTTTTGAGTGACGCCTAAAAACCCGAACTTCGTTCATTTCTTTATATCACTCAGAACTACGGCTATTTTTAATCTGTATATTTCAGGGTTTCTTCTTTTTTTTAGAAATCATTGTAGCAGTAACGTTGCCTCAGACCTATGATAGTTTTGTGTTGTGTTCATGAGGTAAAACTTCCCTTCTTTCGATATGTCTGCTCTGGTACGGTACCTTGTCTCCTTCACGCATAAGCATCTATTGATCAAGGATAATGTTGGTAGGAGAGTATTGCGCTAGGTTCCTGTTTTTTTTTCTCTTTCCGTATATGTAATATGTATATGTTATGTTATGTTATATGTTATGTTATATGTTATGTTATATGTTATGTATATGTAATACAGAAAGCTATCGTTATTCACGGTGTTTAGTCATCACATTTCCTTGTAGGTTTACGCTTTTCAATTTGACTTGATTCGGGCAAATCTTCACGGGGGTGCAGATGTTGGCAATCCAGTGAGCTAAGTTTTCGAACAAAACGGCAATTAACATGAGGTATAGGCTTCCGACTTTTCAAATATTGAACAAGAAGTTAGAAAGAAGCCTGATTAACAATTACAATGCTTATGTAATCCCTCGCCCCGACTACTGTTTTTCTGATATGTATTTTATTATTTTAGTAATCAATTAGATATATGTTTTACCACGAATTTATAGTAAATGATTTTTTTTATTATTTAATTATGTACTTTATATTTCATCGCTCTGTTTCCTCTCTAATCAAATTTTTCGACGATACGTGCATTCTTACTGATTACTCTAATTTTTTTTTATATAGAATTCCTAACTGGCCGATACCTTATGATACAATTCAGTTTCTTCCAAGGTTTTCTTTCTCCTTTTTGGTGTTTTGTTATTTGCTCATTTTCAAACAACCAACAGCATATTGCTATCGCTTGTTACTCGCTTTATGAGAAAACGGAAAGTGCATGTCTGGTAAGATTTCACGGAATAAAATCTGAAAACATTGTTCGCTAACACTGAGCTGGCTGCATATAGTTATACAAATTAAGACATACACGAAGAATTAAAGCAGGTTCACACTCACAACTTGACGCGTGTGTATGATAATCTTTTCTTCGTCGGTCTCTTATTAGAACTAAGCGGTGCAACTTTTAAATAATTAATTATGAGGTTTTACGTGCCAAAACCACTTCATGATTATGAGGCACGCCGTAGTGGAGGATTCCGGAAATTTAGATTACCTGCGTTCCTTTAAGGTGCACCCAAAGCTAAGTACACGGGCGTTTTCGCATTTCGCCCCCATCGAAATGCGGCCGCCGTGGCCGGGATTCGATCCCGCGACCTCGTGCTCAGCAGCCTAACACCATAGACACTCAGCAACCAGGGCGGGTTCGCTGCAACTTCGAATAGACGATGAAGAAATACAGGGTGTTTCTGCGAACGCTTTAAAAGTTGCTGTGGCGGATATCACAATTCTAGTTCATGAGCTGGTCTACTCGTAGCGGTGGACAATACCTGAACAAAAAAATGGGAAGAAAAATCAGCTAATCAATAAAATTCAGTCATTATGTTTTAACTAATTACATTATGGCCTTATTGCAATTTACAAATTCTAGCCGTGGAGTTCACAAGGCGGATTCACTTCGAACCGATTGTCAAGATGACACCAGTTTCGAGATATAAATTCCCGAACTTTGCAGACAAATGCATTGGCGTTCCAGTTAATTTCTTAACAAAACATCGTTTCATGCACTGAAGCACACAAATGACTGGAAAGCCAATGCATTTCTCAGCAAAGTTCGGGAATTCATATGTCGAGACTGGTTTCGTCCTGAGAATTCGTTCCAAGTGGATCCACCTTGTGAACTCCATGGCTAGAATTTGTAAATTACAATATGGGCCAACACAAAATTAGTTAAAAACTTAAGTAGTGAATTTTTTATAATATGTCAATTTCGCATCTCCATTTTTTTTTCAAGTATTGTCCGCCGCTTCTAGGAGACCGGCTCATAAACTAGAATTGAGCTACCTGCCGCGGGCAACCTTTAAAAAAAATTTTAAGTGTTCGCTTAAACACCCTGTATATACCTAGCCCCGACGCAACCGGTGAAAAAGTCTTCACGCAGAAGCGGATGTCATGATTTTCTCTGGGAGTTGTCTTGGTTTTCGCAGAAAAAAAAATATTTCTTTCTCACCCTTCGATATAGCGCATCTATGTGCTCTTCTTAGTCGTAGTGCTGACCTTTTCTTTCTTTTTTATGAATCCACTCCTCTTTGGTCTATAGTATGTGACCTCAGTACATCGAAACAATAAAGTTTGCTGAAACCAAGACGCTCCCTTAAAAAATAAAAAAACACCAACGCTATAAAAAGAACTGTTGATACCACACGATGCTTTTCACCTGTTCGAACAACAAAGTATCTGTCGGATTTGAGCGCAATTTCCAAAATAACAGAGAAAAAAAAAGACAGCAGTGACTTTGTCAAAAATTCATTTTCGAAAAAGATTCACTGTGCCCATCCCCAAACTCAATTTCCAAAGATAATACCAACGTAGTATCTATCTATCTATCTATCTATCTATCTATCTATCTATCTATCTATCTATCTATCTATCTATCTATCTATCTATCTATCTATCTATCTATCTATCTATCTATCTATCTATCTATCTATCTATCTATCTATCTATCTATCTATCTATCTATCTATCTATCTATTTATTTACGCACGTAAACGCCAAACTCCGTGGAGGGAACTTTCGCGACCAACTTTGTGCAGCGGCAACTCCATCGCGGAGCACCGCCGTTTGTTCTTTATACATAAAAAGGTGAGACGTGCAGACAGGATACAAGAGAAGTGGACAACACCAACTCTTGTGTCCTGTCTGCACGCCTCACCTTTTTGTGCACAATGAATCCTTGCCAACTAGCTCAGCTTTCTGTCGTTCTAAGCGTGTGCTCGTCGCCCTACGATCTCTGTGAGTAAGAGCGGCCTAACACCGCCGACCATCTCGCTGTCTGCCCTGACGGCGACCACGACCGCCACGCAGCCAGCGAGTGGTCACTGTGGCCACACGAGCTCGACCAACACCAACTGTCGGCTCGACTCGGGCGACCGACGGAAGCCAGCGGCGGTGCAATGATGTGACTATTCAGCGCTGTATATATATATATATATATATATATATATATATATATATATATATATATATATATATATATATATATATATATATATATATATATACACACAACCTAGGGATGCTCCGGTCTCTGATGAATACTTTTCGAATGTTCTTGAATACCCAGCACACTCCGTCAGCGCGAAGTGCAATGCATATGCTGTATGCTCTCGATTCAGTACTTGCAACTCTTGAGTGAGCATCGTGGCTAAGACGCATCATTCTATTCGCACTGAAGGTCAAAAATGCTGGGAATTAGCGTAAAGGGAAGCTGAAAGGTTTTCCAGATAAAATGAGTGAACATCTGTACATAATGGTGTTCAACCATCCGAATTCGAATATTGTATCGAAATTAAGCGAAAGAAAGCGCAAATATATTTTATTTCGACGAAAAGTGCAGCAGCGGACACGCCCAGCTCGCGCGTCTCGTTTCCGCCTGTGATTGGTCGGTGCGCCTCGTGACGTACACTCTAGTAACCGACCGCTGCCGCTACACATGAAGCGCGGTGCCAGGTAGTTTGGTGCTGTTTTTCTGAGACGGTAATGGAAAATTGAGAGAGACTGCGTTTTTATGAGGAGTTCGGCGTTACTCCCTACATGTACGAGCCGATTGCGAAGAGCCGGCCTCTCGAAGAAGTAAACGATGCTGGTGCGAGCAGTGCTTTCGACGCGAACGAAAGCAAAGTCTTGGGATCTCCTCGTGTTGGAAATGCTCTTTGGTGAGTATGTTTTTTGCAAAGCGATCTAGTGATCTCGCCGATCTTTCGCCGCTCTAGTGACCTCGTTTGCGGTCAAACAACTGTAGTGTTGTGTTCCTGCATGCCTCCTCGTGGAACGTAAGCGGGGATGCGATCGTCGGCATTTGTACGCTGTCCAAAGCTGTCGGCAATCTACAAAGACGGTTTAAACGCGTGAAAAGCTTCCCGGTTCATGCAGTACTTGTAGTGACCTTCATCTGTTGACTACAACTCACGTTGACTACCACTCACGTTGACTACCACTCTACATACACGAAGACGCACCAACAAAGGAATGCAGGATCGATCGAAGCAGATTACGATGGCACGCACGCAGAAACAAGCGCGGTCAGGCACGGTCGCGGACGCTACGAAGGAACGAAACACTAGAGTTGACGTCACAACACCACGGTTTCCGGTCTCCGCGCCGCTCGCTCACTCAACGGGGGGCGGAGCTACAGCGCAATTTCAACGGACGATTACGTCGCTCCTAATTGAAAAAAAACCAAATTTTACCTACATGGTTTATAAGGTTCCCGCATCCGTATATGAGCGTCTTATTGAATTCGACAGACTCTTCAGCTTCCCTTTAACGATACACTGCCACGCACGGCAACGTACTGCTGATGTCCATCGGCTCCTTGGTCTTCAATGGTGACTCCAACGTGCATAACGAGCTATGGGGAAGCACCAAGATTAGGTTCAGACAGCATGCAGAATGATGGCAGCCTAACGTATCGGCCGAGCACTTGCTTGGACTTGACTGATTTACAGACGCTTTGTAGCGTGCACACACACTGTGCCCTCTATCCCACTTTCATCTTTTTTCAGCATTTCCATTCCCCCAGTGTAGGGTAGCAAGCCGAACGCTCGTGTGGTTCATCTCCCTGCCTTTCCTCTCTTTGCTATCGCTCTCTATCTCTTTGGGGCCGTCAGTTTTTGTGCGTGTGCAAGTATTTACAGTGGCCGACCGCAAACAAGTTCAAACGCACATCAACACATTGCGTTATTTGCGCGCATAAATATTTTGCTTGCCGCGCGAAAGAAGCAAGGAGCAGCGGTGCGATGTTTCGGTGAACAGCCGACGTGCGGTTGAACTAGCACGTACTGCGCTCGAACTGCTGGGGAGCGCGTCGGTCGAGTGGAATGGCCTGGGAAAGAACGCGCGCCACCCCATCTCGGAGGCTGTGTCAGTAGTTACGGACTTCGCGGTGGCGCCGCCAGAAGGCGCAGCGTGTGCAGAGGGAAGCGCGAGAGAAGAGCATGGCTGCAGTACAGGCCTCGTGCATGGTGCGTCTGGGCTATTTGGATACTTGAGCAGTCAAAGTATATAAGGCATGCACCTACGATTTTACTAATGCCGTTATATGAATAAGATACATGCTCCTTTTGTGCTTAACACTTAAGGGACGACCAAGGTATGCCGAACGTTTTGAAGACAATGTCCTCTTTGCTAACATCACACGGCGTTTGCGTATCTACCTATACGGGTGACCGCTTAACAAAAGGAACAGTTCCTTTACTGCAGAATGTCGTAGCGAGTCTTAAAATTACAAGCATAAACTTGTGCACGGCCAGTACAGGCTAGCATTTGTCAGTACTAAACTCCACGTGCGCGAAAGTGTAACAGGTCTTTCGTCATCCCTCTTGTCAGCCCACCACCTAGCTCCCGCCTACCACAAAAGACAAGGCCACAGATATCTAGACTTCAAACTAGTTCCAGTTCCACTAATTTGGAGAGCTAATTAAGAGGCTGGTCTGCAAAAAACATTCTTCGATGTTCCAAAACAGTGAAAACAATTGTGTTCCATTTAGTTCGTTTTGTAAAGCTTTTATACGCAGTTGTCGAAGCCTTAAGACTCGACAAGAGCCCCCCCCCCTTTCCCCCACTCCCTTTGGTTCTCATTTTTTAGATCTCCTCGGCCACATAAGAGCCAATTACCGTAACAGGCAGGTCAGTCACTTAGTTTCTATATCTGGATGTAAACATCCACGGAGTCCTTTTGGGTTTCTCGCCATCTTTGGCGGCGCTACATTAGTTACCGTCTTTCGGTCTTTAGCGCGCTTCTTTTCACGGCGCTTTCTCTTTGCACTCGCTTTCACGTCGCTTTCTCGTGCCTCGTGCTGGCCGGTATACATTTCGTCGGCCCGGATCGGTCTCTTACCCGCACTGTCTGAGTGATTTACATTTAAATCTACTCTCACTTTGCCTCGACTGGCGGACAGCCCAACCGACTCTGGAACAATGCAGCAGGCTTTACTCGAGTTATGCAACTCGCACTCTTGCGAACTGCCCTCTACTGCATTGCCCAGCTCACGCTGTGCATCGGCACACAGCCCGTCGGTATCGATCGCTGTCTCACGTGCACAGTCGGAATGATTAACAACGGAATCATCCCTATCTAGGCTATCTAGACTGGCGGAGAGACGCACCGATCCCTGAACAACGCAGTTGTTCTCTCGTTAACTACGGAGCTCGCCATCCCGAGAACTACTCTCAACTGCATCGTCCAGTTCGCACTTCACTTCTGCACGCAGATCTGGCTCTACATGGGTGCTCGCGTCTGTCGAGTCAGCAGTACCCTTTTGTTCGCTAGCAACCTCGCTAACTTTACAAGCGACGCACACGCGCGGTAACTGTGTCAATTTGTTCGCAGCTGGCCTAGCTGTCTCTACAGTCATCTGTTGGCACAGCACCTCGTCGCTCTCCTTGCGGCCTTTAACGGCCTCTGTTGCCACTAAGGTATCGTTAGCAGCTAGCCTTTTCCCTTCACTTATGAATCTGCAGCCAATCTCATAGGCACTACTCTTCTCGTCGGCTTTTGGCGAAAATCCGCTCGATGCTGCTTCATTCTTTCGCTCTGTACTACCTACAGAATCCTCAGACACCCGTTGTCTCTGCGCCATTAACTGATCACAATACTGTATCTCTTTGATCAGTGCTGCCTTCTCTCTCTCATACTTTTGCTCACGCTCACGCTTACGTTCCTGATACTCACGTTCGAGTTCATTCTCACGTTCGTGATGCTCCCAGCTAAGAGTAAGTTCTTGAAGCTCATGCTTCCATTCATTCTCGCGTTCTTCACGCTTACGCTCACTCTCACGTTCACGACGCTCACGCTCCCGTGGCTCCGGTATCACCTCCCAAGCAAGCTCAATGCTTTTGTCATCATTGCCACTATCGTTAATCGCCTTTATGATAGCTGGCGTTTTCATCCGTTCGTCCGCCTCAACTCCCAAATCGTCGCACACCAACAACAAGTCTAACCTCGTCAACCTTCTAAGATCCATGGCAGCTGCCCCGACAGGTGGTTAGAACTGTTTTCCTTAATTTGTGCAAACACACAATGCAAAAAACTCCCGATTCCCAGAACTATCAACATTAACACACAACATTCGAGTCTGGCGAATCAAAAGGAAAAAACCGCGCGCTCACGGTTGCAGCACCCTGCCATCCGGTTCATTTGTCCGCTGTTCCCGGTTCCTCCGGACTCCCTGGGTCGAAGGCTCGCTCTTCTTCGCTACTCCCAGTTTCTTCGGACCTCTTTCGACGAAGGCTCTCTCTTCTTCGCTCTTCCCGGTTCCTTAGGATTTCTCTCGACGAAAGTTGATCCGTAGCGCTGCCACCAGCTGTTGCATTCGGAGGTGATCCCACCACTGCCACCAGTTGTAGGTGTTGAAGGACGGACTTCGGGATGAAAACAAACTTGGGAGGATTTATTTTACATTATATACAGAGAGGTGAGAGTCAAGTAACAGTCGTACAGTCATTACGGGCCGGCAGCAACTCGGACGCTTCGGCCCGCGGCAAGAAGTTCAAGAGAGGTCAATCAGGGAATGCTCTGGAATCTCTGGAATGCTTCTTTTAAACCCTTCGAGGACTGGAAGTCGCGTCATGTTCGGCCAATGGGAGAGTCCGCTCAGATGACGCCATTTTCGGCCAATGGTAGGCGCCCGTGCGGCGGTGTCACACCCGGCGGCTCCCTGCGGTCTTGCCTTGCTGACTTGCAATGCGCTCTTCAAAGGCGGACATGGGGGGACGCTTGGGCTCCATTGTCCGAGGGCCCACCTGCTCGAGGCGGTATGACTCCGCTGGCTTGGAAATGTCTTCTTCAAAGGCGAACAAGGGGGGACGCTTGGGCCCCATTGTCCGAGGGCCCACCTAGTCCCGGCGGTACGGCTCCGCTCGCTTGCAAATGCCTTCTTCAAAGGCGACCGGTGCGACGCTGCCAGGCCTTCTCGGTACATCACAGCCGTCTGGCTTCAGGACTCATGTTACCTGGAACAGTGCCGGGCTATCCCCTCGCTTTCTGGAAGAGCCAAGGATTGAATAGCTCACCGGCGGCGTACGAAGTGGGGGCCTTCAACTTGTTTGCTCGAGCGCTCCTCTGGAGTGTGCTTTCCGCGTTTCTGCGCTTCACAATTAGTTGTGCTGCGATTCAATGTGGTCTGGGGACTCGAAGTAGGCGCAGGAAACAGCCCCATATGTAACACCGTCTGTCCGTCCGTCTGTCCGTCCGTCCGTCCGTCCGTCCGTCTGTCTGTCTGTCCGTCCGTCCGTCTGTCTGTCTGTCTGTCCGTCTGTCTGTCCGTCTGTCCGTTCGTCCGTCCGTCCGTCCGCCTGATAACAGCCAATTATAAGAACAGGCAAGTCAGCCAGTTTCCATAATTGGATGTGAACATCCGTGGAGTGCAGGAAGGTTGGCGTCAGTAATCGCAGCCGCGCTAATAGCTCCGTATCAATCTCATCCAGAAGCGTGCAACTTCCTGTCGTGCGGCAAGTGGGAGCAAACCTCGAGGTCGTAGCACTCGCTTCCGAAGTTATCGTGCGCCAGTCGTAGCTGACAACGGGAAAGGGGAGGAAGTGAACAGGGCTCTGACAGAAACGCCTATTTTTGTCTGGGAACAAGCGCGGCTATAAATTATCGCAGCTAAAGATACGCCGCGCTCTCTTACCGAAGAAACGCTGTTTGAGGTGGAAAGCAACTGCCTCGAGCTAGTTACTGCAATTCGCTGCGAAGTCAAGCTAGTGCGGCTCTAGACAATCCACCCCTGCAGAAGCAAAGGTCATTTCCAGTACCAGCATGGCCACCTCACCGAACAGCAAGTCTCTGTGGCTGGGGTCTATTTTGGCTGCAACGTTCGTACCCTTCTTGTTTCTGGCCCCTGCGTTGCCATACTCAGTGGCCGAGAGGGCGGACGAAACCACCACGTGTTCCGAGAAGCAGTTCAGGTGCATAACTGCTGGGAACTGCCTGCCCGGAAAACTTCAATGCGACGGAATGTATGATTGCCAAGACGGATCTGACGAGCAGGACTGCAACTCAAGCAGGACGTCTTTCGATGAAGGACTCCGTTGCGAAAATGGCGGTCGTTTCATCCGGGCAGCTTGGAGGTGCGACGGCCAACAAGACTGCGCAGACGGCTCGGACGAAAGGAACTGTACCGATTCGCCTAAATGCCCGGAAACCGAGTTCGCCTGCAGGAACGAGAGCCGCTGCATTTCGTCGACTTGGCGATGCGACGGCCACCCCGACTGCCTTGACAGTTCCGACGAGGATGGTGCCATGTGCAACGAACGTTTTACCTGCCCTCCCGACAACTTTCTTTGCAAGTCTCTCGGTTCCTTTGTCTGCGTCCCCACACGGAAGCGATGCAACGGTGACATTGACTGTGACGGCGCCGTAGACGAGAAGAACTGCACTAGACCCAAACCATCATGCTCAGAGAACGAGTTTACGTGCGTCGACTTACATCAGTGCATACCTGCAGCGCTGAGCTGTGACGGTAAACCGGACTGCGAAGACCGTTCGGACGAAGACTGGGTGGGCTGTGTGAGTGATACGCCTTGCCCGTCGGGCCAGTTCGCATGTAGACGCACTTACGGGGGCTCAGTTACGTGCCTGCCTGGGACGTCCGTTTGCGACGGGCAAACGCAGTGCGTCGACGGCTCCGACGAAGTAGGTTGCGAAGACCGCCTCTGCGACGTGGGAGAGTACAGCTGCCCGGGAGGGCGCTGCATTCCGCTACAGTGGACGTGCAACGACAAAGAGGACTGCCCAAACGGAGCGGACGAATTCGTGGGATTGTGCCTCGTGTATAGGTCGATTTGCCCTACGGCGGGCCAGTTTCCCTGCTATTCGCACAACGACAGCTTCATCTGCATAGGCGACGAGCAACGGTGCAACGGGCACGTAGACTGCTCGGACGCCAGGGACGAGAGGCGGCGCTGCGCCAAGTGGGCCTCCCATTGTCGAGGAAACTTCTTCCGGTGCGATAACGGCAGGTGCGTACTGAAGCACTGGAGATGCGACGGCGACGACGACTGCTTCGACGGAAGCGACGAAAGAGACTGTGCCGGTGCCCAGGAACGCTCCGAGAACTGCTCCATCGCCGGTATTTCGTGCTTCTCGGGTTGCGGACTGCTTCTCAGTCAACCTTTGGTGTGACCTCCGCCCCGACTGCCCCGATGAAGCCAAGGAGCGTTACTCGCTCGTCCGCGACGTCCCCTTTCATGTGAGGTCACCAATGTTGCGTGTTATAAAGCGAATGTCATTTTGTACGTTAGATTGCACGCGCCGAGACCAAGCGGGGAGAAAATGCCTCGTATTGACATAGACAATCATCGAGGATGGTTTCTATCGTAACTTTGTTGTTGTCGAACGCAAATGCATTCTCTAACGAAATTTTTAACAGAATTCTACTTAACGTATTTTTCATTCTGGCCACCGCAACAAGTGTTTGCAATGCCAGTGTCGTAGGCATTGAGTGCCAGATGACCAGATGTTCTCCGTACTCCCAGTTAGGCTTAAGCCTTCCTTTCTTGTCCCTTTTCTGGCGCTGGTCTTCTTTTAATCGTGTAAGCATTGTGTACCAACTAGCCTAACAGCGAAATCTGTTCAAGTTCTCAGCTGCCCACAAACACCAAGCACCCCTGCTGTTCAATTTCGTGGCATCTTGCTCAAAAGCAGAAGCCTTCTTTTAGATTGATGGGTACCTCTGTATTCGCTGCTTGTCCAGAGATTTCTTAAGACATCGCAACATTCCAAAAGATGTACGTGTATAAGAAAAATACCTAACGAGGCAAGGTAGCCAAATAGCCCTGGCGGCCCTAATGAGATCTTTCATTTGCGCTTGGAGTGGAATATTCTTTGTTGAGGGAATATCTTTCTATGGATCGGTGCAGAGAGCTCAGATTAATCATGTAAGCCGCATCGTAGGACCGTGTCGCCTAAGGCATATATCTTAAAATGCATGTAACAATTATTTGAATTTCTATCGCTGCTCTTACTCGTAAAGTGCAAATTTGGAAGCTTAAAATGGATTAAGCTTCCTGCAGCCAGCTGAATTGACGGAGAAAACGTGCAAACTGTTCTGGTGAACAGATTAGAAGAAATTTATTTGGCTTCCTTTCTCTTTCTGTAACAACGATTGTACATTTCTTGCTTCAAGTGCGAAGTTCCGTCAAAAAAAAGCTCGAACCTCTCAGTACCCCCGTGAAATGACACTCCGCGTTATTTCACAAGGAGCCTTGTAATGTAAGTAATAAAAATCGGCCACTCTGATTTCTTTCTTCTCGCTCACTATGGGTTATTTGAATTTTGCGTTTCCAGGATTAAAAACCCTGTAGTGAAAATTATTGTGACCGGTAGCATAACATGACAAATACAGCAAATGATCCGACATGACAAGCATTATAGGTAAATCAGTATTTGATGCCGTTATAAAAAGCTGGAAGACTGCTTGTTCTTCATTGGCCTCGGAAATATTTTTAAGGCTTTCGCTGCAAGTTTATTTAATTATACTGCAATGTAAACATTTCATGTGTGAAATAAATCAACTACGGCAATGGTTCAACTTTTCAACTGTATTTATGGCATCTTAAACAACTTAGACATTAACGCAAAGTGTAGTTTCTAGTTGTGCATTTCCGTTATTCCTCAAGAGAACTTATTTTATTTTTTTTTAAGCGGGGCACAAATTAACGGCTCCGATATTAGTGCTCGTGACGTTACTTGGCATTAAGCGTGTTGCGCTGCTGAGTACGAGGTCGCGGGATCGAATCCCGGCCACGGAGGCCGCATTTCGATAGGGGCGAAATGCGAAAACACCCGTGTACTTAGAATTAGGTGCACGTTAAAAAAAACCCCGGTAGTCGAAATTTGGAGCCCTCCACTACGGCGTGCCTCATAATCAAAGTGGTTTTGGCACGTAAACCCCCATATTTTAATTGTTAATTTTTTGGGGGCATTAAGGACGTTAAAGACAAATATTAAGTCGACTTGGACTGTTTACATACCGTTTCAGAAACCTCGTAATGTTCATTTCGTGCCAAGAAAAGACTTCGTTTACGAGAAAATTACATCTTAAGAGTCCGATTACCTTTTAGAAATTCAAATCTCCCGCCACCCAACCGGGGAAGTGGTGACGTCGCAAACGCCATCACCACCATTTGCTGCCGTCGGTGAGTAAAACGGCGCCCGACAGACGGCGGTACCGAGCCAAGTCAGAGTAGACAGCGCGGCGGATCCGCCGCTGCAGCTGCTTTTTGGTGAAGGGGCGTAGGCCGTACGGGCATCGATGCCACGGCATCACATGGAAGTTGAATTCTCTGCTACTTGCAGTTCGTGCGAGTTTCGCGAGCTCGCAAAACCAGCGCGGCATTACGCGATAACCCAACTAGTGAAACGCGAAAGCGTGGGCGGCTCAGGGTCGAGCGAAAACGAAGCCTTTCGACCGCCCGCGTCGTCAAGAGTAAATTCATCGAGTTTTTTTTTTTCTAAAAATGAAGTAGAACTGGAGAAGTAGCATTTTATGTCATCTTATAATACAATACAAGGACGTTTTTTTTTGAAACCAGTATTTTAGTACTAGTGACAGAATTTAACTCAGCAAGGGCTTTCGTCACCGAACAAGTGCTTGAACGTCCTGCGGGAGTCTCTATGTCCTGCATTTACCGCAATTTCTTGATTATGAAGGCTCTGTTCGTGATAATATTGACGCCTTAAGGATTCTTTAAGGCTTCTCGCGCACTAAACTGCCACTTTAGCTTGACTTAATATTCGCCGCAGGTCGACAGGTGTCACTGACCAAAAAATTCAGTAAGGGGGGCGATCTTTACAGTTGACAGTCTTGTTAAGTTACGAATATCATAACCGGACCTAATACGAGCCCAACTCAAGCACGACCTCAGGCCGAAGATCCAACATCACAGCCTTGCCCGAGCCCACATAAAAACTTGCATACCGGACCCATGATGTAGGGTAAGTGCGAGTCCGTGCGGTGCCGTCGAAAGTTCCTCTGGCCACACTCCAATGTTATTACAGAAAAACGCAAGGTTCTTAAAAAAATTTGCATTCTTACGTCGAAGATTTGGCTGGTTACACACAGCTGATGCAGCAAAAATACCATACGGTCCTCACAAAAAATTTCACACTCTCCTGAAGAATCCGCCCCAGCCGCAGAACAACACAATTGCCAGAGCTCAATAAAGTTTTCACTCATTCACTCACTCCCATACTTGCCGACACTTTCGTGAGTTTCGCGTGGATAGCTCATCTGAAAAGTGTAATTGGTCATATTTTATGTAGAGCCAGCGTATCTCACATTTATTTCATACCTCACAGATTCTTCCTGTCCAGGAGTGAAAACACGACAGAAAACTCCCAGGGGTGCGATAGGCGAGGCAGAGAAGAAATAGCCTCTTTTACTCAGGTCTGTCTCTTTGGCGTACGCGTAGATGAGTTCTCAAAGGCCGACGTATCGTAGTACGGGTTGAAAAACTCGGCCCTTTTCCACGCACTGCAGGCCACCAAACTGAACTCGAGGCTCAGTAAAGCACTGTGTCGCGTGGTTATTCTACTTTCGCCTCCGTTCTCGCTGCCCTCATTCTCTTCTTCCATTGCTATTTTCTGCCCCCTCTCCTCCTTTCCCTACGCAAAGCAGCCTGGTCAAACAGCAGGGAAACCAATTGGCCTTTTCGATAATAATTTCTCCTAACTTTCTCTCGGCGCTGTTGCCGAAATAATCCGTGAAGATTGCGCGCCCCTTGCAACACTGAGTGGTAGGCCACTGCACCCGAGTGCTACCCGATACTCTGTCGGGCAAGGTCTTTCTAGAACGGAAGTGCAGCCTGAGGCAGCTGATTGCAGCCTGCGGCAGCAATCGGCTTTATTTATGGCTTGGGCCGATGCGCTGAAATAATGCTTTCTTCTTGTGTAGGGAGACTTATGTTACGCACCCTCGCGAGCGTCTTGAAAAAACAAAGTTAAATCTCGAGCGCAAGGCAGATAGATTTCTCTGGCTCGTAAGACCTGAGCCCCTGTACAAAAGTCGCACATTCCTCGCACATATCTGATGACCGCGAAAAGCAAGCTCATAACAGTTCGCAACATCCATGCTACTTGACTCTCGTTCGAGATCAGTGAAAAAAGCACCCGTCAGTTCCTCACGTATATCACGCATCAGCAACAGAGTGACGCAGCCTTTCCTCACCAGGCGTTGCAAAACGCGTTGCAATAAGGCTGGAAATACAGGGCACGCGGACTGCGCTGCGAGAGTCTCGGAGCTCAACCGACACCAGGACGCGCTCAAGCTCGAGCCTTTTCAAAACCGTTCCGCAGTCCAGAGGCTTGCAAACACGGCGTCACCACACGACAGCATCATCACCTTTAGTGGCTCAAGCCAGCAGATCACATTTTCCTAAGATTTCTATTCTTTTGAACACCAGCTGTCCGAGGGACCGGTGCCGTCATGTCTGCCGTTCCTGCAACGCTCCTGTCTCTGTCAGTCTTCCTCGGCGCTCTCACCACAGCGGTGACCTACAGCGTTCAGGTTGCTCGAAGATCGGACCCTTGCTTGACAAATGAGTTCAAGTGCGCAAGCGACGGAAACTGCATTCGGGCGGCGTGTCTCTGCGACGGCATAAACGACTGCGACGACGGCTCCGACGAAAGCGACTGCTCACGAAGCCGCCGGTGTTCGGCGACGGAGTTCCGGTGCCAAGACGGCCAGTGCATCTCGAGCTGGCAGCGGTGCGACGGCAGGCCCGACTGCGACGACCTCTCGGACGAAAGCGAGACAATGTGCGGGTCCGAGGCTTGTCATCCGGATCACTTCGCGTGCAAGAACCGCACAGGCGCTTGTATTCCCGCCGAGTGGCGCTGCGACAAAGTTCGCGACTGTGCCGACGCCTCTGACGAAGAAGACTGCCCGAATGTGACCTGTTCGAAGGAGACGGAGTTCGCTTGCGGAAACGGCCGATGCGTCCCGCGGGCTTGGAGATGCGACGGTGACGAAGACTGCGGCGATGGGTCGGACGAAGAGAACTGCCCCGCGCGAAACGTGCTCGTCGTCAAACTTCACGCGCGGCAGCTGCGAATGCATCCCGAGTTCGCTACGCTGCAATAACCACCGCGACTGCCAGGACGGATCGGACGAACATTTTCGAACGTGTGTTTTGCAAGGGTGGGCCACGACGACGAGCTTGACTGTGGGATTGCCGCCAGCGCTTGCTTTTCGATGAAGTCTCGATGGGACGGTCACGAAGACTGCACAAACGTACGGATCCGACCAAAAGGAGTGCGGAAGTACGACCTGCGTCAGGTACGACGTTTCATGCGCTAACGACCATTGCTTCAGGATTTTGACGCCCTGCGACAGTCGGCACGATTCATTATAGGCCCGGTCGTGCAGCTAAGAAAGACAATCACTTCCTCGTGGAAGCTGAACTTCCAAGAGGAAATATTTCTGAACTTGCGTTGCGATAGCCCTTACTATGGCGTTGCATTGTTGTTCAAGAAGTACTGCACAGACCGCCAGGCCCAGGTCATTCAGCAGGCTGAATAGGCCGCCAGAGCCCTTAGGGCTCCTGGTCACCTAGGTGCGATGCATCACTCCTGCGCTTGATTAACAATAAAATTTTCACTCCACTCTAGAGTTGAGCCAGCTTCAACGAGAAGCGAATGTGTTCGCAGCGGTCAGTGACTACTTTGAGGTTGCAGTGCGTGATGTGTCTGAAGATTGCCAAAGCCAGTTGGACGCAATCTGGTTAATCTTCAAAATTAAGACACACGTCTCCGGCGAAATTGTGAGATCGTTCCAGAAGAGCTTGCGTTTCCACGAAATATCGGTAGTGACAAAGACTTTACTGCACTATAAGCTGTCACGAAAGTACGCAGAGACAGACGCCTTATGATTTGCCGCCTTCATAGAGGCATACCTAGTCAAGCACTGTCTATTCAGTCGCTGTAGGTCCAGTGTTTGTCTACCAACACCTCAATAATACTGTGTCGACAACTCACGCTCTCCAGAGTTGCACAGAGTTACCTGACAGCGCTTCAGCCAAGTGGCGGAAGGAATCAAAATGAAATACTTGAACTAGAAAAATATTCCTGCCTTTCTTGTTCCAGTCTGTATCTCATGGCCCTTTGTATCCTGACAATATCAGCATTCGCGCCTTAAAACCTAACTACTCATCTTTCGAATGCCTTTTAGTGTTCGCCTGCATGATGATGGTCACTTCTTGCCGTTTATAATAGTACTTGAAATAGAGCGTACAGGCTTTGCCAGGACCTCCCGCGAATCCTTGTCGTTCTGCTCTCAAACATCACCATTTCTTGCAAATGCAATGATGGTGAAATAAATCTGAAAGTTATACGGAACATAATCACCTGCTCCTTCGGAGAGATTCTCCGGGATTTTCATTCGGACTGATTGTTTTTTCGCTGTCATCACAGTGTGTCAGTGTGCTGCGTACGCACATGCGGGAAGCGTTATGCACACGTCCCTCAGTGAAGCACTCACTGCAAGAAGACTCGGAATAGCGATGACAACTTTCTGTTCTAATCTTCTAGGACTGTAGCTCTGCTATGCTTCGGTGTTTATTCTGGAAACAAGGCTTTCTTTCGTACTTATTTCTCGGCATCTCGTTACTAGAACAGTGTTAGTGCGAGTATTTTCATACTTTTAATGAAACTTTGTCTCCTTTTCGCAAATTCCGGCGTTACATTCGTATAAGGTCACTTTCTACGAGTTCATATTGTGCTTCTAGTTGGTGTGAAGACCCGCAAATGTTATCACATGCAACGCGAAAATTGAAAGGTGCATGGCAGTGAAGCAAATGCAACTATCGCATGCACCGGCCACAGGGTTCATTGAATGAGCTTAATGTAACATGTAGACGTTGACAAACGACTTGACGACTGCGGCAAGGATCACGCTGAACTATTACACGACACGCTTATTCGGCAGAAGAAAACGTGGCCGCTCTCCTCGTCGTCTGACTTGGCTACGGCTGGAGTAAGTCAGTATAATGTCCTATTGTAGTGAGAAAGAATGCATCTTTCCTGCATTACTTTTTTAAACGTGAACTTTGTCACTTATTTCATTGTTATGTCTGGCGTTGTTTTATTTTACGCAAAAACCATAATGTATAATCCATTTCTGAAAAAGAAATACAATTCTTGAAAATAAAGCGGAAATTATACGCATCTTTCCTAACGTGTCGTTTCTTTCTTTTTCTTTTTTATTTCTTTGAAGCGGAAGTGGCTAACCTCAGACAAAGACTGAACTTCGAACGGTTGGGATTCATTGATTGCACAAGTGGCTTACATAAAGTACCATGTTTGTTTTTTTATGTTTTTTTAAGAAATCATGTGTGTTATGTCTAGAAAATTTGCTGGTGCGGAGTGTGCCTTTTGTTGTTTCTTCGCGAAGCTGAGACTTCCAGAGAACCCTCGATTGTTGTCGAGCGCTCTTAAAGGGCATCTACTTACTAGCGAGGTCACTTTCATACTACCCATACTTACTAATATGTATTCACTGGTAATAGTATGTACCTTTAAATGCATACTAGTAGTCAGAAGAGTGGACCCACATTCATTATTTGTAGAAAGAGCCAGATCACCAATAATGGCAATTCTATTATTACGTAAACTTGCTGTTAAAGCTGCCTGTTTGTTAAATTCACGGACCATATGTTGAGAAACTCGGGCAAATTCAATACTTTCTTTCTCTCTTTTCAGCATGATGTTCGTAAATGATTTAAAATCAAACTCTCCATAAAACCTACTTCCTTAAGAGGTACAGAGATAAGTAATAAGGGAAAGGCAGGGAGATTACCTGGGCTGAGCCCGGTAAGCTGCCCTGCACGGGGGAAGTGGGAAAGGGGATTGAAAGAGGAGAAGGAAGAGAGGAATATCCAACATCGCTCACTGTAAGCAAAAGGAATTTTGTAGGAAGCAATATGCGAATGGCGGAATGAAAGTGTCTTTTGTGAAATGACAATATAACATACAGTGACGTAAAAGACAACTTCACGATGTAAAAGACAGCTGAAATCTGAAGAAGCGAGAAGTCAAACCATCCGGCCATTATTCTTGAATTCCTACCTGGCTGCTCAAATATTTTTCTACTCTTCATAGGAATGGAGCTATCGATTCCTCACCCAACTTGACGCTTCTGAACGTTTAACTACTTGTGACAACTACGATATCGCATGCATCTACCCACTGCTATAAGCAAGGAAATAAGCCGCAAACATCCATTTGAATCTATTGAAATTAAACGCGGGCTGCTGACAATCTACCACAGTGAAAAACTTCACTACAGGCACACTTCGCTTATACATCATGTTCAAGTCCTTACCACACCATACCTTCACTAAAAAAGTATTTGTTGCTTTTGGAAACAGCATGCAACTGGTCAGTAGTTGCGGCCATTCACCACTGCTATGCGTAAAATGTTTTTTTTTTAATCCATCTATTTCCCACTTAACAATAACTTGCGTGAAAGCGTGGCGGTACATGCAAACGTTTATGAAACTTCACACCGAGAGAAATGAAACTCTGCAAGAAAAGGCTTTCGGAAAAAAAATTCCCTCTACAGCGTCACCTATGGTGGCGAACGGAAAAATAACGCGTACAGTTCGTCTTTTCAAACACAGAGGGCGCGCAAAGCCCTTCACGCGTTGTCACGCGATCGGTGGTGGCTACTTTGAAACTGCGTATTTACACCCATTTTCACCGGCACACGGGACACTAGCCATGTCCCGAAATTTATGTTGCAGGATGTCGTAAAGCAACGTAACGCAACGCCAATGCGTAAATTAATCGTTTCCACGTGCCGAAAGGCTCAGCATATCTTCACGACTCCAAAGCTGAAGCTTTCCAAACCACAGAGTTCCAAACGAAGCATAACTTCTCCTGCGGTGCACGTCAACTTGCTTCCTGTCAGAAACGCAAGCATTTGTGTCGTCCACGCGTAGTATAACAGATAAGTGAAAGATTTGCAACCCCACTCGATGGTAACGCTTCAAATCCGAAGCAGCTGTGCGTGTTCCGCAAAACATTGACATCGTAGCAACCGGTGGATGTGAAGTTTTGTTCCTTTCATGCAGGTTTGCTCCACATTGTGGTCTTCCATAGAACGTATCTGCCATATTCAGTGTTCCCAGTGCTTCGAGTTGCCGAATAATTTGCCCTGGCTCTACTATGTGCTAGCCTCCTTGGTTAGCTGAGAGCCGACAGTTGATCGAAGATACAAACGTGCATTTCCTACTTAAGCAGGGTTTAACAGGTAGCGTTTCAGTATGCACGTTTCAGAAGGATGTTTTGGAGTGTGGAAAAATAGGCATTTTACAGAAATCGGTGTAACGTAGGTTTAAAAAGCGTATCAATTAGATCTTTATACAATTTTTTTTTCCGCGAGATAGAAGACAAGTATTCATTTGTGAACTTCACTGCCCGACAGCCCACTGAGAGGTGCACTTCATGCATGAATTCCTACAAATATGGACGGGAAAGTAAATTTGTAGAAATTACTAAATATGGTAAAACGTTGACGAGGTTAACTTGCAAGTATGTCCAACGTAATGGGTGAGAACTTCCTCGAAGAAAGGAGAAACGAGACACTAACATATCCCACATAAAGGTGATCCAGGCCAAGTCAGCCTGCACTATAGTACTGGTTTGAAAATATGCCACGCCTCATCGGCTCATAAGCTAATGACCAAATAAAGTTTGCAAACTTTCCGTGAAAGGGCTGAATGTAAACCCTGGAACAATAAATTACTTGCAGCACTTGGAAGAGCTTTGCTGTGAAGAATAAGTTTCACGGGTTAGCTCTGCCAAATATTGAGATAGTATGCGGAACGAATCTTTGGGCATAACACCATAGGGTTGGTACACATTCTCTCCAGCAGTGTGCACTTGATTGATGTGCATTCAACGGAACGCCCAGATATTGTGGTGGCTCACAATACCATTCAATACCAGCAAAGTGTCTCGGCTTAAAGATCCATGAGCCAAACCACAGCCTCAAGCTCCTAGCACAGTTCATTCGTGCACCAGAGATGGTGGCGAATTCCTCTAGCTTGGACACCATAGTTCCGATACTGAAATTGTCCGTACAAAAAAAAAAGAAAGGGAGGTTATCGGCATGTTCCAGCACTTTTACCTCTGTTCCGTAAAAACTTAAACCATGAATATACTAGAGTGAATTACGTTTAAGCACAGTGATTTCTAGTAAAGGGCAAAATGTAATGGCGGCAAGGGACACTTGCTTCACAGAGGAACGAATGGACAATGGCTTGAACAGGTGACCATTAACAATCAAACTAGTTGAGCAACCGTTATAGCACATTTTTCCACCTTCAGATATAACGAAGCTGACGTTAGTGTGCTCACGAAGAGAAAACGGAAAAGAATGACCGACCCTATCAAACGCCTTAGCTATGTCTACTCGGAGCATTGCTAGATGGTCATGAGAAGTGAAACAATGTTTCGTTACTGCATGGGCGATGTGTATGTTCGTTTCCATTGAGCGGCGTTTTAGATCGCAGCTCTGGTGAGACCCAATAAGAATCGACATTGCAAATTGTATTCTGTTTGATAATACCTTTGCAAAAATTTTATAGTCTACATTAGACAGTGTAGTAGGTCCCTATGCGCTTGGACAGATCGCAGTTTCTCTTTGTCTGTGCATTTTGGAATGAACGTGGTGTTTTCTAGTGAATTTTGGAGGAAGAGTATCCCGATCAAAACCAAGTCTGAAAGTCTTGAGTGGCAAGGGAGTAATTATGGTTTTAAAAGCTTTATTAAGATCGCCTGGATCGCCATCTGGACCCGGCGTCCATGATATCAGTAATTTTTCAGTAGCTAAATCTATTTCTTGTTTAGTGAACGAGTCACGACTTCTCTGTAATGTACCCGAAACTATAGAACACTGCCTCATTGACTGCAAGGACGTCATTTTGTTTTGGAATGTTCTCCAAAGGACTTTTTAAAAGGATGTGTTGATGTAAATACACATAGGATACCATATCTTATGCCTCCTAAATTTGAAGATGTGGCTTTTGAGAAGCCGCCACTCATGGCTTTGCGCAGTTTATGGAAAACTAGCATGTTTGATATGAATGCAGAACTAATTGTATCTCCGCAGTCACATTTCATTCAAATGATTTCACAACGGAAGGAGATTTATGATCGAAGAGACTTCCCACCAAAGTGGTTTCCATTGCTCATGCAGTGTATCCTTTTGCCTCCCTCTTAGAGCGATGTTTGCTGTAATAATTATACAGTGATTTTTTTTGTACTTGTATACTGTTTTTGATGACTGTTTTGGACGCTATGCAGATACCTTACGCAGGGACGTATTACATACGTAATAAGTTCCATCAAATAAAAAGGTCACCGACGTTTGCGATAATCCCTAATCTGATATTTGATCGTGGCTGTATACGTGTTTTCATTTCGCGATATCTTTAGGCATTGTTTCGATAACCGCACTACCTGGCGGAGCCACGACGCATGACCCTATAGGGTGTCCCACCTAACTTTAGCCAGAGATTAAAAAATAGGCAAATGCCACGTAGCTGGAAAGAACAATGGTAATGTTGTCTGACGTCGCTTGGAGATACTCAAAGTATATTTTCATTCCGCCTATTTAGATAATTAGTCTTGTTAATTGCTCAACTCAACATCATAATTAGATGCAAAGTGTCAATGAGAAAATTGTGGAGAGGCATGAAAAACTCCCGATACAGCTTTCTATTCCTCAATTCGTGCTACATATAAGTGTTTTTGCGAACGTGAAAGAAGCCTGCAAGTGCACTAACAATTACCACGCGAATGGTCGCATCACGCACTTTGGGTACATTCGCATGCTTCTTTCACGTTCGGAAAAACACTTTTGCACAGCACGTATTAAGTAACAGAAAGCTGTACCGGGAGTTTTTCATGACGCTCTACAATTTTCTCATTTACACTTTTCAGCTAATAATAATGTTCGAGAACGTTAATAATTTTTAACACTAATTATCTAAATATGCAGATTGAAAAAAGTTTATTATCTCCAAGCGACAGCAAACAACAGTACCTTTGTTCTGTCCAGCCACGTGGCATTTGCATATCTTTAAGCTCTGGCTAAAGCCAGCTGCGACACCCTGTATATAGACCGGCAACTGCACCTTATGCAACCGCAATCTTTACTGGGAAACACTTGCGGCGAAGGCTATGCGCGAAGGCGAGCTTTCTGGTTCTTTCTTTTTCTGTCCCCCGCTACGGCCGGTGCCGCCGCTGCCCCGGATGAGCGGATGTCAGCGCCATCTGGTGGTGCTTCAAGGTGGCTTCCTCCGCGTTCCTCCTCATGCTTCCGCTACATCCTCCTCCTCCTCCGCCTACCTCCTCGCGCTCTCTTCGCTCTCGCCGTACTTCATCCCCTCGCTGCCCTCCGCGTTCGCTCTTTCATCTCTCGCTGTGCTCGTTCGCTCAGTTACACCGCCGAGGCACGCTGACGCTCAACGCAGGAAAGGGCGGCGAATATATTGGCTCTAAAGTACTCCTATTCAACGTAATTCGCTGCTCGCCATTACAGCGATCTCACCAATACGCGCTCCATCGTTACGAGTTCTTGCTAACAGCTTACCTATTACCATTGAAATAGATCGTCTCTCATTTACTCTTATTCCAAGAGACACTGACCAGATAACTTTACAGTTTTTAGCCTCACTTTATCAGCGCGCAATAGGCGTATTTAGATTATGGAAGGGCAATAGACGTTACTGCCTATATATTGTGGGATTCTATGTGATATATACTGCATCACGAGCCAAAGTCTAGGTACGGTAGCCTGCGAATGTTTTTATTTAGGCCGCCAATGTTATAATAAAAATTTCCGAAACAACCAATTCTAGGAAAATGAAACTGAAGATTATAACTTTGCAACTCAGCAGTGAAAAATGATATAGCATTTCCGTAATTCGCATCTAATAGCACATCTGAAGCGGACAAATTTCATTTATTCTACATATATAATTTTTTCTACTAAATCTGTCCGCTGTGGATGCTCTAACGTATGCAATTCACAGTACTGTGACATCTACTCTGAGTGGAGAGCTACAAATTTGTAAGCTTCGTGCTTCTATTTTTTAGACACATAAATTTTCGTTGGTTCTGTTTAAAGACTGAGTACTTTATCAAAATTTTGCCTACAACAGTCACTAGGATTTACCTTTCCCTCTCAAACGCAACAAAGGTAATTAAAATTGACCAAGTGGCTATCTCAGAAAACCGTTTCTGCGCTTTACATGTATTTGAATAGCCGACATCCGAGTTTGGCCCGAGCTCAGGCTTCCTTTTCAGGGCAGCCTCAAAGGAAGTGTGCTTTTGCTGCAAAGACGCCGGTTTTTTGTGTGTGTGTATGATATCCGCCATCTAGAAACGATGGCACAGAATTAGTGACGCCGAACTCTGCTTTTCCCTCATTTTCCTGCCTATGCTGAAAATACTAAAACAAAAGGCATGCGCTATCAATAAAGCTGCCTAAATGCCTGTTTGTATATGTTAATACTGGCAACTGCTGACATTATCGCACAAAAAACATTTTACAGTCGACTGGGAGAACTAATGCGGGCTTTTCAGGTGGCAACTACGAGCAGCTACCTCAGACGAACGGCTCCATCGGCAAAGCTGCTCCTCCCCTGATAATTTTGATGACACGTTATACCGCGGCATAAGCGGGTCACTACTAACAAAGATGAACACATCTATTGCAATAGAATATCATTAGTAGATCGCTGTACGAAGTAAGGATAGTAGCCTTATTGGCAGTATAAACCTGTAAGCATTCGTACAATAACTAAATCAACAATGATAGAATGTGTAAGCGTGACTCAACGAAGACGTAGAAGGAAACATACACACAGAGACATCGCTTTGTGTGATGGCTTCTTCCTACGTCTTTATTCAGTCGCGCTTACACATTCTATCATGGATTCAAACCAACTAGCCTACCAACGTGTTTTAACTAAAATTAACCAGCACTGTGTCACGCGCGCACACGTAAATATGAACGCATCTCGATCGATGAACGCGGAAACTCGCCGTCAAAATTCTGGAGCGAGGAATAGCGGCAGCAGCAAGCGAATGAACCTTCACGCATCTCTCGCTTCAACACGAACGAAACGTCGAAAGCACTGCACACACGAAGCTACCGGCACTACGCGCACTCTGCAAACATCGCAGATCACTTTCAAGATTAGGCCCACGTGGGCGCGCACTTTGGCAACGTCGCAGATCGCTTTCAAGACACACGAGCGCCGGCAACGGGTCCCTGCAGGGTCCGCCAAAAGCGTCTACTACAGCGTGCGCGAATCGCGTGGCCAAAGCCGCAGTAGACGCCGTCGTTGTCTCTACTCTCCACGGAGCGGTGTGCGAGGAGGGCTTCGAGGTACCCTATCAGCCGCCGGAGAAGAACGCCCCTCCTTCTCCGCCTAGCGCGCCAAAGGAGAGGGCACGCATCCATTTTCAATTTCAATTCAGTCTTTATTTTTCTCTTGGACAGAGAAGGAGACAGGACTAAAAGCTTGTAAGCTTGACAGAGGTCCTGCCCCCTTTATCAACTTGGCAGTACAGTACACAGACAGAGATTTTCAATTTTCCGAATACACACTGAAACAAAATAACAAAACACTTTGTAAAAACAGCGCTATGCATTGCAGCACAAACATAGGTATTAGAAAGACAAATAAGTGGTCATGGGGAAACGAAAAAAAAATAACAGGTACAGGTTTAAACTGAGTGCAACATTACATAATCTTGCTAAGAAAAAATCGCCGGGTTCCTCGCTCGCGCACGCGGGATTGCACCGCATTCACCGCGGATCACCCTCACGCGCTTTCACTCATACGAAAGCTCACGGCGACGGCGACGCCGACGGCAGGACTGCGCCTGAAGTGTGCATATAGTTGCTATCTCAATAATAGTACCTTTCACGGTGTGTTGAAATGGCCACGATGTACAGTACTTAGTCAAGCCGTTGATAAAGGGAAAATCAGACATCCGTCTGTTCGTAGCAGTTGCTACGAAGGCCACGTAGCAAGCCGTGATGCCAAGCCGTGATGGCGAACAACCGCAGTGGCACAGCACAATTCCCGAAACAAACTGTTTATTGGGGGAGGCTGTGTCCAGCAAAAAACAAGTAACACTCAGCACAATGACAACGGTGAGCACGCTCGTCGAACGTCAAAATATGATCTACGGGTCAGATGCGTTGGCGATTAAGAACGAAGCTTTGCCAACTCCGCCGGTTTTCGTGACATAGATGCGGCCTGGCTGTTCTCTTGCCGAGTGTGCAGACAACCAATCACCGCGGAGTACGCGCGCCGCTGGGTTCGTTGTTCCACAAGCAGACGGCGCTTTACCACCGCGCCTCCGCACATCAAACGGATAATCGGAAAGGCTGAGATAATCTCATTGGTGGCGGCAATGGAAAAGAAACCAGCTTGGAGTTACTACTTAGGAGGGAAAAAAATGAAATCAATCAGGAAAGAAACAATTTATGATGACTCAAAGGGAAGTTCATTACTTTTCGAAGCAAGATCAGAATGCCTTAGAACAAGCACTTATAAAGCGAGTTACGAGAAGGAAGAAGTATGTACTTGCTGCGGTAAAGCTAGGGAAATGACGGAGCATGTTTTGTTAGAATATGAAGATATCTACCCGGTGGTCGATTTAGGAATCACTGGCCTCCTTGAGTCCCTTGGGCTCAAAGAGAGCAGGGGGAAGTCAACCTGTCCGCAGTAGAGATTGGTAAGAAGTGATCGGAAGATTGATGGAAGAAAAGTAAGGAAACGACAAACAACGGAGGCGTACGAAAACAAAGTTCCTAATACGGTATCAGAAAATTTGGTGATAGGAATTTTTCATTGGCTTTATTTTTCTTTTTTTTAACATAGGTACGACATTAGACAATATAGTAACACGAGCTTGGTGGTGCTCATATCATCCATTCATTCATCCAACCCCAGTAAGACGCGAGTGCAAGATTGGTGAAAGTAGGGAAACTACAAACGCCGGAGGCGTACAAAAAGAAAGTTCCCAGTAGGAGTTCAGAAAGTTTGGTGATGGGAATTCTTCGTCTTTGCTTGCTTTTAAATATAGACAGGACACTATGCAGCAAAAGAACAAGAGCTTGGTGGCGCAACTCTCCGCCTCGCTCCAAAGGGAACGCTCATAGCATGCACGCATGCATGCATCCATACATCCATCCATCGATCCATCCGCGTAGGGAAGGCATTTCGAAGGGAAGTGCCTTGCTATTTAAGGCTCGAGCTGGTTGCCTAAAAAAAAGAAAACATACCGGAGCCAATATTCCCAGCTAGAGGAGGCATGTGTATGCCGCAGCAAAAATCGGGAGACCACTCAGCACACCCTAATGTAATGCAAAGGGATTCCCCCAGTGAGGCCCCTAGGTAACGTTCACCTTCTAGAAGCGCTTCGATTTAATGCGGACGGAAGCATCAAAGGGTAGGCGGTCGAGATAAGCGAGGTACATTTACACTATTGGTGGAAAAGAAATTCACCGCCATTTACGATACTCCCTAATGCGAAATTTAAATGCCGCTCTATCTGTGTATATATTGTATATGTTACATATATAACATATACACATTATACATATTATGTACACTATATGTATATATTTTGCGTCATACTGGCTGGCGCCGACAACCTGTCTCGTGCTGCACAATGCAAACGGAGCGAAGTGCGTCGCAACTGCCTCGACTACCGGGAGATCGCGAGAAGCAGCGCGTGGGTGAGGCGTGGACGCGATTCACAGCAGCCGCCTCAAACAGACCTCCAAGATGACGAGCGCGACTCTGGCGCCATCTCGTAGCAATCGTCGCCGCAGTGCACTTGCGCGACACTGCGCTTTTTCATTTATTTGTTTTTTTTAACGCGAGGGTAAATGCCTCAGGGCATACAGGGGTATGGTATGGGGGTGAATAAGGATGATTAAAGGAATAAAGAAAGATTTATGTATCTAATGAAGTCCAAGAGTGATCGATAATGTGGTCCCTGCGTCCACGCAGTGCAATCGCTCGGATTATGCGGCGAAAGTCCCGCCGCTGCGAGGTGCCGGAGCCTCGTCGCCTTCAATGCAGGGCAAACCCACAGCAGGTGGTGGGTGTCGGCTTCAGCATTTCGCGACTCGCAGACTGGACACCCAGGGCGAGGCTATAACTGGCGAAAGTGCGGCCACTTCCAAGTGACAGCATGAGTGAGGGCCATCCCGGCCCGGGTCCTCCGAAGCGCAACCTCCTCTGCACGGTTAAGACTGCGGGGGAGGGCTACCGCACACGGACGTATGAGAGCACGTGTGCGGCGCCGGAGGTTCTCCTTTCTTGTTTAAAGGAGGGTGGCATCATCTGGGTGCTACGCTTTTCTTCTCACGCTTTCTCCATATCCTCTCCCTCCGCTTTCGGCCTCATGCTGCACCCTCGCCCTCCGCTTTTCTCCTCGAGTTCTCTTCGCTTTCGCCGCTTTTTTCATCCGTTGCTGCGTTCCGCTTTCACTCTTTCATCTGCTGCGCCCATTCGCTCGGTTAGGCCGACGCTAACCGCAGGAACGGGCGCCTTAGAGCCGCGCTCTGAAATATCCTGGTTAGCTCATATGATAAAGCGACCGCCCCGGAAACCCGTTGGTCCCGAGTTCGAATCCCGAACCATTACAAATGTTTTTATCAACTACGAAGCTTTCTTTCTGAGCAACCCGCATGGTTTTTCTTTGTTGCCTCGTACTACAAGACCCGTGGATGTTCGTTTTTCCCCGTTCACCTCGTAGCTAACGGATGAGGCAAAGAGTTTCAAAATTGGATACTGGCCGTTGTCGACTGTAGATCTTGGAGGTGAAGCTGAGATTTGCAACACATCCGCGATATTTTAAGGTGCCATATCCTCCCAATGCCCTGCGTGCATTATATTTCCCGTTGCCTCCAATACTTCTCAAAATTATCTAGGAAGTGATTACGTAACATACTCACTCCGCATATGATGTCTGAGGCACACAGAAATGTTTGAAAGTGGCTTAATGTTACCCTTGCGGGACAGCTTCTGAGAAAACTGACACCAACTTATCTTCGGCCGTTGTATCGCAACAAACGAGGGAAAAAGCGGGCCTGTGAGCCGCAGGTACCTCTGTGAATTAGAGGGAAAAACTTCTTTTCAGCCCCATCTAAGTACGTCAGCAATAAGAGCTGCCCAAGGACTGATATCATTTGTAACACTCAGTAGGGAATGGTTTGCCATAGTGTCTGGCCATTGGATAGGCGAAAGACGCTTTATATATTTTGCTGTCCGCGATCTGGACCCTCAACCCTGGAGTACGCTGCCAAGTATCCTGTACGTTCGCCTGGTTTACTTCGTTATTGTAAGGTTCATTTCTCGCTGTTCTTTCTTTATTAAAATGAATATAAAAGAAAGAGACGGTGGTCACTTTATAATGGCGACGGCTACTCCTTTTCTCATAGGCGAGAGAACAATATAAAAACATATGTAAGAAAATGAAAAGAAACCACGTCATAGGGTCAGAAATCCACAGCACACAGCCCCATAGACCCATGAACATAACATAAAAGTCAAATGCAAGTTGCACCACAATGAGTTCGTAAACAGTCACAAACACACACAAATGGTCGTGATTTAGACTACGATGATCGTGGTGAGGAATTACCCAGAGTGAAAGTAATGCGCACACAGAATACAAGAAAAAAGTATGACACGTAATATACAAGCACTAGTAATTGCAAATAATAGAAGCAAGTATAGTAATATCGTGTGATTATTCAGTGCAACATTTAGTACTCGTTGAGGATGCCTGTCTTTTCGTAAAAATGTTCCAAGTGCGTTCAACGCTTTTCGCTGTGCTATTTTCGATGGCCATGGGTCCAGCAATTTTGCGAGTGAGAAAGGCCGGTGAGAAGCAATGGAGTGTAGCTTTTGTTCTAGCTGCCGTCTTTGCATCGCGTATATGGGACATTCGAGGAGGAGATGGCGAACATCCTCCTCGTCGTGGCCACAGGAGCAGGCTGGGGAAGGAGCCCGTTTTATCCGATACAGGAAATGTTCGGTGCATGCTGTCCCAAGGCGCAGTCGATGAATTAGTGTCTCGGTACTCTCCGAAAGTTCTACATCCAGCTGGTATTTGAGTTGAGGGTCCACTTCGTAAGGAATTGATTCCTGAGTATTTTCATTAAACCAGGTTGACATGCGCAAGTCCTTCTTTAGTACTGTCACTATACGTTTCGCGTCCGTTGGTGATAAAGGCATGAAGCTATTCGTACATACCCGTGGTTCTCATAGGTTTTCCCTTACACGAAGTTTCTTTGACAATGGGGTCAAGGCGTTTTCTCTCAGCGTGAGCTGACGATGGATGGATTCCGCCTCGAGCGTGGCGTCTCTAAATTGCTAACCTCGCCAGCATGGTGGATTGAACTCGGCCCTCCGCATCTTTTGCCATCACCAAGAGAAAGGTGATTAGCTTCTCGTATACAGCCGCTTCACACTTCTAGCGCAATACATTCATTGAACAAACATACGAACAAGCTGCGTTTTCAGCGAAACACTGATGTTTAAGCAAAGTTCAATGCACGGTTGGCGCTTTTTCCGCTTGACCCTAATGAAGGCCATTCATGCTGTTCTTCACTGATTGCATGTGGCCCATGATAAGATAAGGTGCTCCGGCTGTTGTCCGCAGAGCGATCATACAATCAACTTTCCTTGCACGTGCGTTGTTGATTATTGGCATTTTATTGCACTTCTTTCTTATACCACCGTCAACGCACCTGATTGCCCTTGATTGCCCACGTCTGAGTTTCCTCGGCTTATCCCAAATTATGCAGATTTTGTACCCTCACTCTGCGGCCAATGCGCCTAATTGGTGCGCGTGTCCATTCTCTAAGGAGAGAAAAGCAAAAGCCAACTCGTTAACTGTGACGATGCTTCGATCGCTATCGCTTTTCAGACACACCTAATTTGACGCGGCAAGGATTCGAACTCACGGCCCTCTGGGCGAGTGCGAAAACTTCACAACCCGGCACCCACGGGACGCGCCCGTGGCGATACTTCTCCGTACGTCCTGACACTCTCCCAATGTTGCATGGCGCGTGTGATGGATCCATCCATCATGCACGCGTCTCGCCTTGGTCGGGAAAGGGGCTCCTCCCGGGGTCGTTCATCCGCCGTGACCCCGTCGCCTGACCTTCGGCCTTGCGGGACTCCGCCCACGTCGACGAACGCCAGCGAGCGTCCGACGCATAGTTACGTGCATTCAGGCGTAGCAAAACTACGCGAAACTCAAATACGCCGTGTACACCCGCCTGTGTCAACAGCGGCGACGCCTTCAATCTCGACCCTCTCCCGGAAATTCCTTTAGTTTTTTTGTATATTTTGCCGCCTGGCTGTAGCTCGCTGAGACGAGAGTGCCACAGCTCGTTTAATGCTGTTGTTTGCGGTAGCACAGCAACGACCAGGGTATAAAATGTTTTTAAAGAGATGTATCGCCTAGCCCCCCTTCCCACCTATTGGGACCTTGTTCTCAATTAGCTATGTCTCATATCCCCCGACCAGACTAAATCCTGTCGCACCATCGATTTCGTCCCCCCCCCCTCCTCCCTCAATAGAAGAATAAAAAACAACGACATAATATGCTAAATCTAAAATAAATCTCAAAGACACGCCAAAGAGAAAGCTATGTTACATTAAAATTACTGGGTTTAACGTGCCAAAACCACTTTCTGATTATGAGGTACGTCGTAATGGGGGACCCGGAAATTTGGACCACCTGGGGTTCTTTAACGTGCACCTGAATCTAAGTACACGGGTGTTTTCGTATTTCGCCCCCATCGAAATGCGGCCGCCGTGGCCGGGATTCGATTCCGCGACCTCGTGCTTAGCAGCCCAACACCGTAGCCATTAAGCAGCCACGGCGGGCGAGAAAGCTACGTTAACAAAGTACGCTTTCACGGCACCGAAAAGACCAGACCACTGTTACCACGTGAGAAGGCTGCGTACGGGAGAAGAGACAAAAACGATAACCGAAAGCAAAAACTTTAGGTAAGGGCGGCCGCGCCACCTTGAACTTCCTGTACAAGCTCGTTGTGACGCGGCCACGCATTTTCAAAGCCTCCCGCTCGCGCGTAGGTATAACAGCTTATCGGCAAATACAAGCCATCGTATGCTAAATGAGCCGAATAAGTAGAGAGAATCGAGCAAGCTTCGAGAACTTTTACTGTGCCACAAAGGGCCGAATATCGTCTATGTATGCGCTGTAGGGTGAGGGAACAAACGCGAGTTAATGACATCTTAGTTGAAATCAAGAAAAAGAAATGGGCATGGGCAGGACATGTAATGAGGAGGGAAGATAACCGATGGTCATTAAGGGTTACGGACTGGATCCCAAGGGAAGGGAAGCGTAGCAGGGGGCGGCAGAAAGTTAAGTGGGCGGATGAGATTAAGAAGTTTGCAGGGACAGCATGACCACAATTAGTACATGACCGGGGTTGTTGGAGAAATATGGGAGAGGCCTTTGCCCTGCAGTGGGCGTAACCAGGCTGATGATGATGATGATGATGATGATGATGATGATTATGCGCTGTAAGTGACGATTGATACCACGGAATACCAACTAGCCCGTAGCCAAAACCTTGCTTCGAATATGAGAAGACGGCTGTAAATCCGTAACGTCGGACTGGCGTAGCGGCAGAGGGATTTCGGTGCTAAATGAAAAAAAAACTAGAAGCAAGTTTGGACCCAATGTCCTTGGCTCGTAATCAAACTATTACCACGAAATCAACAAAAGATTTTTTTTAAGGATACCTTATCAGCCTAACCTGGTTTAGTGTCTTGATAGTTTGCTTTTGACTCGCGGGGAACGCCCCACATATCCAGGCTGGGAAAGATGCCTTAATGGAGGGCTCCGAAATATATTGAGCCCCTGGGGTTACTTAAAGCAGCACTGAAGAAAAATATTACACCGAGTTAGGCCGATAGATTACTCGTACAGAAGTCTAACATCGCCTCCTGTCGGCCAATACATGTCGCTGTTAAATAGAATATTGCCACCCGAGGTTTCACTGGTGCCCGTCAATTTGAATCGGCCGCGCCAAAGCGGACGATTTGACGTAGTCCCCCACAAGGACATCCTTCTGTGCCGCTCTCTGTGTGTCAGCCAGTGCTGACGTCACAAGAAAGCTGGCCATAGTAAAAAAAAAGCAAATGGTGCCATTCAGACTTTCCATTTCATCCTTTTTCTGGTTTTCCAAGAGCTGTATCCTCGTTGCGAATGAGAAATTCGGTAATAAACAGGCCTAATCTTACCCGCCGTGGTTGCTCAGTAGCCATGGTGTTGGGCTCCTGAGCACGAGGTCGCGGGATCGAATCCCGGCCACGGCGGCCCCATTTCGATGGGGGCGAAATGCGAAAACACCCGTGTGCTTAGATTTGGGTGCACGTTAAAGAAACACAGGTGGTCGAAATTGCCGGAGTCCTCCAGTACGGCGTGCCTCATAATCAGAAAGTGGTTTTGGCACGTAAAACCGCATAATTAATTAATTAAGCCTAATCTTCAGACTTAGTTCCACCTAACTTTCTTGAGTGTCCCTTCAACAAGCGCCTGAAGCGCGGTGGACGAATGATTTCGCATTTCACCCCGATAAAATTAGACCGCCGTCGGTTGGGTGAAAGCCACAACGCTCCCGATCATAGCATCAGAACGAGATAACCACAGCGACACTGTAATTGATATCCCGAAAAAGAAGAAAGGCACGAATGACATAAGCCATGAAGTAAATAAAAACACCTGCTAATCGGCAGAATTCAAGAATTGAGAAAACGTAAAACGACGGCAGAAAAGAAGACTCCCGTGTTATGCATTTCATCGGTTGCAGTGAATGGATCCGTTTTCGCAAATTTGTAAGTGAAATTTTATTCCTATATTTATTTAGCTCTACCCATCTATGAGTTGGCGATTCCCCCATACTGGACGTCGGCCACGAGTTCAGAGGACAACAATTATTTTTGTAGCACTGTATTTACCATGGAACGATAAGGTGGAACACAAACCGGAGTTTTCTCGTTAGAATTGAATCTTGTGCCCGATTACTAGTAGTATTATTGTATTTGTACCTGCTATTTGCTTTACTAGAAGTAGCACTTGTGCAATAAAATTTGCACCTTACAGGGTGAGGCCCTGTCAAGGTGAAGCTTCGAGCTTTTAGCCTGTAACTGATCTGCAGTAGTTGATTTCAAACAAAGGTTAGTTTAATTGGATGACTGTAGTCGTTAGGTCTACCACACCGGCTCTGAAGTATAGCAGGGAATCGGCAGGTCGTAAGCTAGGAACTCACTTTGTTTCCAGTGGTTTATTTCGTTTACGGACGACTTATCGCTGCTCTCCGGAATGCAGTTCAAAAATGTACAGAGCATTTTCCTTGACCTTTTCTACGTGACGATATTTCTTTTCTTAGAAACGCAATCATAAAATTCCTCACATTCTAGCTGGTCATCAATCTTTACGGCGAACCCCATCGTATTGTTCTCGACGCTATCTTCTTTAATGCAAGACAACGATTCCCGCGGATAGTTTGTAACTTATCTGTGCGGCCTCGAATGGTGACATGCGAACTTAAAAGGTACAAGAATTCCTTTGTCTGCCCACTATTCATGCCAACGCTGCTTCGTATACTTAGTCACACCAAGGTAATGTTAGGCGACAGTTCAACGCAGCCTATCACGCCGAAGCAGTGTTTTACTGCTATTCGACGTTTGTAGTGAACTGCGAAAAAGGTCCATCCAATACCTAGAGTAGTCTCCGAACATCACAATGAAGCACCCTGCTGACAGCTTTTTGTAACGTGTGACGCATACTTAGAGTATGTTCCAATAAATCGGTTTCTCAGTGACGGTTTCTCACGCTTTGTTGCACCAAAATTAAGATTCAATGCTGTGTAACAAATTTAACAAAAGTTTTAGGTTTGAGTCTCAGGAAACAATGCAATCAAAATTCGGGGTGGCTTCGGCAAAGTCCAGACAAGAGATCCAATAAGCTCACTGGCAGTCGCCGCGGAGCATATCTCTGATCAGCTTTTTAATATACATAAGATATTTCAATAAATATTGTTACGGTGAAGTGAAGGAAGACGTTGAATTGGACTAGAGAAAGACGAAGTCTGGCGGTTGCCTGAACGCCATATCCATCATTTGTAAATATAAGTTATTTTACACTCGTGGGCCTGCTTTCTTCCCGCAACATTTTGGTGGAAGGTGCGGGGTACCACCACGGAACTTCGCAGCGGACGTCATCTACCTGCTGCCACAATGGCAAATCAACCGACACAAGCGACAACGCCTCGGCAGCCCGTGCCCACGGTCATCCTCACTCACCCACGGGACCCGGGAACATTTTGTGGCACGGACAACGTCGACGTCGAGGACTGGCTTACGATGTACGAGCGAGTGTGCGACAACAACAGGTGGGATCCTACAATGATGCTTGCAAACGTAATATTTTATCTGAAGGGAACTGCGAAGCAATGGTATGACACACATGAAGCTGACCTAACGAGCTGGGATGTTTGCAAAGAAAAAATGCGAGACCTGTTCGGCAGACCTGTCGGTCGTCAGCTGGCAGCTAAAAAAGAACTTGCGTGCCGCGCTCAGACGTCCACAGAATCCTATGTCGTGTACATACAGGATGTGCTGGCCCTCTGTCGCAAGGCTGATGACAACATGACCGAGGCAGACAAGATTGGCCATATATTGAAAGGTATTGCAGACGATGCCTTCAATCTCTTGATGTGTAAGGATTGTGCCACTGTGGATGCAATTATTAAGGAGTGCCGGCGCTTCGAACAAGCGAAGGGCCGCCGCGTCACTCAAACTTTCGACCGGTTGCCCAATACCGCCGCGACATCTTCTTGCGAAGACCCGCCGCGGTTCGTTCAGCCCGCAGGACCGGAAGAAATAACGCGCATCGTTCGCCGTGAGCTTGAGGCCATGGCCCCGGCTCCCGTTCGTTCAGACTGTCGGGAAAGCGTACCCGCTATCTCCCTTATACAAGCGGTCGTTCGGGAGGAAATAGCAAGTTTGGGCATTCCATCTCTCTGCTCAGTCCGCCATACCAACACCTACCAAATTTCTCCGACCGCTCGCTCCCGGACGCAAAGCTTTCCACCACTCCGTCGCAACCCAGCTGAATGGCGCACAGCGGATGATAAACCCATCTGTTTTAATTGTTCCGGTATTGGACACATCGCCCGTCATTGCCGCAACCACTGGTCGTCGCCTCCTCGGTGGTCGTCTCCGAGTCACTACAGCCAAGTACCCGACAATCGCACTTTCTCGCCCTATACGCCGACTAGGAACATCAACGCCGACAGTGCTCCACCAAGATCCAGCCGATCCCCGTCTCCGCAAGGTCGTAGGTCCCGTTCGCCTCTCGTTCACCGCTCTTCGTCCCCTTCTGCAACCGGTCGCTTCGCTTCGGGAAACTAGGCGGTGCAGCTCCCGGAGGTGAAGCTGCAACTCCGACCCGGCCCACAAATCCTCTATTGACCCTGCCTACATGTGGAAACCTGCTGGACATTGAAGTCGATGGCGTTCCTGTTAGATCTCTCGTTGATACAGGAGCGCAGCTTTCAGTTATGAGCGCTGCTCTCCGCCGCCGGCTCAAAAAGGTTCTGACCCCCGCCGTACCGTGCACCGTGCGAGTCGCCGATGGGAGTACGTCACCTGTCCTTGGAATGTGCACAGCACGTGTGACCATTGGGGGCCATTATACCGTTGTTCTATTTATCGTCCTTGAACACTGCCCACACGACCTAATTCTCGGCCTCGACTTCCTTTCGAAACACTCTGCCCAAATTGACTGCTCCGCAGGTGTTGTACAGTTGGACCTGCCGCTTCCTGCCGACGCAACCACTTGTGCTCCACACCGCTTATGTGCTGCTGAATTTGCAAGGCTGTCTCCACAGGCTGCTACAAATGTCCTGCTGACGCCCTGTCCTCCCGTACCTGATGGCGAGTACGTCCTGTCGCCGCTTACTGACGTGGTTTTGTCGCGTAATATTGCCCTACCGAGCACCTTAATTCGGATCCGCGAAAACTGCGCTCGCGTGCCCATCCTGAATTTTGGGTTCTCGTCACATGTTTTGCCACACGGTATCGCCATAGCGCATATCACTCCTTTGGAAGAATTTCAGATTTCTTTTTTGACCTCTGAATCCTTCCTCAGTACGAACGGACCTTTGTCACCCACTCCTCCGTACTCGACGCCTGCGGACGATGTTTCTAAGATGATCGCCCCCGACCTTCCTTCCGAGCAAACAACAGCTCTTCGTCATCTCCTGTCATCTTATCGGGACATCTTTGATTTGGACGACCGTCCACTTGGCCAGACATCTGTTGTCACGCATCGCATCAACACCGGTGACGCCAGCCCCATTCATAGGCGGCCATATCGTGTCTCGGCAACAGAAAGGGCCATCATACAGAAAGAAGTAGACAGGATGATGGACAAGGACATCATTGAACCCTCCAGTAGCCCGTGGGCATCACCGGTTGTCTTAGTAAAGAAAAAAGATAACTCGTGGCGCTTCTGCGTTGACTACCGTCACCTCAACCGGATAACAAAGAAGGATGTTTATCCCTTGCCTCGCATTGATGACGCTCTTGACTGCCTTCACGGATCCCAATACTTTTCATCAATTGACCTCCGCTCCGGCTATTGGCAGATTAGCGTCGATGAGATGGATCGCGAGAAAACCGCCTTTGTCACACCGGACGGTCTGTACCAATTTAAAGTCATGCCCTTTGGATTATGCAATGCGCCAGCTACATTCGAGCGCATGATGGACTCTCTCTTGCGCGGTTTGAAGTGGTCTACATGCCTGTGTTACCTCGACGATGTGATTGTGTTTTCGCCGAACTTTGAGAGCCACCTGCGGCGCCTCACAACCATACTCTCCGTGTTTCGCAGGGCTGGCCTTCAGCTAAACTCCTCCAAGTGCCATTTCGGTCGCCGTGAAATTAACATGCTTGGTCATCTCGTCAACGCCGCCGGAATCCAACCTGATCCACAGAAAGTTCACGCCGTGCGAAATTTTCCTGTACCTTGTTCAACGAACGATGTCCGTAGTTTTCTGGGCTTATGCTCTTATTTTCGGCGATTTGTGAAAAATTTTGCGGACATCGCTCACCCTCTCACTGACCTTCTTAAGAAAGACGCCTCTTTCTCTTGGGGACCGCTACAGGAGAAAGCCTTCTCTACCCTGATTGAGCGGCTTACCACTTCCCCGATTCTCTCCCACTTTGACCCTTCTGCGCCCACTGAAGTACGAACTGACGCGAGTGGTCATGGCATCGGCGCTGTCCTCGCTCAGCGTCAACAGGGCCAAGACCGTGTCATCGCTTACGCTAGCCGCCGCCTTTCCACGCCCGAGCGAAATTACTCCATTACTGAGAGAGAATGTCTCGCGCTCGTATGGGCGGTCGCGAAATTTCGCCCGTACCTTTTCGGTCGGAGCTTCTGCGTTGTCACCGACCATCACGCCCTCTGCTGGCTCTCCTCTTTGAAGGACCCAACTGGACGACTTGCACGTTGGGCATTGCGCCTACAAGAATATACATTTTCTATTATATATAAGTCAGGACGCCTGCATAAAGACGCTGACTGCCTGTCCCGCAATCCCGTGGATCAACCGGACGATACCGATGCAGACTCGGACATCAGTATTCTGTCCCTCTCCGGCTTCCTCCACATTGGCGACGAGCAGCGCAGGGATCCTGTTCTTCGAACACTTATGGAACGCCTAAGCTCCTCGCCCAATGACCCGTCCCTTCGGATGTTCACCTTGCGCGATGGAACTTTATACCGTCGTAGCGTTCGTCCTGACGGCCCGGAGCTCCTCCTAGTCGTTCCCAAGCACCTTCGACTCACCGTGCTCCAGCAACTTCATGACGCTCCTACTGCTGGACATCTGGGCGTCACTCGTACTTACGACCACCTGCGGCGCCGCTTCTTCTGGCCTGGCATTTATCGCTCTGTGCGCCGTTATGTCGCTTCTTGCGACCTGTGTCAGCGCCGGAAGACGCCTGCTATGCCTCCCGCTGGTTTGCTTCAACCCATTGATATACCTACAGAGCCCTTCTTCCGTGTGGGCCTCGACCTCCTTGGTCCGTTTCCAATTTCCATCAAAGGAAACAAATGGATTGCTGTAGCAACCGATTATGCCACTAGATATGCCATCGCACGAGCCCTGCCAACCAGCTGCGCTACAGATGTCGCCGACTTCTTACTAAAAGACGTCATCCTGCACCACGGCGCCCCTCGCCAGTTGCTGACGGATCGCGGCCGCTACTTTCTATCGAAGGTCGTTGATGATCTGCTCCGCTCCTGTTCTACAGAACATCGGATTGCTACCGCGTACCACCCTCAAACGAACGGCCTCACCGAGCGACTCAACCGCACACTCACTGAAATGCTCGCCATGTACGTTTCCAACGATCACCGCGACTGGGACGTCGCTTTACCATACGTCACTTTCGCATACAACTCGTCCCGTCACGACACTGCCGGATTTTCACCATTTTTCCTTTTGTACGGCCGCGACCCCACCTTGCCTTTTGACACGTTGCTACCTTCCGCAGTACAGTCACCCAGCACTGCTTACGCTCGCGATGCTATTGACTTAGCCGCCCAGGCCCGAGATGTCGCCCGTCATCGCCTCACAGTCTCGCAAGCTTCTCAAAAGCGACGCTACGACCTTCGGCACCGAGACCGCCATTTTTCACCTGGTTCCCTTGTCCTTCTCTGGACGCCTTCACGTCGTGTCGGCCTGTCGGAAAAATTACTGTCCCGTTTTTCTGGTCCGTACCAGATCTTACGCCAACTGTCCGACGTGACCTACGAGATCGCCCCACTCGGTCAGCCTTCCGTGCCTCCCAACTTAACCAGTGATGTTGTTCACGTCACCAGGCTCAAGCCCTATGTCCCCCCAATAAGTGAGGCTGTTTAACTTGCACCGGGACGGAGCTCCCCCACCGGGAGGGTGATGTTACGGTGAAGTGAAGGAAGACGTTGAATTGGACTAGAGAAAGACGAAGTCTGGCGGTTGCCTGAACGCCATATCCATCATTTGTAAATATAAGTTATTTTACACTCGTGGGCCTGCTTTCTTCCCGCAACAATATTTCTCGGAAAGTCCGGCTTTGAAGCTTCGAGTAAACTTGCAACCAGAACTTCTGTAGCTTGGCAAAGTTCAGGCAACGAGCGTAAAATAGTTATAAATCCTCACAAGTAAGTTCTCCACTGACAAGTATACCGATGGACGCAATACGCCAGTGATGCACATTCAAAATGAAGTGGTAATGGTGCGTACAGAACCTCTTTTTGCATGGCGTGCTCTACGTAGATTACGTAACTCATTTGTGTACATTCTGAAGCGAGTGCTGAACACATTCCAAGACGTTTTGGCACGTCGGCGAAGATCACGCAAGAGATGAAGCGAACTTACAGACCCTCCCAATGAATCACATGGCCGGTAAGTTTCTTTCTATGCATAAGATATTACTATCAACATTTGATTAAAAAAGTGCAGCTTCGACATTGCCAGCATCCATGCAGCCGCAATTCGCGGTAAGTTTGGCAAAGACCAAGCAGGAGAGTGATGAAACTTATCGATCCTCACAACAGAGTACATCACTAACAATCACCCTATTATAGAATATAACAATAGAACATAGAATATAACAGAATATGATAATACAGAACAAAATGATACTTCAATCAACATTTCGTAAACTGTTCAGTTTGGAGCCTTCAAGCAAGGATGCAACCAGCATTTGCGATAGCTTCCGCAAAGTGGAGGCAAGACATTATACACAGGATAAAGTCATAGAGCCTGACATGGAATAGCGCTTCACTGACAGCTTTCGTAATGCAGTTAAGATGGTGTGCAGAGACCTGGTGTGCAGACTGAAAAGCAGATTTTAATCGCCTGGCTGCGCACATCCTGTTTTAGTATGCCGCGATCTTTGCACGATCTCGAATAAAGATTGCGGAACTGCTCTGCGTATAATCTGAGGCACCAGAGCTCGAGGCTCGAGTTCATGCCAAGGCGTTCCGACGTGCTATGCTAAATTCAGCAACCCAGCAGGAAAAAAAGAATGAACAGCCGACCGGGGCCTGCATTTAAATAGTAGTCTCTTGCGCAAGAGAACTTCTTCAGTGGTCCTGGGGTCACTTGCCCAAACGTTTAATCACGAAATTAATCACACTTTACATACTGTGTTATTAAATGCTCCCTAAGGCACCTAGTCGACACTTCATTAACAATGCAAGTTGTGAAACACAACATCCGCCCCCCCCCCCCCTAACCCAGTTCCCGGCTTGATGCTAATTGGTGCTAAACTCCTGCGGCAAACTGAGGGTTTGCAGTCTGTCATTTAAAGCAGCACGCAAGCATACTTTGTAGAAACTTGTGTAGACTGTCATAGCCAGATGTGCGTGAAACGATGACACTGCGAGGTTATGACGGTTGCAAAACTTTGATAAAAAATGTGGCCAGGCTTAGCTTGGTTAAGCCAAGAATGCGTTGCATATTGCGCGAGTTGGGGCCCAGCTTTTCCTCCGACTGTCATGACGTCACGTCACGTGGTTGCGCTAAAGGTCAATGGTGGCTGCCCGGCCGCGCCCAATGGCTGAACTGAGTGATTGCAATATGCAACGCATAAAAATAGAAGGAACCTAATAACAAACATAGCAAACTTAAAAGATAATAGACCCACATATGAGACGCGCAGCAATGAACAATGGCTCATACCCTCAATTGTGGCTTCCCGGCCGCGCCCAAGGGCTGAACTGAGTGATTGCAATATGCAACGCATAAAAATGTTTAATATAACAGTAATATTTGTGTCAAAATACTGTTCCTGCGTTATCGACATTATCGGTAAGGCATGAAAGAGTGCAAGAACTTGCTGACATCCTGTAGTACCGAGGCTAGGTAAGATGACGCTGCTTATAAATAAATAAAAAGTGCCGCATGACTTTCTTCTGGTTGTACTCACGTGATGTCGCAGCCGCAGCGTTCGAAGGAACAGAGCGCGCAAGTGTACCATGTCGTCATGACGCATTCAACTCCTGGGCACTGCAACCGAGCTTGATTCTTAGGAACAAGTAATATAGTAAATTACTTATTACAGTGTGACTCTCTCCGCAGTAATGGCTATGGTTTAGATAGTTTGTGCATTTACTTACCCTAATAAAAGATGACGATTCGAAAATGTCCTATCAGTGTACTCTATTAATGAGCAAAACCGACCATGTTTGGGGCAAACATTCGCGTCTGCTGCTCTCCGTGGCATCGACATAGGTCACCTGATCAGATTTCCAGTGACTTCTTTTTGTTTAGCTTGTACCCTAAATATCAAGTGTATGCCGCCCTTCACGTCACATGTCGCTCTGATACAAATCATGGTCACGCTCCCCACCGTTCAGCAGCACGTACATGAACGGCCGAGAGCAGATGTGCATTAACCTGTGAACGTTTCCTCGTTGATGAACATCACACATAACGAGCTTTCTAGTCTATACGGACAGACTAATCCAGTTTACGAGTAGCAGACGGCCTGTACATTTATGGTCCGTCTGCTTATACTCAACAGCCTGCAGCAGACGATGAGTTTGGCAATGGACTTGGGATCCTGCGTCGGGGTAACGAGTATGCTCCGCGTGCTTCAACTCGGCGTACTAAGGGAGAAAAAACAATAAAGCAGTACCGCTAAAACACTTTCGTATTCCTCGCACGTTCGCACCCGATGGAGAGAAGCACCGAATAGCGTGACCCCGTAGCGTAATAAATAAAGTAAGCGCAACGAGGGAGATTCGCGGATGGCAGCCGGTGAACGGAGAAACCGGAAAAGTGCAGGAGGCGTGCGTGACGTGGTGCATCACCGGACAACAAAAAAATTATAAATGAAACCTCGCTGACAAATGTGTGGGACAGAAACGCGAGGGGCACGGTTCGAAGAAACGTGACTGGCAGCGAACTTCATCGCTCGCGCTGCCTCTAGTGGTTACGCGACCTCCGAGATCCGTAACCTAGCGGATGTTGGGAGATTCTCGCTGGTTACCTTGCCGCCGCGCATTCGTAGATACCTGTGCCTGTAGCTGTCTGGTCTTGCGCAGTTCAACGATGTTCTTGCGTTCATCTTGAGAGAAGCCGTCTGCTCCTACCAAAGAGTGCAAATAGAAACGTGCTACAATTATACGAATTGCTTACAGTTACATCCAGTCAGGTGTAGTGTGCGGTTAGAGTTAATGGAAACAGACAGACAAGACAAACATACAGACAAAACAGACAGACAGAAAAGTCTTCCATTTACTTCTGCGATTTAATGCATAAAACGACGTTTCGTTAACAAATTCATTGGAACGCCAATGCATTTGTCCGCAATGTTCAGGAATTAACATATCGAAACTGGTGCCATCCTGAGAATTGCAAACTCCACGGCTAGAATTTGTAAATTTCGACATGGACCATAAGGTAATTAGCGTAAATGTTAATGAATTTTTGTTAATTAGTTGATTTTGCATTGTAATTTTTTGTGCAAGTCGTGTCCGCCACTTCGAGTAGACTAGCTCATCAACTAGAATTTTGATATTTGGCACAGGCAACCTTTGAAGATCTTTAAAAGTGTTCGCTGAAACACTTTGTATATGCACATATGTACTGATGTCATTCACAGAACATCATATTCAAGTGCTGTTACAATATATTCTGTTTGTACATCTGGCGTTCTACTGAGTGCCGTATCCTGCGACATTATTCACGCTTTTTTAGGGGCATTTTTTTTTCTTTGCTGAGTGACAAAGAGCAACCGGTGCCGTCTACTAACCATATCAATAAACAAAGGCACAAGCACAGCACAAAATGACAGGTAACTTGCGTAGTCTAGGCAGGGACTGGACGTCACTCTGGGGCGCCTAAACCTTCCTCCCTTCCCCCACCCTCCCCCACCTTCGTTTTTTTTTCGCATTCGCTGCTTCGAAAAGCTTCGACAACGCGCACCGGCATCGTACGAAACTTGATGAACGTCTGGCACACAGGAAACGCTCACATACCCGCCATCAACGTGATACCCCGCCAGACGCATGCTTTAGAGTGCTTCGTGGAGTGTTAACCAGTTTGCCGCCACGTAGCAAACTTGATATTTGCTGTTATCGACCGATGAGTTGCAGGTAATTCACACAACTGCTGATTGGGCAACGAACTGTAATACACGGACTCACACGCACTTTAGGCTTCCATTTGTTCATCTCCTGTCGACAATTTGCGAATTGGACGGGGGTTGCAGTGAATCGTCTGTCGCCTGACTGAGTCAGCTTGAAATCCGAGCTTCAATCTAAACACGCTACACGTACACGGCTAGGGGAGATCCGAGACCCCCACGTGCGCAAAGCGCGGTGATTGCGCAATTCTCGTATTCCACAAAGCCATTCTTCACTGCGGCCGATTGAGTGTCTTTGTTGCACTTTTTTTCTTCTTCTCTCTTGCCCAGCACAGGCATCACTCGCTTTACGGGAAAGGAGAGTTGTTTTGCGCGGTTTGTGCGCCAGTAGGCGGGACAGAGAGATTGGCTGCACGACTTGCATTCCCTGGACGCCGTACGCTAAGCGAGCTTCACAATTCAAGCTGGACAGTAGCCCGCTGACGAGCCTCTAAAGTTTAATAGCGCCGCGTGGGCCGGTGACGCTTGCAAGGCAAAAAAAAGTCGCTAATCGGAGCTTCAATTTTGACTCAGTCAAACAGCTTTATTTGACACCAGTGGCACATCAGGGCGAAATTCCCGCAACCATGAACATCCTCAAGTTGTGCGCGCACCCAACGTACCTTCTGTGTCTGCTGAATTGCACCGTCGTTTTCAGGAGCGCCATCGAAGGCACCAACGTAAAAAAATTGGCCAGTCCTTGTTCGGCGAGCGAGTTCGAGTGCGTCGGAAGCGGCGTCTGCATCCCAGCAGCGCGGCTTTGCGACGGCGTGATGGACTGCGGCGACGGCTCCGACGAGGAGAACTGCGCGGCGGCTCGAAAGTGCTCGGCCACGCAGTTCCAGTGCACCAATCGGCAATGCATCTCGAGCTGGCGGCGTTGCGACGGCCAGTACGACTGCGACGACCACTCGGACGAAACCGCGCCCTTCTGCGGGGCCGAGACGTGTCGGCCGGAGGACTTTCGGTGCAAGGACCACGGCGGTCCGTGCATCCCGTCGGAGTGGCGCTGCGACGGGACCCTGGACTGCGCCGACGGCTCGGACGAGTCAATGTGTCCGCGCAGGGCCTGCTCTTCGAGGGAATTTCAATGCGCCAACGGCCACTGCATCAGGAGGGCGTTGCTGTGCAACGGCCGTCTGGACTGTGCAGACGCGTCGGACGAAGACACGTCAACCACGTGCGTTCCCGCCGGCTGTCGCGAGGACGAGTTCGCATGCGGTCCCGCCGGTGGTGGATGCGTCCCCCCGACGTTCAAGTGCGACGGTTACGAAGACTGCTCGGACGGGTCGGACGAGAAGGACTGCCCGGTCATCTGACCCACGGGAGAACGCTTACTGCGAAGACGGCGAGCGCTCGACGCCCTGGTCGCATTGCGACGGCTTCGCGGACTGCGACGGCCGATCCGACCAGAGGAACTGCAAAGGCTCGTCCGAAGAGGTCGCGTGCAAGAGCAGCGAGTGCGTACCGAAAGGATCGCTCTGTGACGGTCACCTTGACAGCGAAGACGGCTGCGACGAGCACCGGACTGTCTGCGCGCTGAAGGCGGGTGCTTTAAGAGGAAGACCTGCGCACTATCCGTGACACTTTGTACGCTGTTCAGAGCATAGGTTACCGGTACTACACGAGTGTATAATTCCCGACGGCACGAAAACTAGCCATTCGTCGCTGCGTTATTCGTTGTAAGTTTCCACGCGTGTCCCATATGAAAGCGAGCGGAACCAACATGTACAGCTGTGCATATCGACAACAATGTTTTGTAGACCATGGTCGTCAATTCTTTTTTTTCTTATTCAGATATGTTCGCTGACAGGCGTTGCGACACATCGTTGCAGTACCCGAGAAAGTTGCCGGTATAAAATGTTTAATACTAAACTTAACAGTTCGTTTCGTCAGAATATTCTTTACATTTGTTCGCGCAATATGTATGAAATAGAGTGCTTAAAGATGTCTTGCCGTCTCAAGAATTGCAGAAGCTAGAAATGTTCTTATGCGCCACGTGGAAATAATTGTTGGACGTGCATGCGGAACAGTTAAATCGCCACAAGTCCCTGCAGCTAAGGACGTGTCCTAATTTTCGTAACAATGGTTCAGAGCAGTCCCGTAGCTAATAAACAAATGTGTTTAATAGTCTAAATGTTTGTATGGCACAAGGACCTTCGGAACCTTACCTACTTATCGACGATTGAGCACGTGGCGCGGAACATGAGTAGGTGAAAATGAAAGACTGCTCTGCTTCATTACGTGCGAATAAATATGGGTTGCTTAGAATACGGCGTGTTCTTGAGGCTACTTTCTTCTGTGAGTGTCATAGTTTACCCTTAACATTTACTTCACTTACGGTTCCCTCAGAGTCAATCGCATCACACAGAAGAGTGGAAAATAAAGTCCAAGGTAAAACATGCACAGGAAAGAGCATCAGGATCACAACAAAGCACTACTATTATACATTTGCGAATCCGATCAAAGTTCATTCGTGGTTCGTTCTAAGCAGAAAAAGTTCGAACGACGCTTATGAACACATGACGAACATATGAAAGCCCTCAGAATAAAACAGCGGGGAAAGTTTCTTGAAAACCTTGTGTAAATAAGTAACTCGACCGAAACTTATTTTTGTTAAAAAGCTGTACACCGCAGGGGCGGAGCACGTAAATCGGGCCATCTTTGAAATTATATCAAGAATTTACAATCTGTCACAAAGGAAATGACTTTCGGGGCAACTTATAATTGCAGGATTCGAAGTCAGTCACTATACTGAAAGCAGGTGCTTTTGCTGGAAACTTGATTCCTGGCACGCCAAACGAAGAAAACACGTTATTCACCTGACAATACAACAAAGCTACAGAGAAAACCCACACGGGTTGACCGGAAAGCTTGTCCTGGTCTGGGGATTGAACCGAGGATCAACGTCTTTCCTGGGCGGTCGCTTTAACACGTGCAGCTGTCAGGTGAGTGACCTTTTCTTAATTTTTCTTTCCTTTCGGTGTAACTTTCTCAACTTTGCGAATTTGAGCAGAGGTAAATTGCCGTGATAAATTAAATGAAATTGTGAGTCCTAACAATCCGAAATTGCACAGACATTTAAGAGCGACGCCGCAGTCAAGGCTGCAGATTATTTTGGCCGCTTGGAACGGCCATGTCCCGACTAGTGCCTTGTGCAAACACCTCACCACCATCAATCGCGGGCGCACAGTGGAGCTGTTTCTTTTTTTTTTCTGCTACGCAAGCACGGTCCACTACAAAGCAAATTATAACTCGCCGTGCTTAGATAAGACGTCACAGGGTGGCGTCATACTGCAGCGCTGATGGTGGCGTCGACGACCCCCGGTGTTACGGCATTCCATTAACTGCGACGAGCTTACGGGCAAGTTAAAAACTCTCTAACGGATAACACGCGTAGCAACGAGCTAGAGAGAGAGAGAAAGAGGAAAGGGGAAAAGCAGGGAGGTTAACCAGAGGGGAATATCCGGTTTGCTACCCTACGCTGGGGAAAGAGGGGAGGGGGAGGTAAACTGATATCAAAGTAGAGGTAAACAAAGAAACGCGACAAGCTAAATCTCTCTAGTACACTATAGCACGGGTGGCGAAACAGGCTCGCGAGCCTCATGCGGGTCCAAGTGAGGCTCTCGACTCTCTCGCATCTCTACAGCCGCCCCCCCCCCCCCATCATGTTTCCGACGGTAAAGACTAGATTCCATTTCTTCTAGAAGAACTTCGAAGAAACAGAGAGAGAAATACAAAGGAAAGACCGGGAGGTTGACCAGACATTATCTCCGGTTGGCTACCTTGTGCCGGGGGAGGGGAAACGGATGCCATAGAAGTCAGAAAGTGGGCTATTGCCCCTTCCGATAATTAAAGAGTACGCATTTGAGAATCCTACTCCAAGCCACAAACCTTCTAGAAAGGTGCAGTCATGTCGTGGAAGCTCGGATGGAATACGAAGCTCTAAATTAGGGTCCAGGGTGTAAAGGCGTGCACTTGTGAAATCGGATTTGTTCCATTGAACCAACGTTAGGTTACACACAAGCTCGGAAAGTTTTTTTTCGCTTCGTCGGCTCTCGAAAGAGGAACGTCAACGCTGTTGACGCCGCCATGTGCAGCTCAGGCAGCTGCGTCCGCTTAATCATTGAGACGTATGCCACAGCGACTAAGCAACCACTGATACAGCATGTCGTGTCCGTCGTAAACTGCTCTATGGTGGACTAGCCTGATCTCTGCCACGAGCTGCTCATGTGATCCACGCCGCAGTGTTGAGAGTAAACTCTGGAGGGCTGCCGTGGAATCACAGATGATTGACCATGCACGGGGTGGTTGCTCCTGAATGAAATGAAGAACCGCACGGAGGGCTACCAGTTCAGCAGCTATCGTTGATGGCACATGTGACTTTTTTAACCTCTATTTTGATGGACCATGCTGGTACCACCAGCAAGAGGAACTCCAAGAGAGAGAGAGAGCATATCACAAATGAAAGGCAGGGAGGTTAACCAGGACTGAGCCCGGTTGGCTACCCTACACTGGGGAAAGAGAAGAGGGGAGTGAAAGAATCAAAGAAGAAGAGAAAGTGCACTGGGGATATCGATCGGTCACTCCAAGGTGCTTGCTCCACGAATGGCAAAAGCTCAATGCAGAAGCACAATGAGCAATCGCTGCATGAGGGTCATTCACTGCGACCACCAACTGTCTTAGCAGGGGTGGCCTGTCCGGCCACGTCTGCGCCACAGCTCTGTCTCCCATTGTGAAAGTGCTCGAACTGCCATTCCAGTTCAGGACACACTACGCCCGGTGCGTATAAACCTCAACAGACACGCACGCTGTTGCCGCTCGAGGGGGGCGGCCTCTTTGGTGCCGAGAGCGAAATTCGTCGGAGCTCCCGGCCCGGCGTGCCCGGTTGAACGCCCGGTGCTCGGGGGCCGTTGTAGTTTACGCGCACGCACGCGTAGTCACGGGGCTGTGACGACCACCGCTGTGCCGAAGCGACGGGGAGGGTGCGCCTGTCACACCACGCTCCGGGTGCGCCGGATTTCCTTCACAATGGGACGGAACTGGGGTTCAAGGCTGGCTGTGTCGCGCGAACGACTCGTTCAAGGCCACGCGGGACTCTGAACGGTCACGGAGAAGTGAACCTTAGAGCGAATAAGGAAAGCCACGGCAAAACCGCACGGCGGCACAACCTTTTGATAGAGTTGCTCTCTCGCGATAGATATCCTGCTTGCTTCTTATTTGAATTGACGGACATAACAGCGCTAACGCATGCAGTCACAAAGGAACAAGGACGAGGCACAAGCGCTGACTGTTAGCAAAATTTTATTGACGGAAGGCGGACACCTTATATAAGGCGAAAGGCGGTCTTCCGTCAATAGAATTTAGCTGACAGTCAGCGCTAGTGTCTCGTCCTTGTTCCTTTGTGGTTGCATGCCTTGGCGCTGTTCGTCAATTCAAGTATGCCCCAACTCGTCCAGAAAGAAGTGTTGGTGAAATGGTTTCTTATTGTTGTGTCATTTATGACTGGAGTAGTACATGCGGTGTTGAAAACTATCGATAGTGTGGGTGCGGCGCAGGACCACAGAGAGCTAAGCTACGGAGAGTGAAGCCGAAGATTGAGAAGTGAGACGATAAAAGTGCTCGTCATTCAATGCCAGACTACTGCGGCGATTCTATACCAATGTTATTCCTTTTCGCGCTTCCCCAGTGATATCCGAGTGGTGCATCGTCTACGTCATAACAGCGATCGGCTGATCGCGAGCTCTGGACGACAAACGAGGGATTCAATCAACCTAAAGGAATCCTTACATTATATCGGCCCAGGTGATAACGACCACTTGCATGAAGCCTACCATGCGGGGGTAGCGCTCAACGCATCAGACAGGTGGGAGGAGACCCCGTACTTCACACACCCGTTTAAACGCTCCGCTACATATACCATTAGTCCTATGTGTCCTGCGCGACTACTCGCGTGGCATGTTTTCTTTCTTTCTCTCTCTCTCTCTTGCGGGCTTTCTTTCAGGCGTGAAAAAAAAATCGTTTATGTAGCGTGTATTGAGCAACGGAAGGCAGGATCAGAAATTTTGCAGGATTGTCTACCATTTCCTCATTAGCACATTTGCTCTGAATATAACATTTGAAAAGTTGAATAATTAACAACAACTAATTATATGACCAGGCAGAACACCAAATATTGTCTGACTTGCTCCAAGCAACGGCCCACAGCATTACCTTAGTTCGTCTCCGCTGCATGGCGCATGCATATTTCTAAAGTTTTGCAGATGTTACGTGATACACGTGGTATACTGCTGCAGCATTAGACGATCTACGCAGCCTGCGTGTAGACGGCAACAAAGCCAGCGCCCCTTAAATAACTCCGGTATGAAGTCGTCTAGACGTTATCGGCACTAAACTTCGCTAACAACATTGCGAAGTACTAAAAACATCTACCTACTTTCACAGTCTACCATGCAGCGTCATCCTACGCACGCTTCCCCGGGCCGGAGGGTGGCCCCTCAAACACATCCTGCTGTTTAACGGCATTCGTTCACGCTACCGGAGGCAATTACAGAAACGACCCGAACTGACAGCGCGGTACGTCGAAATGCTCCATCAATAACCAGCTGCCACGAATACGTCAACGCAAGGGCCAATGCCTTACTCAGTCCGAGGAATCGAGGCGGCAGGAGTCGGGCCCCGCAACGCGGGAGAAAACTATCGCCCGCCGCTGTTTGGGTTCTCACGCCTGAGCGCGTTCTGGGAATAAGCCGGCCATCCGGAGAGTGCCTCGATGCGCACCGACGACCTTGGGAGCGATTCATCGCATTCGAATCAAGCCATGGCGTGTTTTTCAAGCAGACGTAACCAGAAGGGTTCAAGGATCTCGTCGTCTGTCATGAAGCTGGGGCGCAGACGCGAGCCGTCTGCTGCGCGACGTAACAGGCGATGTCTGCATACGCGTCTGTCAAGTTCAAGCGCACCTGTATCAAGTTTGCGAAAAGCTGCTACAGCAAGTGGTGTGCTGAGCGGTGATTCGTCGCAAGAAGGAGCTTTTGTGGCTATTTGTGGCGATTGCTATTGCATCTCTCACAAGGGCTTACGTGAACAAAGAGTTCTCTTACCTTGTTCAGCCACCCGATAACGCTGTCCGGCTCCACAAAACATCACATATATACCTGCGTAGTCGCCCTAAGCGTGCATGAAACTTACAAAGCTTATAAAGTTATTCTTGGCTGGAGCCACGTGGTCACTGAGAAAACAACGCCCCTATTCCAATCGATTTCCTCAGAAGAAATCCTACGCTCAACGAAGGGAAAGAAGGAATTCAAAGAAGAGAGAGAGTAAGCGAAGTCGCGGTAAATGCGTGTGCGTGCGCAGACAAGTTCCACGTGGTTAATGGCGTACACATGAAAGCCATCATCAAGAAGCACTCGAGTAACTGCCTGTCACTGCCTTGTGGGTCGACAAGCGACGCGCATTGTGTCCTAGTAGCAGCCGGACAGGGGTTGATCGTCCAATCGTTGCAATGCGTGTATGAGGTTTCGTTGGAATGTCGCAGTCAGACGCGATCCTTGGTGTGCACAGGGCTCAGCGATTGAAATGCGACAACCAGTAGCTTGTGACTGCCGGCGCATCTTGTGCAGCCTGCATGCGCGGGAGACACCGAACTGATTAGCTTTTTTTTGTTTTTTTTGTATCACGTAAATTCGAGAGCCTTTCTGATGCATTGTGACTGCGTTCAGGCCCACCAGTTCTTACCCAGTGCTTCACCGGTGGCGCAAAAAGCGTCTGCCACCGTGCGACCCGGGTATCGCGTTCCAATCGCTGAGCACTGTACAACCTTCCCGAGATTCCATGAGCATCCTACGTCTGCACGGCTCCTCTAACGCATTTATCAAGCCATTCCTGCCTTTTGCAGTTGAAGAATGGAATTCATTACCAGACTATATTGTAATAGAACGTGATCCATGTAAGTTCCGGCAGTTGCTGACATCCTATTTGAAAACATGATGTGAAAATTATTGCCTGCTTCTGTTTGCCTCTGTTTACATTACTGTTGCTACTTTTATAGTTGTTAATGCTTATTTAAAGGGTTTTTGTACTTTTTCTTCTGTATATATCCTTCTGATCACTGATTGTGACTATGTTTGACAGTGACCTACGTTGTTGTGTTGAATGTACCACCCCCCCCCCCCCCTTATGTAATGCCCCTTCCAGGGGTCTTTAAGGACCAATAAATGATGATGATGACTTGGGTTTTTGAAAACAGTCGGAGAGTAGTGAATTCCTCTTGGGGTAAGTGGGGGAAGGAAGGGGTGGCAAGAGCTACTGGTAGTATGAGGCTGGAAGATTGACGAGGCGAAGCACCGGAGGCGAAAAAAAAAAGAAAGAATCCATCTGATTTAGTCGTTCACTGCAGCTGCTGCGATTGTATACGCCAATTGAATATAGAGAAATACTTGATCGACACCACGACCGGGACATGTGTGTGATCTCGGAAGCTTTCCACACTCTAAAACAATATTACACCCAGCGGGTTGTACCTTGCCACGCGGCAATAAACGTTATCTTTCTTGTCCGCATTTCATTTCTTTAACGCTGCGAGCCCGGTACTTCCCAGTCACGAACAGTTGTTCTTAATGTGCTTCACAGAACATCGTACCAGTGAAGCACAATAAGAACAACAGTTTTACTGACGGTCGTATGGGTGTGGTTTATACAATTCTCCTTAGCTGTAGGGCAAACGGGACGGTGTATCAATCAGAGGCTAATGGAACATAAAAGGTCGTTACCCGTGGATCGCCTTCTAATCTTTCCATACATTGCCTAGATTGTAACTGCACGCCAGAGTTAGATGAATGCGCGATATTGTGCAGACATAAGAATGAAGATAGGCGTCTTATGGTAGAGGCATGGCATATCTATAATGGGGGAAGCGCATGCGTGAGTCAGCCTTCCATTACTTTACATAAGGAATAGATTAAGTGTCTTAACAGTTATCTCTCATGTAGACCGGCACATGTGCCCGACTGACACGTGGTGATACAAATCCTGAGCTTGCCCAGATTTGTTTTGTGTCTTCTTTCTTTTTTCGCCTCAGTGCTCCCTTCAGTTGATAGTCGGCGTTCGTGTTTTCCACTTCTCTACTCTTGTGTCCTGTCTGCACGCCTCACCTCTTCTTTGCATTATGAATTCCTACCAACTAGCCCAGCTTTCTGTCGTTCTAAGTCCCAATTCCAATTCCCTGTTCCCAATTCCCTGTTCCACTCCCTGTGCCCAATTCGATTTTAACAAATACGTCGTGCGCAATGTCATTAATGAACTGAATAAATAAAAGCAGTACAAGCACCAATCATTGAGGGACACCAGAATGCACGAAAACATTCTCGGTACATTGTTGCCCAAATAAAACAAAGTGCTGCCGGTTGGTTAGGTAGGCTGTAGTCCAACTTGTTAAGTGTCAGTTTTGAAGCATCTTAAAGGTTAAAGCCATGAAGGTTAAATATTTATGCGATACTTTATCAAATGCCTTCGAAAAAATCCCTGAATATCGTATCTGTTAGGACACCATTGTTTATTCCTAATGAAAGGCCATGGATTATTTAAACTAGTTGTTTACATGTAGACCAGCCCTTCCCAAGTACATGCTGAGGCTCGGACAATGCCTTACGAGTAGGAAAATAATTCGAGCTATATGCCCAAGCTTTTACAAACTGTTGAAGTTAGGGATATTGGTCTGCAATTATTAATTGGGTCCTTCTTTCCTTTCTAGTGAAGTGGTTTTACTCTGGCTACTCCCCAGTCAATCGGCACTTGCCCTTCTTGCCATGATTTTGAAAACAAAACGTGTAAATATTTAACGACTCATTGAACATGTCTCTTGAGTAACGCGTTCGAGATTTGATGAGGGCCACAGGATTTTGTTATGTCAAATTTTAAAAGCACGTTCAATATCCCCTGCTCGACCCATCGTGGTTTCTCAGTGGCTATGGTGTTGGACTGCTGAGCACGAGGTCGCGGGATCGAATCCCAGCCACGGCGGCCGCATTTCGATGGGGGCGAAATTGCGAAAACACCTATGTACTTAGATTTAGGTGCACTTTAAAGAACCCCAGGTAGTCGAAATTTCCGGAGTCCCCCACTACGTAAAACCCCCAAATCTAGTCTAAAATCCCCTGCTCACTTACAACGACATCAGGTGTCGGTGGTAAGGCTGACACGAAATTCGGCAGCACATCATTGTCGCTGATAAGAGGTACGAAAACAAATGTTGATTGAAAGCATTAACTATCTTTGTACCATCAAATATCTGAGTCCTGTCAACAACAAAAACAGCAAAATCCATTGAAGTCGGCGAAATCGCTCGCGAAGAGATAGAGAGAAAATGATAAATGAAAGGTACGGAGGTTAACCATGCAGGACTGAGCCCGGTTGGCTACCCTACACTGGGGAAAGGGAAAGGGGGACGGAAAGATTAAAAATTTATGTGGGCCACTAGTGATGAAACCAGACATTAAAACTCCGAAATAGCTTTCTTTACCAAGTACGACGTCACCTTTTAGTTTTAAATTCAAACGAACAATATTTTTTTGTCATAGGCTTAAAGGGTAATCAACGAATTTGCCGTTTTAAGTGCGTGAATTTTGGTCAAATTTATTTGAAGGTTATTTGCAAGGCCCCTAAAATTAAATGATCTTGACGGCCTTCGACGGCAAGCTTGCAGCTATGCAGAGCAGTGACCTAGCCGCAATGTACCTTGATACGAGGGAACGTTTTCGACATTTAAAAGGAGCGTTACGGTCCCTGGCTTGCACAAATTGTGCGATATAGTAGTTGGAGCTGTCGTTTCTCACATTAGTTATCGCTTCAGCTTTTCTCTCCGGTCCGCCGCACAACAATACAAGCACAAAGAGAACCCTGAAACAGGAAGATAACAGATTGAGACGAGAGGTAACTCCCTTGCTTTTGTACACCTAATTTGACCACCCGATTCATGGACAATCCCGACTGGGGGTGTGTGCCACAGCCACTCACAACAACAACAACACGTGCACCGGCAGCCACGCCGCTTTAGGATTCATCTTATGTCCGAAGAATCGCCCACAGTGCTTCGATAAGCAAGAGATTGGTATCGTGGTGTCTTTCGGCCCACGCGCCGACTCAACGTGGATAGGTAAGTAGCGATTAGCGATCACAGGCCTCCTGTACTTTCCCTGCTTCACTTCATTCTCCGTGCCTTGCTCGACCAAGCGGGCGCGGTAACCTAGTTAGCGGTTCGGCCGTACCGACAATGCGTCCGCACCACGCCCAACTATATGCACGCTATCGCGTTCATCGCACGATCAGCCTGTACACGCCGCAATGGTCGACAATTGCTGTTTCCCACAGCACCAGGTGCTCAACGTTGTGTCAACTATTGGTCGGAGACTGACAGCGTACCTGAATAGGCGACGTTGAAAACGTATGACGTATTGACGTCATACGTATGACGTCAATACGTATGACGTCATACGTAAGACGTCCGCGAATGCTTCCAGCGCATGCAGTCGGCAAAGGTATGGCCTTTCAGAAGGGCCTATGTTAAGCAGAGCGAGCCGTCGTGGAGGCGTGGATTTGGACACCATCTATAGGTTCCATATTTAACGCTATGGGTCATCGTTCTCTGAACAGAATGTGTAAACGTAAAGAAAGAAAAGAAGCACGTAGTACGGACGCGACGCCTAAGGTGTCAAGCACGAACTTAGCATAGCCGGTGCCCAAATACGCGCCCGAAAGGTGGTTCTCTCTGGCTAACAGAAGCAGATCTCAAAGGCTATGCCTTTGCTAATTGCAGGCGCAGGAAGTGATTGCGGAGCATGAAATACGGCATCGACGCCATGTTCTGGACACCACCTGTTCTAGACATCGTCTATCGATCGTTTGTATACATAGCATAAAGTTTAGTACAATTCAATCTAGTGTGGAACGTCTGTCACTGTCTCAACAAAGTTTAGTGCAATTCAATCTAGTGTGGAACGTCTGTCACTGTGTATGTCAGTTTTCAAACGGGAGCTGTGCACAATAATTCATACGGGAATATGGGTGGCTCAACTTCAGTTGAACGTGGCTTGGCCAGAAATGCAATCAAGCAAGCGAAGTTTCATCAGAATTAAATTCCCATGAAAGTCGCGGTTCACTTGTATGTATTTTATTAACCTTGCCTCGCACATACGACACCACAAGTCAGAAAAGAAAACACAAGCATACGATTGAAACCGGCGCATACTGACTACTTAAACGGGCTTTCCTTTGTTCCATACACTTTTTTTTTTTGAGAGGTGGGGCGTTTTGACCGTTTATTTCTCGGACGAATAGCAAACCACAGTTTGAACGAAGGTATAGTGGATAGCTCTAGATTATATTTCTCTTTTGCCCGTGGTTGTTTGATGTATTCTTAAACACAGTACCTGGATTCATGCTCCTACATAGAGCGCCCCATCAGATTGCTTACCGCAAGAGATCTTCCTCATGCAGGAGCCGCACACGAATACGAAACTATGCTTTATTTGTTTGGTTTTTTTTCTGCGCTCACTGTGAAACAAGAGAGGGCATTGTGCACAACCAGCTGCGCTGTTCGCGCTTCCAAATAAAGACCTCGGCACACGGGACAGTCTCCGAAGAGAAAACAACCCGAACAGCACCAGTGCTATGTCAACTCAAAAGTACCAGTTCCTGTCTCACGTGACAGCACCTGATTATAGCCGGTCGAGTGAACGGAAACAGAAGCCCGAGCACCCTTTTTGTGCTTCTTAAACAAAAGCGAAGCGTGGAGCAGACTGTTGACCTCTCACAAAGGGAAGGCCCTCACTTCGAGCGAAGGTGGCCTTGACTGCCGGCCACGTCATACTCGAAAACGTCGCCTACATTCTCTGTTCCCCCGTTCGTGGCTTCGCGCATGCGTGCTCTCGGCCGGCCGAACTGTTTATGATGCAAGCCTTTCATCGTGAGTGGCACGTAGGTACGTGAGAACCGTGCTTTCAAAACGTTTCCCCCTCACCCTTTCCTCCTCTCCGTCGCCGAACGGCCACGGACAATGCAACAGCGGGGACAACAGGGCCATTTTTGCACGGGATGCAGACGACAACGAAACAGCTCGCGGCGCAGACGGACAATAAACCGACCGCGCGGTTGTTGCAGACGGCGGTTCCGGAAGCAGAAGACCCGCAGGCGACAGAGTTCAAGTTCATTACTACGCTACTGTTTCAACGTGCGCGCTTGCATACAGAAGGGACGTGGCGACTTCCCAAAGAAACGTCCTGCTTCTTTTCTTGAACGCCGTAGCCGTTATGCATTCCAAGCGGCCGATGATCACGTTCCGTTTGCATTTTGTTCTTTTTCTTCGAGTTTGCCCAGAGGCTGTTTCGCCTTTTCCCACGCCCGCGCACTGGACATATGTGAACGGTCATGATAGCGCGTTGCATCTTTCAAAATGGCACCTGTGCAGACCGGGGCCTGGCTGTTATACTGGCAAAACCGCGCCCTTACTTCACGCGTTGTAGGAGTACAATGACACGTTGAGCGTCCTCCTTGTGTTGTTCGCTTCTGTTGAGTATTCCACATCACAGTGAACCGCAGACATTTTATTCTCGTAGGCACACAGTCTTAGGCGTTCTTTTATTCTTTTTTTTCTATTATAGCTACAGATATTCATGACGCTTGCACATTCATGGCCGCCTCCTCTTTGATCTCATCGTCACCATGCTTCCCCGTGATAAGAAGTTGGCAGAAGACTCATGTTTTCTTTTTTTGCTGACCTACTCCCGTGCTCAGATAACTGTGTCTAAACTGTCGAGTCGCCATCGTGCCATCGTCGTGCCATCGGCATTGCCGTTCTCGACAAAGGGGCCAACAACGAAGAGAAAACGAGAAATTCAAGAAGTTCAAAACGGCAGATCCAATGCATTGTGGCAATAGATATTACAAATCAAACACCTTATTTCCACTTGGCTGAAGCATTTTGCTTATCATTGGCTATCCAGCATCATTTAAGGTTGTACAAAGCCTCACCAGATGGAGCAACTGGTTTTCATTAAATAACCAATCGGTGTTTGCGACGACCGGAGCAAGGAGCCGACAAAAGCATCCCCGCGATGGCGATGGTACGGCGACTGATTTGCGGTTAACCGGCAAAGAAACGTTATGATGCAGTGCCGCATGGACCGCACAATTATCCTTGTACAATGTTTAAGCAGTACAGCATTCACGAGCTATGCCGAAATCAGGTGTACATGCAGTGCTAGGCGTGAACACAGCAACGTCACTAAGACGCAGAGGATAAATGATGATCGTCAATAGAAAAATTGAGATGAGAGGTCTACGTACGCATACGTAGGTATGACTCATAGGTAAATTTACAACGTTCAAGCACTCGTATCTACCTCTTGTCACAGTTACACATACCAATCTGGCGTATTGGTTAAGAATCGGCACATTTACACATCGGCGCGCTACCGGGAGCCCAAGGATGTGAATGGGAAAGCGTAAATGTAAAAAAATGAAAGAAAGTTAAAGAAACCGTTTGATATCACGCCCTTTTCTGTTACGAAGTCTGTGCGCCTTATAGATTCCTATAAGTCCGTATCATATGTAAATATTTTGTATAGCAATTTCTTGTATAATTATAAAAGAACACAGGAGGTGCGTTCACTGGTACAAGATCGACATCTTGTGGCACTTCTTTCAACCGCACACATGGAACTTTTCTTTCGCGCTTTTTAAATTGAAAGAAAATAAACATGTCCCTGTTACATACCCTTTTCCTATTACCCTGGGCGCCGCCATGTTTGATCACGTGATGACGTCTCCATTGCTTGCCTCAGCTGCCTCCGTTTAACGGTGGATGTGCATGACGCCGGTGCGGTACAACAAACCACTGTTTCGGCGGATATCGTGGACGGTGACCGGGTGGACGATACGAAGCTTTGGCGGCAGCTTCATAGGGCATGTGAGCGCTTTTGGAGCTCATTAGGTCTTGTCCAAACGGCGCGAGAACGTATTCGGTGTCTTTTACGAAAAGCGAGGCATTCCAAGCTGTCCAAATTTTTCCGTTTCTGAATTAAATCAGGTTAAGTGTCTACTCTCGTCGTTCTCTATTTGCCATTCACTTTGAAGCAGCATCGGCTTCTGATGTTTGTGACTCAGTAACGTTCGTTCGTGTGGTCAGTATCTCGTTGTTTATTTTTCGGTATAATCGATAGGGTGTGCTCAGTTGCGGCACATTTGCTCTTGCCGCGCACAGGGCTCGGAACGTAGATGTTCTGTACTTTGTAGTAGTTCGTAGAATGAACATATCGCTAGTCCCCCGCTCACTCCGCGGACTGTCGCGAAACGTGCAGCTTCGAGAATTCCGTGTGCTATAGTGTGCGGTCCCTTACCCATGCTTCAGCGCGTTAATTCAGTACTGTGCCCACTAAGTTATTCTTCATAAAGGAGTGACAGAGTGGGTTTAATGTTTTAATGATAGTTGGGGTGGATGTGTGTATATGTCGTGCGAGAAACTTACTATGTCAGAAAGCGGTACTATTCCCTTTCTCACTGTGTAACGAGTGGTACTAATTCTTGCCAATGTACAGGGCTTGAAGTCTTTGGAGGTTAGTGGTACAACGCTGGCGGATGAGTGACTTCCTTTTTTTTTTTCCTCGAGGAAAGTCGAAGGGCCGTAACAAAGGCAGTCCTTGTGTAGCAGGGGTCCATGGACTTGGCCACACAGATTGATTCTATTCCTTAACATGTCAGCCACAATTTTCGCAAACTACTGTACACGTCTTCGCTCTGACAACCCACATTTTTCAGCCTGAATGAGGCACACAGTGCGTGAACGATCATCCAGTTGCATTTCCGATAGCTGACCGCACAATATAGCAGGGTAGAATCGGTAGTGATTTGGCAATCGTATGCTTTCGCTTGAGGCAACGTGTGGCGCACCGCCAAGAGCGCCATCTCGAGCCTCTGGAACAAACTGCTGCGCGAAAAGTGTCTATATTCGTGATTGTGCTGTTGGTTGAGCCTTCACACAAGCAAATGAGTAGCACGTACCCTTCATTTGAAACAACATCTTTGTACTCTCGGGTTGAACTAAACATCACAGGGTGTCACCACTAGTGCTGTTAATGACATCAGTGTCTCCGGCATTCCGTAACTTCCAATCCGTGTATGGACAAGCTAAAACTCTCCATGCTATTTCGTTTCATGCAAAGTGGTCTGTGGATGTCGCATTTGGGGAAGTTGAAACAATTTAAAACAAACCGGTCGAATGAGCACATACTCGTCGTACTCTTAAATGATCGATGAAGCAATCGATCTTGAATGATACCGTAGAAAAGATAAGGAAGCAATTTCCTCAATTTGATGGATCGGTGCGGAAAACACATCGATTTAGTCGCAGGCCTCGGGGTCCGTAAGCTAGATTACTGCGAGCGTCACGAAGCCCAAACATGGAGTGAACCGTCCTGCGGAAAAGCGGTGTCGCTGTTGCGATCGTTTTGTATCGTTTTACTGCGGCGAACAGGTTTCGACAAGAACGGGACCTTGACAGTCGACACTACGCGTCTGTAGGCCGCCAGTTTTGACTAGTTTTCGTTTTTTTTACCGCGTGCTAGAAGCAGAACTTGACTCTCGCAGCAGCACCTAAGGCAACGATGAAACAATTTTTACTAAAAAAGAAATCCTGCTGAAGCGGGAAAGGATAAGGGTGGACAAAAATGCGCGGTTACGGTTTGAACAAAAACTGCAACATTTTACAATGGAAACAGGGATGCTATAACCTAAAAGTATTGCAAACTTTTCTATTCCAATTCTGCAATCAGCCCTCGACGATTTGTCAAAAACTTTTTTGGACCATCCCCACTTCACCTGTCTGTCACGCGACGTCACGAAAACCACCCCATCTGATATGACGTGTACACATTGAATATGTATTATTTGACCGAAAAAAAAGAAAAATAATGGTTTCTGATTAGACGCATTTTCGCCATTAGCCTCCGGCTATCGGCCAAAAGTTTTCGGGCTGCACCCACTTCCCCTGCCTGCACGCGACGTCACAAAACAGCAAAAGCTCATCGCGTCGCGAAAACCCAGTGCCGTGTACGCAATACAGATGCATTAATATGCCGAACAAAACTGAATTCTCTTCTGAATAGCCGCAGCCTGCCCTGTTCCGAAAGGAATAAAAGATGGCTGCCGCCGATCGCTCAGGTGCTGGGCACTCGCACCTATAGCGTAGAACCTGGGTATGTTTGCATTTTATAAAACTTTTTGCGTCGCCGTGTAACGTTTTCGAGCATTTTCGGCAAGTTTCATCATCATCATCATCAGCCTGGTTACGCCCACTGCAGGGCAAAGGCCTCTCCCATATTTCTCCAACAACCCCGGTCATGTACTAATTGTGGCCATGCCGTCCCTGCAAACTTCGGCACGTTTACGAACTCATTCTGCCAACTCTTCTTTGCTGAGGATCCGTTTTAGCGTCATTCTTTATTCATTCTTTATTATTTATTTAGCGTCATTCGTTTTAGCGCCACATTTTAGGGACATCGTCATAATCAAGAGCGTTGTACACTATGACAGCATAATGCTGTCACCATAAACGAGTTCAAAACGGCAGAAATCGCTGCAATGGAAAAATTTAAATCGCTTGCAATGGAAAAAAAATATTTACCACATCCGCAAATACTACACTATATCCGGAGAGATTAATTTCATAGTTACTGCTTACTCTATTGCGCAACTGCCACAAACTTCTTTTGCCAGTGATGACAGGCATTGTTTTCTTTGTTCTGTAGCCACGTTAGTGCTACGGAAATATAATGTTCAGTGACAGTCCCTGGCATCCGTTCTAGCGCACCTTGACACTAGACCATTGTCCCTCGACACGATTTTCACATGCCGCCGACAGAAGACATCGCAGGGGAAGGCGACGAAGGGACTACTTCGGTATTTGAAAGAGACGGGATTGGACAAGCAGCTGTGACAATGATATCACATACCATGCCAGACTGATGGACTCTAACGGACGATGTGTGTGTGCTGTGCTATGTGCTATCTCTCTCTGTCCCTCTTCCCCATCTTTCATCGCCCCCATCCCTCTCCCATGCGTAGGGTAGCAAAACGGTTAAGCTAAACTGGTTAACCTCCCTGCCATTCCTTCTCCACTTTTTCCTTCCTTCCTTATCCGATGAACATCAGTAGTGCGTTCGTTCAATTGCTGCCCCGATTTGCGTCCTCGGTTGCAACCAATTACAATTGACAATAGCAGACTCCTTATCTCCCTCTTTCGCTCTCTCTGGCTTAGTTGTACAAGCGCGCAGGAACCGCCCGCAGACAACGAGGCAAAGTAAAAATGTGACTGCTGTTGCTCTTTTGTTTTCTGTTCATCTTTGCTTTCTTTTTCCGTCGCATAAACGCAGCCGTCCGTGCCAAGCCACTTGCGCGGATGACCTCATTGTCGCGCGCGTTCGTGCAACTCGACGACGTTTAATTATTCATGAAGGGAGCGATTCGAGGCTTTCTTGTTTCCTTTTCCGCCGACCTTATCTCATAAGTCGCGCTGCTTGCACGAGCACTGACAAATCAATCAGTCACGCGCGGAACTTCGCCGATTTCTTAAACCGCATAACAAGGGCCTCGCAGTTCGTCCTTTGTTTTCGTCTGCTTGTCGTCGGCTTGTCGTCTGCTTTACGTCTGCTCCGCTTGCATACGCCTGTTTCTGCCCGCTTTAAGCAAGGGGGGGCGTCCAATCGCGAAAAGCTCGCCATGCGGAAACCAGCCGAACCGCACTGTCCCACGCCTCCCTGCGGCTGGCAAGAAACACATAATTCAAAGTGCGCTGTGGACTGCTGCCGGTCCAAACGTTTCTTCTTTCTTTCTTCCCCCCCCCCCCCCCACCACCTCTTCTGCCCCGGAAAATATTCCCGTTAACGCCGCATACGCTTGACCGTTCACGTCTTCCCTCATAGGCGTGGTGGCCGACGCAGCCCGGCCGTATACTGCTCGAAGCGAGCCTAACCCGCCACTGCCGCCGACGCCTTCGCACCATGTCGACGAAGGCAGCGCGGCGTCACCTGCACATAAGCTCCATTTTCTTTCCGCCAAAGGAACGAGAAGCAACGCCGGCTATAGCCGAGCTCGCTAGTTCACACCCAAAAAGCTCAATCATGCCGTTTTCGTGGCTGTTGTCATTCCTTCTTCTTGTTTAGTTTCTTGGCCGCGACCTGCTGCATATACGTACGGGACCAGGAAAAGCCGTATAAGCCAGGTCGCATACACACGCACACACCTCGAACCCAAGGTGCACTGCACTTCACAGAATGGGAGTGGCGTCGTCAAGAGAAAAAAAAATCAAGCAGATAAAATGCATAAACACGTAGGCTATGCAAGAAGGCGCGGAAAGGTTGTTGTCTGCAGTTGTTGATCGTGTGCTCTCGTAGCGGAAACACCTTTTTATTTTTCTTCGTCTTATTTGACGCAACCGCCAGTCAGTCACTTCCGCCCGTAGAAGAAAAGACAAGCCCGTCCCTTCACTTGAAGCAGACGACGTTCAGTTCGCAGCGTCGTCTGCATCTTCTCCTTCTTCTATAGTTGCGGCTTCCCTATGGCGTTCGTTTCGTCTTTGAGTTATTAATCACCGGCCCTCTACCGAAGCGCCTACGAAAGCGGGAAAGAACAGAACTGTCAAGTTTCCGCTTTTCTCTATCCGTGCTTATCTCCAACGTTTACCTATTCGCGCTCACGTTTGGGTTATTTGTCATTGAGGTCGCCGGCTTCTTCAAGGTTTTCCGTGTTAGAGAGATCGGTTTGGGGCTTCCAGGCTGTTTCGCGTTTAAAAGAAGCACAGCATGGGGGCACCCTGTTGCGTGGCGGTTATTTCGTAACCACGTCTTACGACTGCACACAACGGGTGGTCAGATAAGAAGCGGCCATTTATAAGGAACTGAATTGAGACGATGTTCACCGCCCTTTGTCGACTTTGGCTGCCGACCGTGTGCGTTCGGGTGCTTAAGCGCGCTTTACAGTTGTTTCTTTATCTCTCGGAAAATCTCGGCGCTACCGAGACAACGCGTAAACCTTGCGCTGAAACGGAAGATGCTGTCGTACAAATAACATACACGAACACATTTTTTCCGAATGTGTAATGAGTATAACCGTTCATAAGTACTTCTTGCGAAATGCGGTATAGAACGGTCGACTTCGCGTTATCTCGGCACGCTATCCCAGGAACGAAATTAAAGTGCGTTGCTGTAAAGAAACGGCCACTGAGCTTTTCGTAATCGACTGGAAACAAAGGTGGCGCCGATGGTACAGTAGGCATGTGCTTATGGTTCACTAATGGCTATTTGCTCGGACTTCTGAACAATAACACATATTTGTGTTGAATACCGTTCATTCGACGATTACTTAATGCGAACTCAAAGCGGAAGCTATGAAAACACTATACACAGAAAAATATTTTACATCCATAGAGGGGCTAAAAAATGATGCACACGTCTATTTCTCACTCCCTTCACGACACCTGCTTAGCCCTCGTATAACTCCTAACACTCTATAACGTGGGAGCAGGCGAGAACATCCCCGCACAATAAATTGATTAACATCCGTAATTAGGTTCAATTGGTGATCAGCAACCTACAGCAAGGGTGTTCTTATACCAACAAACATACGCTGTTTAGCTGTCGGAGCTACACATACAGCTGTGACATCGGAATAGCGAATTCGTGAAACCAACAGCCCTGAACGGCTTAACGATCTTCCTAGGTGGCGTTATATTGTGCCTAACTAGCTATGTCCGGTCAAGATGGAGGCTCACTCGAAGGGGGGATACAAATTCGTCGACATAGGTACTACAAGTAGTCTCAGGTTGGGACATCCCTTTCCCGTGGCCACTGTTGGAACATTGATATACATAAAGATGTTTCCAGTCTCGAAAAAATAACCTTGCCCCGAACTGCTCAGTACGAGGTTGCAGGAGCTCGTGGTTTCTGGTCCTGGCAGCCGCCTTTTCTTGGTGGTGGTGTGAATTAAAAAAGAAACGCTCGTTTACAGTGCTTGGAGTGCACGTTACGCAATACCAGGCGGTCAAAATCAATCCGAAATCCTCCTCTATGGCATCCCTCATAACCCGCTGTGAAGTGCGCGGTCACTAAATCCGGCAATCTAATCTGTCACTGTGTAAAAGGAAATGATAATGTCGCCATTAAACAGAGAAGAAGAACGGTGACAAATCTGCGTGACCGTCGAGAACAATGGCAGCATCCTCAAGAACAAGAGCGGCGACAAGTAAACAGTAATCGGGCAGCAGAACACGTCCCGCCTGCCCGCGCTCAGGTTCAGGGGGGCCCTGCCGGAGGCGAGGCGAAGGGACTTCCGCAACGCACTGGAAAATTGCCGCGAGGGATGGGGCTAACCGAAATTGAAATGGCGGGTAAGAGGAAGTGAGGGTGGTTCCCGCGAGGGTAGGAACGCAGGGGCGCATTCGCTCAGCTCATTGGAACGGCCAAGTTCGACGACCCTCATCGGAAGAGGAGTTGCTCAAGGTGGAAGGGGGGTGACGCTATGAAGACTCCCTTGCGGGAGGGAGCTGACAAGAGAGGGAGTAAAAACACCCTCGCTTACTCCCTCCCTCGCTGCCGCAACCACTGCCCCCGGTGCTAGTAATGCAACGCAGCACGTAACGTCTCCAGCAGCAGCAGCAGCAGCGCCCTCTACCCTCCCCCAGCGCAACTCCCTCTCACCCCAAAACAGTGAGCAGCATCAGCGGCGAGGTAAGAAGACTCTCGTCGGCGATCGCCAACCCGCGCGGCCGAGCACGCCCGAGCCGCCGTCGCCGCCGAAATATACGGTTCTCAATTAGCATAAATAAATATTCAAAACGAAAGCGCCGCCGCCGCTGCGAAGTTATACGTGCCTCGTCCGTCGTCGTCTGCTGCGCGAGCGGCGAGCGAAAGCTCCCGAGAGCAGAAGTAAGCAAGGAACGAAGAAGACACAGGGGCGTGATTCGCTCCCCTTCCTCCCTTGTTTTTTCTTTCTCTCTCCATCACGTGCGCAGTATCGCAGTGCTTACAGGGCTGTTCCCTCTCCACTCTGCTCGCAGCGTACCTTAAAGAAAAAACAGCAGCAGCCGCTCACGACGCGCGCAGCATCCGCCTTTGAGATTTTCAGTTTCGTCGAGCCCGACACCCCCCCCTCTACACGGGCCCACCGACGGAGGAACGGACGGCGCTGACACCCCGCGTTTACTATGTAGCGCCGTGATAATCGTCATCGACATCTTCACCAGCCTCGTCACAAAGGATCAACAATAAAGCTGAAAACATTAAGCGCTCTGGTTGATTTCATTGTTATCGTCGTTGTGGTTTTCCTTTGCATAAGGGGCACGTATCCACCATGGGGGCCGGCCAACAATCAGTCGCGCGGTCAGTGCTTTACTCGTTACAGAAACACTAAAAGAAGAAAAACTAACTTGAGTTGTATTAATAAATTACACTTCTATAATACCAACAACAACAAAAAAAGATCTCCTTACTGGCGGATGGAACAGGCTTCATGCGCCTGGAAAGATGCTAGAACGGAAGACAGGTGGCGGTGGCGATGCCACATTGAAGTTTCCGCCCCAGCAGCCATGTATGCTGTCATGAACTTATGACTGCTTCTACTCGGGCTTAGTTAATATTATATCGTAAAACATTGATTAAATTGTGCTTTAGTATAGCCAAAGACTGGACTCAACAAGATCCTAGAATGTTTACTGAATCACAATGACAAAACAGGTAAATGTAGCGAGATATCCGTGACGTCACAATGACGTACCAAAGCTGCTCATTAGCGTGCGAAAATAAAGAAAAAAAACAGACACACACGTTCAACTCCGATCTTCATTCGGTATTTTAACAAACAACCTATCGCTGCGAAGTCTTCTTTGGTGTCCTCTATTATTTCGTTCTGTCGTCACTTCAGTCTGCTTTACGAGAAAGGTCTCTCAGCTCAGAGCAGTTCTGGGCCTTCCAGCTAGCCGAGGCAGTCGCTAAGACCCAGGGAATCTCGGCCGTCTGCTAGGCGGAAGGCGGCTGCGTCCGCCTACGTGAATGCTGGCATCAATAAAGGTTGACTCGCTATCTCTCTCTCTCTCACATACACTTCCAGTTACCGCTGTTCTCCGTCAGTCTCTATGCACTCAGATTTCCCGATGTCACATTGCTCCACCTAAATTTATGCCGTCCTGAAGTGAAAATTTCGCTTCCCTTGGCAAACAAGAGGTTGTAGGTGCGCGGGCATTCAAATGCATTGCTAGTAAACAAGGGGTGGGACTGCAAAACAATGAATGGGGATAGTTGGCTAACGGTACTCGCTCTGAGCGCTTAAACGAATAAGATGGGGCAAGTGTATAAAGGAAAATGTGCCTCAGAAAGGTTGGCCAGTTGCTTAGATAGGATAGGCCCACCTTCGTCAAAAGGCTGCCTTGTCATCATTGGCGAGTTAGTTCCATGATACTAGAGGAATGTCTTCACGTGGTGTACCTGGTGCAAACAAGGTACTGGAAAAGTGGGCACTGAAAAGAGAATGTGTTGAGTATGATAATGATCCTATGTTTGTGGAAACAGACCTTAAAATAGAGCCTGTTAGAAGGTTTCTACCCCTATTTGAAGGGCATTATTGAATACCTACCAGTAGGCACACAATTTCTTCTGAAAATTACTTGAGGGCGCTAGTGTCTGTGGGAGCTGCGACTGTGGGTGATTCAGACAGCAAGGGTATTTTGGGTCATACACATAAATTTGCCTAAAGTTGATGACATTCAACAAAATCATTTCCTTATGGATGCTGCAGCTCGCAATTATACTATGAATGTGCAAACAGTTCTATTGCATTGCCGTTTTTTAAAAAAAACTACGATTGCCTGGAAATTTAAACAGATAAGGCGTAATCAATAAAGCCAGAAAAACGCCTGAAGTTACAAGCACGAAGACTACGCTGATTTTGACTTACTGGATATCATTGCTATATGATAAGCGAACGATCCCAAAGATGGAGTTCCTTCCAATAATACTTGTAAGGAACTACGCTCGAAAGTAAGAACTGCGTTACCTGCTGTCTGTCATTGGCCTATGACCAAACCCTTGACTTCACCGTATCCACTAAATTACGGCGAAAAAGAGCTAGTGCCATGCTAGGTGTTGCTCAGGTATCGCTCCAACATCACACGAAGTCAAGCTAATGGAAAACACCACCCCTCTACAGCATACTCCGACCTACCGCAACACCCTTGGATGCATGACGTCAGCTAGTCTTGCCTGTATAAAACAAGCTGCGCATCATTTTATCTTCCGTGGGCACGGTGAACCTGACCGATGCATCTCACTCACAAAGACGCTCTTCTACGTTGTGCAGGTTAGTTATTGCTATTCTGCGTATAGTAGCGACTGTCATTTCTTCCTTATCCTGCCGTGTCCACGACAGTGTTCAAAAATATGTCACGGGTGTTCTCATGTTCTAAAGGTCTTGTTGTGGGGGGATATTGAAACAAATCCTGGACCCACTAACGCCGAAGTATAGTATAAAGTTCATGAAAACTTGCTGCAAGGGGAAGTGGCCGACTTGAAGGCAGAAAACAGAAAATATGATAGCTGAAACCAGAGAGCTGTTTAAACTGGTTCAAGCTCATATATCGGAATTTACATCTAATGCGGCTTGGTTAGACTGTCTCGAAAACACGGTAAAAACGTTTCAGCAGACGGTGAAGTCACACTGCAAGCTCAGTGATATTAAGGAGAGAAGTAGGCGTTCGAAGATAGTTACCCAGGGCGTCCTTGAAGAGCTAAATGACGCGGAATCTGATCTTAAGCGCACAGTAATTACAGAAACGCTCAAGAATAAGCTAGACGTTAAATGCGTCTCCGTTGCCCGTATTCCCAGGCTGGTACAACTGGCCCAGAAAGACCAGTCATAATGTTTCTTCGGGATTACAGTGAGAAAGTAGCAATATTGAAAGATGTTTCTAAACTGAAGGGAACCAACGTTCTCGTTTAAGACGACCATTCGCAGGCCACACTGAAGAAACGTAAGCTGTTACGGTAAAGGGCCAAGCATGATAAATCGCTCGGAACGAAAGTTTCACTTCAGCATGAGAAGATACGCATTAAAAATGACGTGTTTATCTGTAATGGATAGTACTCAACATTCTGCTTGACGAGTCAAATATAGGTGCATTAGGTTACTAAAGATAAACGCACGTAGCATCGTGAATAAAGCAATTAAATTGAAATCAGTTCTTTTATCGTACTCACGATACGAGGTCTGTTAGAAAAGTATCCGACCCTTTTTTTGCGACTACCTGGTGGATATGAAGCAAGCGCGCTGGCATCAGCCTACCTTGAACCTTCGTGCAAATGCACAAATTTTTTCCCGCCTGCCGATAGCGTCAGTCGCTGGGACGCAGCGTTTGAGTGAGGTAGTGCGCAGTGCTCTCGTCGGTTTTGTATTGCAAGGAAAATGGCGGAGCGACTGGAGCAGTGCTACTGCATCAAATTTTGCGAGAAACTGGGCGACAGCTAAGTAAAAGCCATTCGGAAGATTCAGACGTCTTTCGATGACGATGTTATGAGCAGCACACTGATTAAGGATTGGTTCAACCCCTTTAAAGAAGGCCGCACAACAGTGGAGAGCGAGCCACGCTCCGGTTGGCCTTCAACATGCGAAATGACGAGGTCATTTCCGAAGTGAACGTTGTGGTGATGCGGGACCGTCTTGTGAATATCCGAGAAATTGCGGAAGAGGTGGGCATCAGCACTCTTTCTGCACATTCCGTTATGACCGAAGATTTGGCCATGAAGAGAGTTGCGGCGAAATTCGTGCCGAAGCTGCTCACGGTGGAGCCAAAGCAACTTTGTGTTGAAGTCTCACAAGACATGCTGGATCCCACAAACAGTGACCCCGACTTCATGAACACCATAATCACTGGTAACGAGTCTTGGATGTACGGGCTACCCGCCGTGGTTGCTCAGTGGCTGTGGTGTTAACTGGGCTGCTGAGCACCAGGTCGCGGGATCGAATCCCGGCCATGGCGGCCGCATTTTGATGGAGGCGAAATGCGAAAACACCCGTGTACTTAGATTTAGGTGCATGTTAAAGATCCCCAGGTGGTCGAAATTTCCGGAGTCCACCACTACGGCGTGCCTCATAATCAGAAAGTGGTTCTGCCACGTAAAACCCGATCATTTGTTGTTGTTGTTTTTTTTTGGGGGGAAGGGGGTGTACGGGTATGACCCGGGAACCAAATCCCAGTTGTCACAGACAAGGCAAGAACAAACAAGGCCCGCCACGTGCGCAGCAACGTCAAAGTGATGCTCACTGCTTTCTTTGACTGCCGCGGTGTGGTACACCACGAGTACGCACCACAGAGTCAAACAATCACCAAAGTGTACTACAGGCATGTCTTCCGTCGCCTAGGTGATGCTGTGCGGCGCAAGCGACCGGAGTTGCGGTCAACAGGAAATTGGCGCATGCATCACGACAATGCTCCTGCACATTCCTCGCACTTGATTCAGAGTCTTTTGGCGGAAAATCAGACTGCTGTAGATCAACAGGATGCTTACTCTTCTGATATGGCCCCCTGCGACTTCCGGCTGTTTCCCAAAATCAAGAGGCCATCGAAAGGAGCGCAATTTCAGGCAAGAGAAGGCATTATGGCTGTAGCGACAGCTGAGCTAAGCTCCATTCCGAAAGAGGCCTTCTCAGAATGCTTCCAACAACGGCAGCACCGCTAGGAGACGTGTGTGGAGTCCCAAAGAGCCCACCTTGACGGTGATTAGGTTTCCAACGCTCCAGTTATGCCAGTTTTATTTCTTCGGTCAAAGGTCGGATACTTTTCTAACATACCTCGTCCGTTGCAGTTACAACAGAAACCTGACTTCATAGCGAAATTAGCGACAAGGACTAATCTCGCCTGCCTACAAAATAATTTGGAGACATAGAACTTCCAAGGGGCGGCGGGGTGGCTGTTGTCGTGAAGTCGTCCGTGGAGGCCATTCTGTTAGCAAAGTCAAGTGGCACTGAATATTTATGGTCACGTTTTTTTATGTGCGGTGTAAAGACCGCCAGACTCTTCTCCCGATTATTTATTAAGCATAAGTGAACACACTTCCTGTTCAATAGAAATAAGGTAATAGTAGTTTCTGGTTTGAAGCTACCAGGGATTGATTGGGATCGTATTATGTCCGGTGCCGGTTATGTTCTCGATTCAAATGTGCATTTTGATATGATGCTCGACCACAACCTCGTATAAGTATTTCATGGAGCTACCAGACTTGGAAATGGTCTTGGTTCGCTCCTTGACCTTGTCTTTCTTGAACGCTCCTTTTCCGATTATTCTGTATCTGTCGAACCTAGGCTGTCCGACCATGAACTTATTGTTGTATCTTTATCGTCGAAAGTTAAACACGCGAAGTGGGGAATGAAACTCAACTTTGATAAATCTGTGCTTCTACGTATAACAAGTAAAAAAGTACCCCTGAAGTTTTCATACTCCATTGGCCAATTAAGATCCCGTGGCCGAAGTGAGCGAGTACACGTATCTTGAAATTACAATGACTAACAACCTAAGTTGCAATAATCACACTGCCAACACCGCCTCTTCTGCCTTTAGAAAACTATTTCTACTTCGCCATAGGCTTAATGATGCATCCCATGAAGTGAAATCATTAGTCTATACCACTTTTATTCGACGGAAATCGGAATATTCCTACGTTATTTGAGAGCCGTTTACCAAAACTAATATTAACGCCCTTGAAATGACACAGAGAATAGCCATACGTATTATTTTTTTTCGAATAAAGCCGAGAAGAGTCCGTGACAGAATTATTGCGCAGTAATAGTTTTCACATCTTTCAAGCGAGACGAAAAATAATACTGCTGAAGTTCCTTTGCTCCATAATAAACTGTAAATTTCCTTTAGATCCTAGTCCATACATAACTCTTTCTGCATCTAGGAAAGCACGTCATTCCTACCCCCTCACTCTATCCCCTTTCTTTTCTTTCTTCTTTCCTCGAACTATAGAATAATGGCACCTCATACCTTTCTATCCTCTCAACTCCACTGAATCAATTCAAACTTATATTATCAGTACTCCGTAAGTGACATTGCTGTTCTGTGCTACTTTGCTTACTTACTGAAGTGTTATATTGAGCAATTCTGCCTTCTGTACGCGTACGTTTTTTACGCGTTACCTTGCCTCCTTCCCGCTTGGGCCGCACGGCTTGCGGTATGACGTAAATAAAACAAATAAATAAGGATATACGGCCCCACGGCACAAGACGCAGATGTCGTATATAACACCAGTCGCGGGCTTGCTCAGGCACATATCCAGGGCCCGTGCTCAGATGGGGTCAGGCCTGCACTGTGACCGATCTGCTGACTGCCACGCGTGGATTCAGCATCCTTGCAGCGCAGCCTGGCTAAAGTTGCAGCACGATGCGTGACCGCACCAATCCATACTTATTACGTTATTTTTTTTATTTCTTCTGCTTTAACTCGACGCTCTTTCTCTGCGAAAATAAAACAGCTTACGCAGACAAGAATTAACGTCTAACGCGCTATGCAACGTAAAGCATACGTGCGAGGTCAATTTAATATGCTCCCGGCCATGGCGGTCGCATTCGTATGTACGGAAAACGCAAGAGCGTCCTCAGGTGGTCTAGATTAATCGGGAGTCTCCCACTACGGCGTGCCTCGAAATCATATCATGGTGTCGGCCCGTAAAACGCCAGAATTTATATTTGATTTATATGCCACGATGCGCTGAAACTACGCACGCGTTATTCTCTCGATAGCGGCTGCTAAAAAGACTGTCACATACACAAGGGAGCGCGGATCTGCTGCTTTAAGGTTGCCTAAAGAAAGAGGTGTCCGGCATTCGAGAATAATCGCACTTGGCACGGGATGCCTAGATTCACGGTGTGGGTATGTTTTCATTATTAAAGTGGATACTTCATCCAAGTGTGTTGTGAAAGCCAAGGTTCCTAGGATAGAACAAAAAAAGGCACTTGTAGCAAGTGAGTCGTAATCGTGGTAAATGGACGGTAACAACTCGTCCTTCGATGCAGTTTCCTTGGCATTCGCAAACATCACTCCGACGCAGTTATTCGCCAAACGTTATTCCAAGCACTTTACACTTTAGCCGAAACCGCGCCGGGGGCTAAGCTTATAATCAATCACTGAAACTCATTTGACGATTTGAACACAAGCATTGGAACGTTACCAAACACGACTCGAGGGTTACGCATCAGGGTCAGCCGGATTAGGACGCCTTTGCCAGGGGTCACGTGAGGACCTTCAATATACAGGGTGACTCACGATTCAATCGAGAGGAGATGGTGTGAGCGTCGAATGCCCTTCACTTTCCAATACGCAAGGAGCCGATGGCAGGCTGGCAAGTGCAGCGTGTCTGTCCAGCGCGATCCGAAACGTCCGAGAGTCATACGCCCACGCTACTCGAAGTTGCAGTGCCACGGCCCCTCGTCAGGGGTCGCGCCGATCGAGTTAAGAGGGGGGCGTGTCTTAAAAGAAATAAAGCGTTTGCACCTTTATGCCAGTTCGGCTTCAAGGGCTTGTTGCTGTTGCAGCTCCTGCCTGTGGTGACGGGCTGGCTGGCCCCCTCTCTTATCGTTCTCGCAAAACGGGGTGCTGAGCTGGCGGCGAGTGACCTTGCACTTTTCGCACCGGGGTGGTTTGGCAGACGGTGCTGGCCGCGCGAGCTTTCGGCTATTACGCGAATGATAAACAAACACTGGCCGCGCCTCCCCTGTTAAACTCCGACGCTACCCACGTCTATAAAGACGGGGATTGCAGCATGGACACGGTATGCGGGGAGCACTAGGCAGCATTCTCTTGCATGGTGGCAGGGATCCCTGGAATTCCACGTATGCCTATAAAGGAGTCACAGCATTATTTAGCATTTCAGCGACTACGTACGGTCGACGACGGAAGTTTGCGGAACACGCGATATGGGAAGTAAGTTGGATGTCCAAGCAGTGTGGGACCGTATCTAGCAAAACCGTACGTGTTTTACTGGATACGGTCACACTGACCGTACGGCCCGTACGACCGTGAACTGTACGGATCCTAGCTATTTTTGGCTTACTTAAAGACTGACAAAGATCTACCTAAAGCAACAGTCTTTTTGACAAGTTCTTCGCAGTAACGCACTGTTACCTGAACTAGGGCTCACCATGGCCGTAAAAATTCAACTTCATCGCATCAAATATGTTTAATACCAGTAAGGGTGCCAGAATCACATTCTGGTTACGCGATGTTCCCAAAAAGGTTTCAAGTAGCATTTCATTAAGTGAACCTAACTAGCAGTAGGAAAAAATGTTCATTACCTGCACACCTTCACTTTCTTATGCGTGTTGTAATATTCCTGCATAAATTTTTTCGCTACTTGTGAAATTGTTTGTATGCGTCTAACAATTCATAGCCATAACGGGGCTAAGCTTATTTTTTTATATTTCTCTATTTTGTTCGTGCTGTGTCAGCTTGTGTGTATGCTTTTTTTGGAAATAACCACAATGAGTTCATTATCTCTCTCCTTTCTTCCTGCGCAAGAAATACTGCTTTTTTATGTTCCTATCTCTCACGGTGATTTTATTGCGCATGTATTCAAAATTTCACTATGTGTGTTTTTTTTTTATTTTAAACTTTCTCTCTGCATTTGACTATTCCGACGCTCGAAAGCCGCTCTCTCGAGCTGTTGGTGTAGGCCTTTGCCAATGGTATCGACAAATAGACGTTAATAAATGTGTCCAATATAAGGTGAGAATACGCGTCCAAACGCGAGCACAGCAAGCAGCACCGGCGAAACTAAAATAAAGCAGACGCGATGTCCTTGCTCCACGGTCCGAGAGGCTCACATTTCCGCAGAATAACGACTACAGCATATATGCTCACGCGAAATCTCGTCCCACGCGTATTCCCGTCTGCGCGGTTTATGTAAGTTTGTTGCCATACACTGGGGCCTTGCTTTTGGCTTGGCGCCAGTGCAACGTTGCCCAAGTCTACCGGCGAGCGCAGTTCAAAACGACGCGATTATCAGCCAGTCCACGGTTATTATAGCGATGCAATATATGCCGAACCGAACGAATGGTAAAACGGAAAAGTGTCGGCGACAGTTGAGAAGCAAGGGAAAGCAATAAAGAAAAACAAAACGCGGCCAGTTTCTGTTCCCGCGAGGTGGCTCTGCCCACGCGCATCGCGACCTTGCCTTCACGACAGGGGCCGTTCGCACGGTGTCGCATGCAGAAACAGGGCCGCACGTCTGGCAAAGAAAAAAGCGGCAGGCAGCGTCGTCGGTTCCTGTGGGCGTCGCACGTGTAATCAACGGCGGAAGCTAAAGGTGCAAAGCTTAGAACTCCCGCAGAGAATTGTTGTCCCGTCGTGGCCTCAGCGTGCGACCCGTGCTCTGGAGGTCCGTTCGACTCGATTGCACTGAACAGGGGATGCTGCGCTTCCACATTCACTTCTCCAGTGCAACGTGGCGCCTTCTGCACGTTGCCATACGTTTCACCGTGGCGCAGGCTTCGTCCCGAATGAGTTCCATGCGTTCCGTGAAATCGAAGGAGAAATAGATAGTGTTTGTACAGGAGTTTCCTGGCAGGTTCGACACGAGAACGGAAGTGGCAGTGAACCAATGCACCAAGCGCTGAACGAGTCCAATGGACCTTGTGTAGGAACTGTGGGGGGTACATCGGCTAAGCTTTGCATGCGACGAGCTGCAAGAGAAGCGACACTTTGATTCCTGTTCACATTGGTCCATTTTAATGCGTTCGTGTATCGGACTGCTCTTCCCCATCGAAGGGCATAGGACGGTTGGTTTCCTAGCCAGGTAGTGTCGAGCCCGTGGCTCGACACTACCCGCTCTGAACACAGAGCGAAAGCGTTATTATGGTTGCTGCATGCTGTAGCACTCGACTAGCTGACTTAGTAAGCCCGTTATGCAAAGTATACATAGACATCCATTTCTTCTCGCCTTCTCATCATCATTCATCACTATGTTCTTATATTTCCCTTTCTTTCCCAGAGCAGAGTAGCAGTCTAGACTCGGACCGACATCTCTCCCGTTTCCTGTAAACAAAACTAAGTAGACTGTTCGTAAGCGTATTCTCATTGCCGAAGTACCGGTGACGTAGACGTGCGCAGCAGCGTTGGTGGCGCCATCTTGCGACCTTGAGGTCAACAAGAGTGCATTCAACTATCATTTCGACGCCGGGCTTAGTGAAAGCTGAGCTACTGTCGTAAAGGTGGTGGGAGCAACATGTTCACGAATGGCGACACCGACTCATTTCGATTATTCGTCCAAAACAGCGGAAAACGCTAAAGTGTTTCTTCTTGTTCGGTGGCTTGAACAAGGTGCCAGAATATACCCAACTGCCAGCAATGGTGGTGCCATCCATGTGTCCGGTGCTTTGCTATTTCACAAACTTTTATACTTTTACGGACACCGAAAACTCCTCGATTACCGTTTACAGAATGCCGAGACGCGGAGCGCTGGTGCCATCTTGTGACATCTAGTTAAACTAGAGAGAGAGAGAGAGAGAAAACAAGGGTAGGAAAAGCAGAGAGGTCAACCAGAACAGCATCCGGTTTGCTACCCTTCACTGGGGCTGGGGGATAGGGGAACAGAAAAAAGGGAGAGAGTAAGCACTGAGTACGTGAGGGAGGGACACCATACACAAGGACACTATAAACGGTCTCTTAAGCCCGTGCACTTCAAGTACTGCACTAGTGCACGAATCGCTTTTCGAGCCAGTGACGGGTGTGGCCACGGTCCGAGTATCTTTGACTCGGTGAACGGTCTCGAGTCCAGTCGGCGTAAAGTTGCCCGCACAGAGAGGCGTTGGACATCGTAGCGAGGGCAGGTACACAATAGGTGCTGGTTGGTCTCCTCGCACCTACAGGAGTCGCAGATCGGGCTCTAACTAGACAACACACAATTTATATAGCAACGAGTATGGTGTGATTAGTGGCAGGTGTAAATGTAGCGGCAGGTACAATTCTTCTTCAAAACTTCTCTATTTACCTTGTATCGCTACCAATCCCTGTAACGGATCCGGTCGTATAAGTCTCTACCCTGTATTTTTTTTGCACGAATACTCTAAACGTCTCTTGTTCATCTCGACTGCTCACCGCTTGATGCGTTCGCCCACTGTAAATACAAGCGTTTCTGGAAGGTCTACGTTACCTACGGGCCTCACTGGGCGAATCCCTTCGCATTCCATTAGGACGTCCTGAGTGATCTCCGGATTTTCTCCGCAGTAAACGCGTGCACGAATTTTCTTGCGAGTAAATTTGATCCGGTATGCTGTTTCCCGTAGGCAACCCGCTCGAGCCTCAAATAGCAAGGTACTGCCCTCTGTGTTATTTCTTTCTTCACGTTCTTGTAAATCTCCGTGTTTTCCTTTCTTCTTTTATTTCCGTCCTTTGGATACAATTCTCTGTCTCCGTTTCTCACATTTTCTTTTCGATGACTCCTGGTTGTTTATTTACGCTTTCATTTACCCTGTACTTCGTTGCCAACTTTCCCAACCGCTTCCTCCAGTCCGTGTCGACGCTACTTGTGCACTGTTGGCAGCACTAACGCTGGCAGCAACATCTGGTGATGGTGCGTTCTAGGGAAGCTACAGTCGACGGATCTCCTGAGTAAAGGCGCATGACTTTGCTCATACAGCATGGGTACGTATTATGGATACCACACTGCTGTTCGCAATACATCATCTCTGCAATACTGGCAGAGGCGAGGGGGTTGCAGAAGGGGAGATTGGCACCGCATCACTCCAGTATTTCATTTTTGTCTTTATCTTTAGTTGAAGGCAAACCCCATGTGCCCGACAACACCGAACATACAAACAGCGGGTACGCAGTATTCCATATTCCAGCGCGCATTCCGGGCTGTTGCATATCTTTTTGCAGTGTTCAGGTCCTTCCTCCCATGTCTCCTCTCGATTCTCCCTCCCTTTCCACAGACGCGAAATATACATATGAATGGCGACAAATAATTAATAAAGAAACGTGGCGAAACTTCGGTAAATCTTGGCTTCATGCTCTTAATGCTCTGCCTCCAAGCGAGTCAGTTTTCTTTCCTGCTCCTCAGTTAGGAAGCCATTTGTTGCCCTCCGTTCTGCTTCATATTATACTCGTTGTCTCGTAATCGTTAGCCGGAACAACAAAGTGCCCCGCAAGCTCCTTGTATTAACAGGAGATCTAGCCGCTTATAATGGAAGCATCACGAGATTTTTCGTAATGCCCTCTTCAGACAGTTTACTGCCGGAGAGCAACCTCTTACGCAACCTCTACAAATTTATGCCGCTGTCCAGGCGCCCCCCCCCCCCCCCCCCGTACAGTGCGCTCATGTTACTTATTACTGTCATTATCTGTTCCGCTTCCTCCAGCCAAAAAAGTCGTACAGGGGAGGTATTCTGTAAGAGCCCACCTAGTGGACATGTCTACTGTGCCTGCTGTTGAACTGCCGATTTGCTAGGCTGGGCTGCGCGTCCAAAGCAACTCGGTGCCACAGCCAATCAGCCCTTCAGAAGCCGACGAAATGGACGTGTCCACTAGATGGCCTCTTAGAGAAAGCTCCCCAGGGGGGGTATTCTGTAAGAGTCCACCTAGAGGACTGTCCATTTAGTCCGCTGTTGATCGGATGCAATGAGAGAGGAGGAGACGAGCGGCCCTAGCCAAGTAGACATGTCAACCTAGTGGACAGGTCTACTTTGCCTGCTGTTGAAGCTCCGATTTACTTGACTGCGCGTCCGCAGCATCTCGGTGCCACAGCCAATCAGCACTTCAGAAGCAGACGAATGACATCGACCTGTCCACTAGATGGACCCTTGCAGAATACCTCCCCAGATCCGTTCCAGACGACTCCGTCGAGAGAGAATTCCTGTCGCATTCGCCACGTCTGCACGCATTTGTTCTGGGACGGCGGACCGAGAGAGCCCGAGGCAGACGTGTTTACCGCGACCGAATCGCAGCGGCGTGGGCCGCTCTGCAGCCGCGCGCCATTTAATTCGTCACGGTTGCCAAACGCGGTGAGCGTGTGCGGTTGTGAGCGCGCCCCTTGGCAAAGGGCGGAGATAAACGGCGTCCCTCCGAGGTACGATATGGCCCGCCGTTCAAGGAAACGCTGATCGGTCGCTATTCGGCCACCGATTATAGCTGTGCTATCACACGAAGGCCTACAGGTATAAAGGTTATAAACAGGGGTAAGGTGCCTCAGAAAGGCTAGTCGACGTTTCAATAGGGAGACCTATCTTCGTCAAAGGTGGCCTCGTCATCCTCTGTGTGTTAGTTTTTAAGGGTTAGTACAGTGACGTCACCCTTCAAAAAGCCTACACTGATGCAACGAAACTTGATCGAGCCGATGTCCTCAGGCCTCGCCCTAGGATCACAAGAACAACAACGCCTCCCCTTACTACTAAATTCTCAAACGCATTCCTAATTGTGAACAACATCCTCAGTAATACTACCCGATTCTCATTAGCAACAAGAAACATAAGCTTTTCCCCAACCTGCCCAGAGTAGCCTACAGACGTAACACTAATTTTAAAACTATTCTTGTGCATGCCAAACTAAGGACAAAGACGAAGTTGGAAACCGGTCCTTGTGGCCGACCCAGGTGCTCTACATGCAAGCATATTCAATCTACTACTAAAGTAAAAAGGACAGCCTCGAACTACTCACACAAGGTAACTTCAAAAGATCGTCACTGTACTAACCATTTAAAACTAACGTGCCGAGTATGACGATGCCGCCTTTCATGAAGATAGGTCCTCCTATCGAAACGTTGGCCAGCCTTTCTGAGGCACACCCTTGTTTATAACCATTATACCACAGTGTGCTATTCCCTCTGTCAGCCGCTTTCTTTATTTTCGAAGGCTTGCAGGAAATATAATGCACTTCTTGTTGACTATACGAGTCAGTTATTTGAGATAAAACGAATACATTTTCCAAACATATTGGATTCATTAACTAGTATGGTGTTCCGTATGAATGCACGTATGTATGCATGTGCGTACGTGCACGTGTGTGTACAAGTTCACGTCTAAAAGAAAAGGAAATAGGCCTGTGCAACTGTGCAGAATCACATCGCAATTTCCAGCCATGCTGCGTCTTTCGAACGATTGCATTAGGGATATCAGTTACCTGTAGTTACACTGCACAATCTAAAACGTTTCCCGCGTGTGATTCACCTCCTTGCAGTGTTGCCCGCATATTACGATTTCGAGCGCTTGTGGCAGTTACAGTTGTGCCAGTACAGCTAGATAGAATCTACGTCATTCTCAAAACGCGCTTATTACGCCCAGAAGCAATGGCGTAGTTAATTAACAACAAAGCCACAATTCACCCGCAGACATCGAACTCTGACACGTCACCTACTTCGCTAAAACGCAAACAAGGTGAGTTGCTTAGTTCACAAAGGCTACCGCAGGCGAATCTTACATAACACATTAAGAAAGTATCAGGGAACGTCGCTTGAGTAATTATTTCCAAAGCTAATTATTAACCCAGAAATGTTGAAGTTTCGTGACACATTGCAGTTCACATGATTTTCCCCTCAATTTCCGCCAAATTTAAGCACGGTGTGACTTCGAGTTCTTTCGGGAGGCCGAGAAGCATGGCGTAACTACCGTATCACGCTTTCCAGAACTTCCTGAATGGATTTCTTACAGATAGTCTAATTCAAGCACGGGTCTTTAACGTCACGTGCACATGGACCATAATGTCGAACCCCACTTTCAATAAGTGATCTCAGCGGAGGTTACAGTTCTCACAGAGCAGCGGGCTCAATGTTGCACCGTTCATAAAACATGCTTATAGTGATCCGGAGTATCTGGACGCGTCACGTAGTGCGATGGACCTATACAAGCCACATGCTTTACTGTTTGCATACATATCACCCAGAACCTGTCTCCTATTTTCACCAAATATAAGCAAAGTGCCTTGCTTAGTTCGAAAGGGACACGGTAAGAACCTACTGCAAACCTCGCACAAGGCACGAAAATAGGCAGGAAATGAGCATTCAGTAATTCTTTGCAAAGGTCACTACTAACTCAGAGTTGTAACACTTTCGTCGCACAGTAAACCTATAAAGACCTACCCCCCCCGCCCCCCCCCTCTCTTTTGACCGAATGCAAACTGGTAAAATTCTCTCGGGACAATGGAAATACATTTGCAAAAGCAGTGATTAACTGACGCTCTTTAAAGTTTGGCCACACGTCACTCATATTTTCTTTTGTTCACTTGAAATGGCAAGTTGTGTCATGTTCACTTCTTTCGGGGCATTGAGAAAACTTCCTGCGCAGCTCGTAAAATACGCTTGTGAAGCTGTCGAACGCTTATTTAAGTATTTTACCGCAACGTTTTAAGCAACCTACACATTTCAAACTTTATGTGCTGGTCACCCCTAACATGGCCCCTGTTCCCTGTAAAGTTGCTGCCACTTTTGGTTCTCCCAGGGCTTAGAAGAAAGTTTGCAAGCTTTTCATATATACCACCTCTAAACAAGCAGAAAACGAGAGCTTAACAGCTTTCGTTTGCACCCCAACTAGCTCAAAGACTTCAAAATTAGCCTGCAAATCATCTTTAAGATGCGGAACATTTTCTTTAAGGTATAAATTCTGTGTATGATCTAACTTGTTCAGGACGGTGTCAACACACGCACATAACGTTTCCCAGAGCTCCTAGTCGCTTTAACAGCTTCGTTGCAAAACAAAGCAAGCAATTTTTAATTTAGACGCTTCGGGCCTTGGACTGCCCTTTATCGGGGGGTCAGTCGTGACACCTTATTTCTGTGCGGCAAGCACACATGCGCTCTACTGTTAATCCCTTTCAAGTGCCCACCTGCTCCTGAAGCTGCCCGGCCCAGGAAACGTCCGGTGTTACCTCTGTGCAAATGCTGTTGCCAATCCAAAAATAGTGCGTTCTGTCACGCGCTGAAACCATAGCAGACGTTTCTGTTAACCTGCTCATCTAAAAGAAACGCACCTCATACTTTGACAACGTGTACGCGCGATTAATTCTGCATTGCGCCACAAAATTTACTGACAGGACAGCGATCAGTTGCGGAGCGACACTGTTGACAGGCTGCTCCAATTTTTCCTCAACGTTGGCTGTTACAGCCAACGTCTATTTACTGTATTGGAATTCCAATACAAAAAATAGATTTTCTCCAGGATGCACATGTTTGAAATATATCGACGCAGTAAGTTGGGCGAGTTGGTAGGTTAACGTTCTTGCTTATATATGTGCAGCGCGACACAGACGAGACATGAATGGACGACACGGTTGAAATGTATCAACGAAATAAAGCAATTTGTAGTTTCTTTTGCTGTTGTTTTTTGTGTAACATTTATCCAAGATCAAAAAGAGTATGCAGCTTGTAAAAGTATGCAGCTTGTAAACACGATACCAGACGCAATAGACTTCCTCTTCGAAACCAACTGTGGTTGAAACCGCGCCATGTTTCGTGGGAATTGCAACCACCTATTTCTTTGAGAATGAGGTGACGCAGAAACGTTCCTTGCGCGTTGCCAAGAAAAAGACATCACAAGATGGCGCTACACATGCTGCTGCTGCTGCCTTCGACGTCTCCGAATTTCCGTAAACTGTAATACGCTTACGGAAACGCCTAACACTCCCTATTAGCGCCGAGTCTCAGCAACGTGCCGTTAAAGCAAGCCGTCACAAAAGCAAAGCACAGGAGCAGCTACTGCTATTAACTTTCTTTCCCAACGATGCTGTCGGGTGATTTCATTGAACCCTCTTGCCGGGAATGTAATTTCCGCGTATTTTTCTTTTTTCCTTTTTTTTTGCAGAATGGGAAACCAAGCTGAGAGTATCGCGTCGTGTACGCTTCCGTTGGAGTTACACAACTTTCCACGCAGGCCCGAAGTTGTGTTATGCGGTAACGATCCGCATACTGTAACGACAATTGTTGCCGCTGCAGTTAAAAAAGTGTTGACGCGTATCACCGAGGGTACGCCGCCTTAGGTAGTCTGCCATAGCAATATTTTTATTACTATTAAAGTTTGAGAAAAACAAAGTCGCACGAGGCTCTGCGAGAACTCTGACTGACGTGGCCTTGTTTGAATACAAAATTCGTGCGCCGAATGGCAACAGCTCCACGTGCCCTCCTTGTTGCCTGCGGACGCAGTCCCGCCATAAGTTCGTCCTGCCGTCGCCTCGGGGCGCTGCATGCTCGGTCGTTTCCCGCGAAAGATCACATCCGGAGCAAAGGGAGCGCGCGGCCTGCTGGCGTAATTAGCATGGCCAGAGCGAAAAACAAAAACGCAATTACGAAAGGGCGAAGGAAAGAATGGAGTGCAGTATGCCCGAGCGATTATTGCCGCATGGTCGCCGTTCTACCGCTCGTTCCTTGCCTCGCCGCTGGCACGCAAATTGGCCCACGAACGGGGAAGCTGGTTATTACGCCAGTTTTGTTCGGACCGTATACACGCCAGAAAGCCCGGCAAAACCTCCCTTCTTTCGAGTGAAAATTAAAGAGAACGGGAACGTTGTTTACATCCGTCCGTAATGGGGCTTCTCCAGCAATTCGAGGTCTTTGTTTTTGCGTAAACAAAAGCGGACGACAAACGAAAAGACAAGAAGAATAAAAAAAAACGGCACATTTGAGTGACCTTGCTGAATCGCAACCTAATTTTCAGCGGAGCTTTTGGTGCGACTAATTTCTTGTGGTGGACAAAGAGCCGTTCGTGAATAGGAGCTTACATCTCCCTCTCTTCGGGCACGTTGGCTGACTGAATACAACTTTGAACTTTCCCGAGAACGTTTTCAAGAGCCGCTCCTAAGTGATTTACAGCCGGATATGTCGAGTAGGTCATTCGCGTCACTTTGTTGGAAAACTCCAGAATGCATGGGCACGCTTGTGGCAAGACAGAGAGAGAGAGAATACAGAAAAGCAGGGATGTTAACCAGTCAGGAGTCTGGTTGGCTACCCTACGCTGGGGGAAGGGAGAAGGGGAAGAAAGAGAAAGGAGAGAGAAGGTGTAGAGACGTGCACGGACAGCATTTGAGTTAAAGCCGCTCGCGCAAATGTCGATTGATATAGTGGCACGGTAGAATATGAGAAATGCACACACGGGCGGCAGCGCTTGTCGCGCCATCTTGTGACGATAAGTTGTACTTGAAAGCACAGAATTATAACCTCGAGTGAGCCCGCCTAATACATGGCTGCCCGGCCTCCACCACTGCGCCGGACCAGATCGCCCGATTGAACCACGAGGGGAAGGCTGTACTGTACGGGAGTTCACTCCTAGGCATTCAAGCATGAATAGTCGTTTCAGCAATACGAGCCAATAATTTTTATAGCTCCTTTGGTTTTCGTTTCGGCGTGAATCCTTACGGAAGGCAGGGACACTGCTAACATCTTGCGGTTGAACGAAGCGTGAAAAGGTATGCCTACTAGCGTCAGGCCTGGCGTCGCCGTTTCCGGCGCTCTGTAAGCGTTAGACAGGGAAGAGAAAAAAAGCAATTTCGCTTCCGTTTGTATGTTCACAATCATGAAACGTTGCGATTCACCAAGTGCTTGTCTAGATGTTTTCTACTTTCCCCAAACCAAATAGTTTTGATGTTTTAAACTTCATATTATGCACTACTTAGATTTTTCGAATTGTTTTCTTTTTGCACATTTGAACTCCTATATCGTTGTTACGTTGTTCTAACTTTGTTGATAAAACATTCGACTGTCACAAGGTTACCTGTCATGTGTGGCTATGGAGTCGCGCTGCTGAGCCCAAAGTGGCGAGCTCGATTGCGAACACTCCATGACGGAGTCCCTTTTAATTCACTCACTGTGCAGATACGGGTCATTAAACCTCGGAATTTGTTATATGTTTGTTTAAGGTTACCGACAGACTTTCCCGGGCTGTCCTTGAGAAACTTATTGGGTCCCAAAAGTGTGTACTTTGTAATTGCATACCTTATATGTGCGAAATAAACATACAAACTTTCATGCACGATTCGCCGTTACTCTGTTCATTGCCTCTCCTACTTGGGCACCCATGTCTTGCTGCGTTGCATAAACACAAAACAAAGGAACGCAAGAGAAGCAATCAAGGCTGCGATATTTTAAACAATTTATTCACCTTTTTTTTGTTCTTTACTATACACTCACTAGGACGAAGAAAAAACACACACACACAATGAGTCACGTCGCACGTGCAGCAGCGATATCCATTTAACGGCCGCGATTTCCTCGCGGACACAGAGCGCCATGGCACAGGGGGGGGCACGTGACACGGGGCTGGTCGCGTGACAGCGATCACGTGACCGCGTGGCCCGTGATTGGACGGTTCGCCGAACTGCGCAGTGAAAATCGCGGGATGGCAGAGGAAGTGTTTCGGAAGAACGAAGCTCCAAACGAAGTATTTTTTTTTATGTACCAACACTGGGCCTCCTTCGCAGCAGTTCATGGGTGCTTAGAGAAAAGCAGTGTTTTTAACGTGTTTCCAGCTCACGGCTTTATTCGCAAGTCAAATAACTACGGCGTAAGAAGCGGCCACCGAAAGTCCGGCGACGTTAATGGGCAAACGAGCCTATCAGGCCACTGGGCCAGCTTGTTTAAAAACGATTTCAGGGAAAACATCGTTATTGAGAAATTGTATTTATCCAGTCTCTACCTCATTTAGTCAATACCAGCGACTAACGCGCACGTTCAACATTCTCATCAACGGGATGTCGATATTGAACGTCAGCGTTAATGACTAGCAGGTAATGTTCTACGTTGGTCCATTTCAATTCTACATAGTGGCCCGAAACTAAAGCTACAACGCCCTTCGAAATTTTTACCCCGATTTAGCTTTACCACCCATTTCAAGGGGAAGAGTTCGCAGAAATAACTCTTATTAAAACCCATCAAGAACATTGAAACTGACAATTCTGACGAATTTGGTATATAAATATCTCGTGTTTCAACTATACATTTGATGACAGCTAAATTCGATTAACTAAGGCAGTGAATTAGAACATTAGGACATACGACAAATCCCAAATGAATCCCGACCAGCAATAGATACAGAAGTAAACTAAACAAAAGCTAGCTCAGCAACCGACCAACAAACACGGCTGTCAGATGAATTGATGGATCAGTCGACCTAGCAGCCACTAAATCAATTCACTGGACAAGCGGCCAACTGTTTTCTCTCAGCTTACAAGACGGTGCCTCCTCGCGCCTACACTGTAAAATAATTTCCACCCTTAAAAATGAGTATGGTGTAAATTTGTCTATAACTCCCACCCATCGGGTGTAAGCACTCCTAATATGCAGTTGCACCCTTTGGTGTGTATATTTGTCCCACAACAATAATCTTCATCTGCCTTTCTTGACTTTCCGTTCTTAAAAACTCAGCGCTCGCTACTTTCCTGTTGAGAATGGTGTGTCACGCTGATAACGCGCATGCCGTTAGTGACTTGGAAGCATGGGCTCGCAGCGTTAAATAAAGAAAATACAAACAAGACATATGACGATTACTCTTGCGGGACAAGGTAAGCCACAAAGGGTGCAAGTCTTTTTTAAAGAGGTGCGAGTTACTCTCTGAGTGTAGGTGTGCAAGTTATAGACGGATTTACACCCTTATTCACTTTTAATTGCGTAATTAGATTTACGGTGTACCCTATTCCTTTGCTGCGAAAAGATAGCCTGGTCGGTCCACAGTGTCGTTGCCACGACGACGTGAAACTGTCGGTTATTGACGAAAATATCACAAAGCAGACTTATTATCTTCGCACTCTCGTTTCTATGAGTGAAACGTTCCTTTCCGGGGCTCCTTCAGTCCAACCACTCGTCTGCGTTAAGAGTTCGTGTATATACCTTATGTTCACAAAAAAAAACAAGATCAACTATAAAGAGTTAGTTGTGTCACTCGGGCTAGCACTGGCAAAGTCCCAAGCTATCGGAGGGCGCAAGACGGACGACCACGAACAAAACGAGGAATAAACAAACAAGGAAGCGGTTTGCATTTAACAAAAAGAAACAGCAATGCAAATAACTGTTTTAACCGTCCCGCCATACTTGCACGGAAATTTGCAGAATACGTAGAGAGATTGCCACTGCAGCTTCCGTCTCGCTCCCTTCCCCAATTATTTCGTTTTTGCTTTCAGGGCAAGAAGCGTCGGACATGCTAACGCGTAATAGTAATCCTGTTCGGAACCTCAAAAACTTGAACTCGGCATTGATCGCGGTTGAAAACTGCTTCTAGTAGAAAAGCGCAGCTTCGGCCATAACGCGCGCAGCCTCGTCAGCGATGAAGTGAGGGAAGTGCGTGCTTGCCTATGCATTTACTGACTTCGTGACGCGTATTGGAGATCTATAGTTAAGAGGCGTGACGAGAGAAGCGCGCTGGACAACTGTTGCGGCGGCGCTTTCAAACTACCTTACAAACAGGTACGCAAAGCGACAGGTGGCGTAGGTGCGTGTGTCCGTTTGTTTTTTTCACGGTGAGATTAATCGGAGGGCCTCTGTGCATACACATTTGATATGTTGCTCAGAGAGGCAGCAGCCTGGCTATGTCAGACAGCGTACGTACCAAGACGAAAGTTCACAGTCTGCCCATTCCGTGAAGAACTGCTCGCGCACCGTGTGCAAAAAAACCGCACTGAAGAGGGAATGGGATCGTGACGTGCCAATTACTGTACCACTTATAACGCCCAGCACTTCACGTCACATAACAGCGTCACTTTGTCAGTGACGTCACTGGTGACGTACCTGTTGGCCTACGTTATGCTGAGAATCCCGAACGCGTCGCAATGTGGCATTTCCAGAGAATGACGTCACTAATGCAGCGTAGCACGCTGTAAGCGTAGCGAGTGACGCCACCACTGACGCGAATGTCAGACTCAGTGATAACACCAGTGACGTCACCAAGTCACTGATGACGTCATTCGCTGAGGTGGCGTCACTGGTAAAGTTGAGTCATTATTTACGTCACTCTCTACAGTTCAGTGCGAAATGACATCACTGACAAATGTTCTTCAGTAGTGACGTCATTCATTTCAACTGCGTACCAAATTACAAAGCGATCGCGAGTCGCAACGCAACAGGCGGAACCGATCTTGGGCTGACATTTCCTTTCTGTGTGTGGGAGTCTGGGAAATCTGACGCCACGACTTGTAACTTTGCTGGCGTAGACGAGACTCTAGAGCCGAACCCCAGTGACTATTTGAGAACGTTTGGGAGACTCGGTCGGTGATTTCCGCCGACACAGGAATAGTCCCATCCACAATCGATAAAGCACTCCGCTGTTGCCGGTTTGAAACGCCGCAAGCTGTTGGTTTCACTCAACAAAGTTGGGACCACGTGTGAATACATTACACACCACACCCTTATTTCTGTCTCGAGGACTCTCAAGTCGAAGCCACGTCGCGTCATGTCCCGTCACGTCACACCACAGCAAGTTTAGGAACGCAGTCCTTTCCCCCTTCGTAGACGGTGCACTGGGAAACTGCCAGCGTCTTTCCAGGCTATTCAGTCCGTTGCCACCGTCTTACACTTCACCACAAGTCAGCACAAAGCACGCAGAAGAGTGGAGACAGGCCGAGTACGCACAGATTGTTTCGCACAAAACTTCGCAACTCGTTAAAAACATCCGTATCGACGATTCGCGCAAGAAATCGTAAGCAAAAGGCTAGGCCTTACACAGCAGAAGTTCGTCTTCTTTCGACAAGTAGTGGACGACCAGAAGATGTACATCCTTATCATAGTCGACGAGTTACAAGCACCATTAAGAACAACGAGAAAAAAAACGACGCAGCAGTAGGGCCTGCTCGCAGTGACTAAGTATTGCGCAGGGCATTGGCCTTTATTCCGCGATCTGAACCCCGGGACATTTGTCAGCGGAACACACTAAGGAACTCTCGACATGTGCTGTGCCGTTGTCCTCTCAACCACGTGAGTATTGTGAACATCCGGAGCCTGAAGCGAGTATATTATGCATGGAACACAAATAACATAGACATATCCGGAGCAGGATGTCCAAGAAAAAAGAAACACGAATATGTGGGCTGTGATTAGACGGTGCGCAATTTGAATCTTGGTGGCTCTGTAAAACGATTAGCTGCACATCGAAGGACTTTGCCAGGTAAAAGAACGATTGGTAAGCGAGCCACAAGCTGTTTCTTTTCCACATCGCCTGGCTTCTAGCTCATACAGAGACCGCTACCATTCCATATCTCCGTTGTGATGAGACTACTAACGCATAACGCAACCGCACTTTGGTGATGACTTGACAGTCGACGCTGGCACAGTAAGGCTCAGAGTCATGATTATCCTCGACTGTTCTCTGATGGCGCATGAACGTTTGCATAACAATGCGAAGTTTGCTTATGGCAGGATCGTGCGCGGAGTATTTCGGTGTAGAGTTGAAATCGCTTGGTTTGGGTAAGAAGACAAGCGGACACCTCACAAAGTTCCGGGAGAGAATTCCCCAGCGAAACTGGTCCACGTCTCGACATTTTTTAGTGGGGGGAAACAAGAAAAATAATTTTTTTTCGCTCTAAGCGGAACAAACGGCCCGCCTCCCAGATTGGCAGTTAGACTTATATGTACAAGTTGAGAAAGCGGGCAAACAAACAAACAAGAACTAAGCAAAGCGCGATCGACTGCACATGAAATGCAGGCGGGTGGTGCTTCACAGGTACAGCGTCCCGACCTTCTTGCCCGAGCGTTCGGCCGCGGCAGCGATCTTCGCGGGCAAGTCGGCGTAGATGAACTGGTTCGCCTTGAGCTCGTTGTGCAGAAGCAGGTTGTACCTGTTGTTGGCCTCCACGTCCCAGAAAAGATTGCTCAGGGACTTTGGCCGCGACAGCTTGTGCGGAGGCACGGACCCCGTGCGGTCGTGCTTGGACCCCTTGGAACCAGACCCCTTGGAGCCGGAACCCTTAGAGCCACCGGAAGACGCACCGCCGCCCGAGTTGCTCGAGTCTAGGGTGTCGTTGAAGTCGACGGCCAAGTTGGTGAGCGACTTGTAGCGGATGTTGAACAGGGGCGACGTCGTTATCGTCCCGTTGACGGGCTTGGCGCCGCGGCAGGTCCTGGCCGCTCTTGACGAGGCTTTCTGGAACATGGCCGTCGGAGGCGGCGGCCCCACGGACGTGTTGACGCTGCCCACGATGACGCCGTTGGGGCAGTGGTGGTGCGCCGGACACGGAGGGTGGTGGTGGTGGTGTGGCGCGTGCGGGTGGTGCATGGACGGGTCCTTGACGGTCCCCGCGGCGACAGGGATCCGGCCGGCGTTGCGGAAGATGCGAGGCTTGGCGCTTCCGTTCCGGACCTGGTGCGCGCTCTTGACGAACAGCTTGTTGTTGGGAGGCCTGGGCACGCCCGAGGATCTGGGAACGCCCGACCGACACGTCGGGGCGACGCTGCCTCCTTTGGACTTGTGCTCGTCCGAGCAACGTCTCATGACAGCCTCGTAGACGTGCGAGTCCGTGTCCTTGGCTCGCGGGTTCGAGGGAGACTTCGAGACCGGAGCGGTCGTCGGCGGGGAGTTCGGTCCGGGGTCGGTGGCGAGCGAGTACCGCCTGGCTGGAATGGTCTCTATGGGAGGCGGCAACGGCTTCTCCCGCGAAGCAACCGAGGTCGCGGGAGCCGGCGGCGGTGAAGAAGGCGACTTCTCGCATTCGTTGTTGCTCTCGCCGACCCCCTCTATGAGCTCGGTCTTGATTTTTTCGGGAAGCGGAGCGAAGCCACGGACGTAGTCGTAGATCTGGTCGATCTCCTCGTATCGGTAGTCGTCGGGCGCGGGCGTGGACTGGACCCTCTCGACGCCGTTCGTCGGCGGGACGACGGCGGTGGCGGGTGGACTTTGCGGCGGCTTGCTGTTCGGTTCGGAAAGACTCCGCTGCGGCGGCGTCTTGGACGAGAAGAAATCGCTGCTGCTGCGCGTCGTCTCCAGGACTTCGATGGCGTCCATGCGGTCCTGCAGTCTCTTGCACCTGTCAAAGGAGAAAGAACACTTTTCGTCTACAGCCGTTCGGTATCTAGTTCAACGAGGCTTTCTTTCAAGCTAGTTGCGGTGTGTGACTATTCACTGAGCAGATCAAATGCGATCCGCGCGGCCGCTTGAGAAGGCGTCTTAGACAACCTTGTAGGTTCTAAAGGCACAACTCATGATCGCTATCCTTTGCAGTGACGGACGAAGAATCATTTCGCAGTGACATACACTTTCATTCGCTGCCATATACGCTTCGAGAAGTGATGCAATAATTAGGTGGGCTCAGCTGCCGGCCGAAAACAGTCGACGCTGTCCTTTAGCTCTAAACCCCTAAGAAGTAGGCTGGCTCTGCGCAAAACACGTCATGCGTTACATAATGTCGGTCGCAGGCAACCCATACCGCTCTCCTCACTACCAAGACGATTGCGGTGTCTGCAACTTCGAAGCAGCAGCGAAAACCACGGGCCATGCTGCTTATCGATACTACTTCGCTTCGTAAGATTGAAGCTGCCAGCACTGTCTAGACGTCGAAGCCATCGAGCTACTCGCCTGTGCCCTTCTACTTTTGGTCGAAATAACGTGTTCGCATGTTTCTTTTAATTCTGTATTATGTCGCCCGTACTGAACATCCTGACTCTTCGCATTTAACTTCGATACGATAACACGTGCCACACGCACCAAACACTGAATGCAAACTCACTAAAAGAAAAAAAAAGAAGAAAAGATCGCAGTAAAACCATTTGGAACTTTGTCGCTGTCACTCCCTACGCCATCGTCGTCGGGACGGAAGGTAATAAGTCATGTATTATTGTCTCGTTCTTTGACTTACTGTCAAAAGATGAATAGCCAGCAGTGATGGCACAGTAAGAAGGAACAACGACATGCCTTGTCCTGTCTTTGTTCCTTCTTGGTGTGCCGTCACTCTTGGCGCTTCATCTTTTCCCGTCTTTGTTACTCCTTAGTGTGCCGCCACTGTTCGCGCTTCATTTTTTGTAAGCTATGTACTAACTATAGCCCCGCAACGTGTTTCACTGCAACAGACTCACTTGTCCGCGAGCCTCGCGTACTCGGGCATCTGCGCCAGCGCCTCGGCGTTCTTGGGCGGCTGCAGGCGCAGCGGCGAGGACTGGGGCAGCGCCAGCGCGGGCGCGTCCTTGACCAGGGGCAGGGCGAGCACGCACTCCTCGCGCTCGACGCCGTACAGCCGGAGCTCGGACGTCTTCAGGCCCGACGGCGCCGGCCGGCCGTGCACCAGGCGGACCATGAGCGGGAACCGCTTGCAGAGCAGCGTCTTGACCGAGTGGACGCCCGAGATGTTGCCCTCCTTGGCGATGGGCGAGAACTTGCCCCGGGACTCGGCGGCCAGGTACACCGTCTCGCCGGCGCACGTCAGGCAGCGCAGGAAGCGGCCGTGCGGCGCCGAAGACCGCAGCCGGGCCAGGGAGGCTCGCACCATAGGGGACGTGTGCTGCGAGCGATCGTTTTCTTGTGAGTTGTCGTTTAGGAAGGGGAAGGGACGTGTAATGATGTGTGGTTGCAGAAATGCGTGACGCGTACGGCTAGTAGATGTAGTCTGTAAGCATTGGCGCTAGAGCAGGACATGCGAGCAAGCTTGGTTGGTTCCTTTTTCGGAAACTATGAAAAATAAACTTTTCGGCACCATGTATAGCACCCCTGCCCCGACTGAGCAAACCATTAATAAAACTTTCGTGTTTCCCCTACTCAGATATGTGCCAAACAAACAAATACTACAATGAGACAGCCGCTCGCCCGAGCTCTATATTTGAGGAGAAGGTCAATCAAATACTAGGGACTGTGGAGAGCGAAACTGTCATTAACGGATTCATGTCCTGCAGAAAAATCGTAAAAGTTAGCCAATTGCGATAGGAAGTAATCCTCAGTGTATGCACGTATTCGTGATGCCCCGCGCATGTCATATGTGCCTCAGAGATGTGCAATCATGCAACAATTTCACTTGCGATGGCAAGTTACGTTTATCCTTCGCGTTAGTTTATGTTACTTGGTCTGAAACGTCCCGCGTGTCATCCGTCTAATGACGCAGAATAAGCCGGGTATACAAGCGAAAGTATAAGTGCCGAAATCATCGTGAAGGGGGGGGGGGGGGGGGGCAGGCGGGACAGCCGCCATTCGCTGAGCTCACGCTAGGCTTCAGCACCATCACCGTGCCGTGGCAAACACAAATGCATGGTCTACGTACCTGCGCCACACGCAAGAGTTCTCAAGCCTTCCGGGATCTCGGTTTGCGTAGAGCCGTCGCAAGCATGGAAGAGGAAAGTGCACTGCGCGTTCCCTAATAAACGGCAAAAAAAAGTGTCGATATCCTGCATTGTGTACAATGAAAGTTGATGGTCGTACGGTGACACTGCGTAAGACTAGGAACGCCTTTGCGGGCTGCGTGACAGTGCCCACAGAAATAGTTCACGTGTACGTGCGTGTATGTGCTTAGTTTTTTTCCCTTGTTTTTATCCTCCTTTCTTTCTCACCTATTGCATCCCCTTGCCTCTCTCCCAGTACAGGGTAGCCAACCGGAGATATGGTTAACCTCCCTGTCTTTCCTTTTCATTTCTCTCTCTCTCTCTCTCTCTGAGCGCTCCGCTCATGCATTATTCGCGCGCCCTGCACCGATATTGTCCCTCACGTTCGTAAGCGTATCCCTGACCGTCGGGCTTCCGGTGCAGTCACTACAACCTTTATTGATCACGCGATGAGTCTCGCCACCTGTAGCGTCCTCGCCTTGTCGCTCCCCCATTCGCGAAGCTTTATGCTTCGTAGAGATGCGTAATCACGTAAAAAATTACTTGCGAGAGCAAGTGCAACATCGTGTATATTGTACTGGTCCGCGCAATGTTGTGTGAAGCCTCTTGTGTGTCACACGCCTTACTTACCACGCAAGAAAATGTGACGGTATAGGATGCCAGAGCACACGCCGAAATCGCGAAGAAAACCGAAGTCTTTCGTCCAGTACACGCTAGGCGGCGCCCCAATATCACACCTTCGCGAGCAGAGATATTGTCAGTGCCAGTAGCATCTTCGAAGTAGAAGCTTATCACGTGGGAATGCAAGCGTAATTTCGCATTCCATAAAGTAAATAACCCAAGTGCGGAACAATGGCAGGGCGTGCTCACCAGCAGCGAGCTCGCAGCCCAACGGGCAATTGTGCAGCACGCCTGCGAGGCAGCAAGACTCAGCGGTGCCCTGGAATAGGGGCGCCGACCTTGTGAAGCGGCCAGGACTCAAAACATGAAGACACCGGCCCACCGCCAATCTCTCTGAGATACAGAGAAATAAAGTTTTTCCATTCCATTCCATTAGCGCGAATAAAACCACAGACACAAGGAACACAGACTTGTCTGTCTTCCTTGCGTCTTCCTTGTCTGTTGCTTGTCTGTCTGCCTTGTGTCTGTGGTTTTATTCGCGCTAAGCTACTACTTCGAATATGGACGACCAACTAGCCCAGCAGTCAACCCTCCTAGAGTAGGATCTGCACCTTACCAAAGCAAGATTTCCCAAGCATTTCAGGGCACCTCCGTGCCTACAGTTATAGCTGCAGGGCCTGCATGCGCCATCCACTACGACGAGTGAAGGTGTACAGTTGGGCCCTACGCGTCTGTCCAACTAAGTTTGTCCCGTCCTGTCTATTCGACCACTTTCGCGTAATAGTTCGCGCTGCTGGCACGCGGCCCCGCGCCGGTCGCTCACCTCCTTGACCACGACGAGCGTCTCGCCCACGTGCAGCGTCCTCGTCTTGTCCGTCACCTGCTCGGGATCGTCCGGGTGGGCCAGGTGCGCCTTGAGCGGCTCGCGCACCAGGCACGTGTCCGGCGAGCGGCGCATCAGCTCGGCGACGCTCTCGAAGCAGCGCGACGCCCGGCCGTCCTCGGAGAGGATCTCGAACCAGCCCCGGTAGCCGTCCGGGATGGCCAGCCGCGGGCCGATGGCCACCACGCGCTGCCGGTTCTCCTTGAACTTGACGCACTGGGCGCTGATGCGCAGCCGCGCGCCCAGCGGCGACAGGAACACCACGCTGCTCAGGCCCGGCGAGGAGAGCGAGGGGACGCCCACGTGACGGTGCTGGCCCCGCACCACGCGCGCCACCTGTGGGTGTGGTCCAATCGAGGAAATCACGCGAAGGAGAGAGAGAGAGATGCAAATGAGAGAAAGGCAGGGAAGTTGAGCAGTGTTAGAACCTCCGGTTTGCTACCCTGCACTAGGGGAAGGGAAAGCAAATACGGAAAGCAGAGCGGTGACAAAAATAAAAGCGTGAGAAAAGAAATGAAAAGGGACGGAATGGGATCATCATAGTCTTTCTAATAGGCCACTGCCACGCAGAAAGGTCAACAACGCCTCGACCGACTTTCGCTGCGACGACAGTTGATGTCGGCATACCAAGACTGACTGTTCTGAAAGTTGGCCTGTCGTCAAGGCGTGCCAACGCGGTCGCTGGTGACAGCCGTTGTGCGCTATATTGAGGAACCACGCGACGTGCGGTTACATAGTATAGGGGATGTACACACATGCACCGGCGTCGTCCAGGTTGTCATTTTGTCGCCCAGGCAGCACGGTGAAAAGTTGCGCGTTATCTAGATCCGCGTACATCCGGCAGCACAACGGAAGCTGCGAATAGGGCTACTAAATGGCGTGCGTGACGTCATACGAACACTTCCTACGGGTCGCCCTCCAAGAAACTCCCGTGATGCCTTCGTCACGATTGCTTCCGACACGGGCTTTCTGGTAATAACCCCGTACAAACGGGAGATTTAGAGTTGGTACGCGTCTATCCACATCCTTAACGCCCAATAAATTTAATTAGGGTAGAACGAACTTTACATTCCCGAAGCATATGCGCTGGGAACGAGCTGCCCGAATTGAATGTCAGCGCGTCTTCAATGCCAGTGTACTGGCAAGTGCCTCCGGGCTCTTACGGTTACTCCCATCCTTACTCCACACTACATGTGACGGACGATCACAAAGCCCCCTTGCAAGGTAACATCCATCATCGCCGTTTGGAAAAAAGCGGTGTCTATCTCCCCCTGTGCATCACCCTGCAAAATAATCTACACCCTAAAAAGTTAAAAAGGGTGTAAATGTGTCTATAACTCACACCCTTAGGGTGTCCGTGATATAGCTAACACCCTAAGGGCGTAAGTTATAGACACATTTACACCCTTTTTCACTTTTAGGGTGTAAATTATTTTGCAGTGCAGTCGGGCGGTGCACGTATTTCATCAATTGACGCCAACTTTTGAAATTTCTAGTGATCTTCTTATGTGCGTCGCACGCAGGTAAATGTCTAACGCGGCAGATGACAATTGTCGCTGCAGTATACGCAAGCTGAGAAAACCATGAAATGTACTTCAATAAAGTGTTTTTCTCTTTAGCCCCAAATTAAAAAAAATTATAGCACACCAATTCAAGTAGCATTGGGATTCAAAAGCCGTCAGGAAGAAACTGATGTCCAAAAGATGCTGATCAAGCAAGAGAATCGATGCTGGAGCAACCGTAGAGACGTGTGATTCAATATAGTGGCACGCTCTCAGAGCACAAAGAAAATTTACGTCACATGAATTTCATGTGACGGCAAGCTGACACTTGTTATAATTACTGTACAATAACGTAGCCTCTCTATGTATCTTTCATCTTTATCACCATAATTTTCGGTTGTCTGACTATATATGGAAGAACACTAAAATATTACGCGCTTTATTACCTATATTGTTCATGAACAGCGATCATCATCAGTCTCGCACGCACTTCGTTCATTCAACACACATACTAGGCTCGGCCCTATCCTGTCAGAAACACGACGGGACGCCGAGACCCGAGAGTTGTTCCTGACGAGATAGTGTACATTGTGGAGTAATTTACACTCTTAAAAGTAAAAAGGTGTAAATGTGTCTCTAACTCCCCCTTTAGGGTGTCGGTTATCACACCCTAAGATTGCGAGTTATGGACACATTTACACCCTTTCTCAATTTTAAGGGTGTAAATTAACACGCAAGATTACCGCACGGACGAGATAAACCCTGAAAGGTAATGTAAAAGAAAAAAGAAGTTAGGGTAAAACCAGGCTGTCCGATTCATCCAGTGATACCTGATTTTGCGACCTGCCGATATATACATAAGTAAGTGGTTACCTGGGGCTCAGGAAACTTCTGCATGAACTCCTGCAGGGGCACGCCGGCGTCGTCCCAGCGCACGGCCGAGAGGAAGACGCTGGCGTCGCTGCCCGACATGCTGCTGCTGCTCTCGGATTTCGGACCCAGCTTGACCGCGTCGAGGTGGTGAAACGAACACCGGGACGGGACGTCCGAGGCAGGGAGTGCGACGACTCCCCCCGCTGGGTTTCCACTGGCGGCGCCGGCTTAACCCTGCAGACAACAAACCGTCGGCACCGTCAGCGTCGAACATGTTTCTAAGCCGTTGCACTCGAGAACGCACAGCTCGGGTGCGACGAGACTGATGTACGATTTACTTATTTCTTCTATTCGATACCTGGGTCCGTATTCGCAAAGAAGCTCTTACGCAAAGATATATAGTTCGCAAGAGCAAATTGTAGCCAGCCCCGGTGCTGAGAATATATATAAACGAAGGCGGCGGGCCAGTGGCCACAGTGTATGACCAAGTTGTCTCGCGTATCCACAAACGATTCGAGCCACAACCAGTGTAAGGTTATTGAACCCGTCATCCAAGCCCGGCATCCTGTCTATGCATTCGGTTCCGGTACATAGGCCAGCTGGCGCAACCAAGCGTTCCTTGCAGGTAATAAACACAGGAAAGATAGAACCGAGAAAACGGAATGGTGGCCAAACGTTGTGTTCGCACCGAACATATCATGTCGCATAAGGATGTTACATAGCGTCCGATTCCTGTTTACACGTGACGAATGGCTCGACAAGCACCATCGATGAAGCAACGACGCAAGCAGTGCAAGCAGAAGGCATTTATGGGCCGAGCAAGGAAATGGGACCGTTTGTTCACTGCGAGCACACTGGAAATAGTGGCAATACGTGCACTCGCACTTTGAAGCGAAGAGTGGGACGGGTGTATCCCGGACAAGAACGAAGACGAGGAAATATCCACTTTTGCGTGCGTGCCACGTTGTGATGAAAAAAAAACGTATAATAATCATTACGAAAGTAAAGTAGGGCACTCTGCGTGCAGCGACACGCAACTAAGTCAACGAGGCAGTCGAGCGCGCTGTGAAACGTCCTGTAATTTTATTTTCGAACTCACGTTCAAACATCTGGTATGTTTGCAGGAGAGGCAAAGGCAAACGCGTCAAGAGAGGTAACACGGCGACAGTGTGAAAAGTATATCTAGAGCATGATCCGCAGCTCCTATTTCACAACGGACATTAAGTAAAGAGGTAGGGGTTTTTCTTTTTTTTTTTTGATGCGCTTGAACGACGTTAGGCAGAGAGCTTCAGCACAGCGCATGCCCCAAGTCTTTGCGCACGGCCCAACATAGCGAGTGCAGAACACGCATGGGCAAAACACCACGGGGCGTTTTAAGGATTGAGAACGTAGTCTAGATTATGGATCGAGCTTTGCAGGTTCAGTGTGGCTTGCTAGTTATGGCGTGAAAAACGCGGCGGCGCCCAGGGAACCTGGTTTGATCCGGAATTAACGCCTTCGAAAGTTGCTTCCCTTCTCCACCCACCTCCTCTCTCCTATTTCGCAAGAAATAGGAGAGAGGAGATGTTAGACGCCGAACACGCGAAAGTGTTCGGCATCCGTATTATGGGAGAATTTTTTTTCGTTCCCATTTCTATTGATTTCTTAAAGGCCTCTGCTACGAATAGGTGAAATTTGGTAGAACGAAGGCTTGGCACCTTGCCAGCCCATGACGAATAAAAGTATTAAAAGTGAAAGGGATAGTGATGGTTCTTTTTTTTTCGCCACCATGCCAGGGGGGTATTCTGTAAGAGTTCGCCTATAGTGGACTGTCCATTTCGGCCGCTGCGGATTGGATGCAGCTGTACGAGCGAGGAGGAGACGGGCAGCCCTAGCCAATCAGCAGCGGCCGAAATGGACCATCCACTAGGTGGAATCTTACGGAATACCCCCGCCCCCCACCCGACCCACACCCCCCGAAGGCGCACAAGGGTTATACCGTATAAGCGACGCGGAACGCGTGGCTGCATGAACTGGAAAGGTCGCATGCCGTTTGGGCATGTCTGTACCCCAACGGCCGTAAAACTGTCTAATGCCACAGCGCCGCTGCAATAAATGCATTTGTACCAGTGACCAGTTCGAATAGCGAACCCGGACGTGCGTCTGGTTTACCTCTTCGCCTTTCCCCTTCCCACTGTCTATCTCTCTCTTTCTCTCCTATCACGGCGTGAAAACAATCTTTCAATGATTCCGCCCCGTTCTTCACACAGGAGCGATACAAATTTAGAGCCCCACAGCCTTTCGCGCAGTTAATTTATATTTATGACTGGCGGCTGTCGCATATCATGGACAGTTGAGCTAGAAGCGTTACTCTCACATCGTTCTTTCATCTTATCCTTAAGTTCACGCAGAATTACATTTCTTGTTCATACCAGAAAACGTGAGCAACATTCGAAAGTCACATTCAGGAACCGAAAGCGCAATCACGGGATCAAAAATCATACGCGAGAGATTTAACGGTACACGCACACACAAGAAAAAAAAATTAAGGCACACCACTATTTTTTTTTCTTTTGCCATTACACGCGTCACGTGCGCACCGAGGACGCGCAAACTCATTTCGCATGCAAGCGGTACATCGTTTTCACGTTCGCATCGTGGGAGGCACTGCTCGGAAACGCCGCGCCCAACGGTGCAGCGTAGAGCACTGCACGTGCACTGCTCCGCACGGGCGCGCGCATCCGTGTTTAACCACTTCCGCGTTGAGGATGCGCCCCCCCCCTCCCACCCGAATTTATCATCTTCCGGTTCAACAACAACAACCCTCGCAAACGCGATGCAGGAGGTCTCCTCAAAGGAAATGGGACCAGGCTTGTAGTAAAATGGACGACCCTTCCGGTAACGGCTTCGCAAAAGACAATCGCAATGAGTTGCGAAAAACACACACACGCACACATACACACAGCTAGAGAGTGACCGCGGGGAGCGAAAGGCTTGGAACGACGTGCTCCTTCAAGAGCGGATGCGTTGACAGTAATGAGAACGGGGGAAAACGAAAGAAAGCAGAGGTACAGGGAACTCCCACAGAGGGCGCTTTCCGCGTACGTGCTCAGGCCGGCTCTAAATCTCTACAGCGCTGCGCGAATCGGTCTTCGCGTCATTTTGCGTGCGGGCCTCTGTTTAGAGAAAGCCGGGCGATTTCGTTTAAATGTTCAGATATGAGAAAAACGTGTATCGTACAGCATGGTAAACTGCTAATGAGAGCACGCAACTAACATATGCAAGTTAATATTGCGGAGATATGAAGGTAAAAGGCACAATTTTTATGTGCGTTCAGTTGATTACATCAGCCACACGTGCTTTCGACAAAGGCGATTGAATGTCCTGGTTTTTCTGACTTCGTTGCTACTGGGATCGGTCTTCCCTTTAACTGCGAACCGCACTGTACTTTGCTCTGCCTACTTTCGTCGTGTAACTTAACGGCGCCATTGAGAGTGTTGGAATGCAGTGTTCCTATGATCCCGCAATTTAAGCGCGCCCACTAGCACGGTGCCCACCTCTCTCCCTTCCCCATCTTTCATCGCCCCCATCCCTCTCTCATGTATAGGGTCGCAAACCGGTTAAGCTAAACTGGTTAACCTCCCTGCCTTTCCTTCTCCACTTTTTCCTTCCTTCCTTCCTTCCTTCCTTACCGCACATCAACAACTCGAGAAAACGTGAGGCAGGAGGTCTTCTCGGTAGAGAATGTGAACGGGCACAGAACGTTTGAAAGGTTCGTAAAACATAATCACAAATAACGAGTTAAGAAAAAACAATAATAACTTCGCAGTGGCAGAGCGAAAGCCTCCAAATGTTGCGCTCCTCCGAAAGCGATGCATTGACAGGAACGAGGAGGTAAGTGACAAGAAACAGAGATCTGACAGACCCTTTCGTAGGGGTCGCCTCCTACCTACGTGCCTCGGGCCTATAGCAGCTCTACTGCCGTAAAACGGTACATCGCTGGGCCAGTTCTCGGTAGAAAGTAGCACTAAAAAATGACACTAAATATATTTTTACTGGTGAACTGATCTTTCAAAGCTGTATTACCATTCATTTGGCGGGAAAACGCCCATTTTTACTGCGGAAGACGAAAAATAAAATTGCTGGGTTCTTTTATTTTTTCGCTTTCTGCGCCGAAACCTCAGCGCCAGTTGGTCAGCACGTGACGTCAGAGATTTCAATGTATCGTCTAGTATGGGATCGCTTAAGAGGCAGTATAAATTCCTCGAAAGTTAAAGGTCCTCATTCGCTGGCGCAAAGTACACGTGACAGCGCACCTCCAGTAGGCTGGCAAATCACAGCATTTCCGTCGTTTCCTTTTTAAGAACTGGTCAAGTATGCCACCCACCATTTCCGCTGTCCAAAAATGCTATATTAAACGCAGTGGCCAATCATCGTTCTCACGTAGCGGCTGCTTCGGTGATCGACCGCATATTGAAAGTGATTAAACACGGTATATGACAACCCGCTCCAGCGGGCCAGAAACGCAATACGGTAGGTGAAGTTGCCAGCCAATCACCGTGTCCAAGTAAACACCATAAAGGAAGTGAGCGGTCGGTCTATTACTGCTCTCATAGTGTCGGATGCTTCGCGAACGTGATACGTCATCGGCCATCGCCGGTTCTTCGTCCCGGGCTGCAGCCAACAATAGCTGGTCATTCCCGAAAACAAACAGCACAGCCCTCGACGGGCGATAACCGATCAAGCGTAACTCTGACGCGCGCCAGCAGCACTGCTATTACGACTGGGATCTTCATTATATTCCATTGCCCCCTTCCCTTTAAACAGGGATAAATAAAGTTTTTCATCATCATCATCATCATTAGGACCGTAAACTGAGCAAGCAAGTTGGTATATGCACACACCTAGTGATTTGCGAAGCGCTCACCAAACACGAAATTAGAGCAAAGGTACTGCACAGGCCACGCCCTAACAGCAGCTATGGCTTATTGGAAGAGCGCTGCCATATACGTACACTTTGGCATTGGAAACATCAGAAAAAGCAGGTACGCCATAACACCGCGAAACTCTTAAAGGGGGGGCGCACAGTTGGGAGTCAGCGAGTGTCGTGTGCACAACCCTTACCATAGTTTCGTTTTTCGGAAGCGCCGCACAAATCTCATTAATGGTATCTAGCGCGAACACGGGTAGGTCAAGTCGGACGATTCGGCCAAAATGGCTATGCCCTAACTAATGGGACGTTGCACAAGATACTGCATGCATCCGACACTAACGGCATGTAGGGGGGAGCGAGCTATAAGGACAAGGACGAGTTAGAACTCCAGATCAATTAACCGGGCAGTCAGTCATTGTCTCCGTAGGGTGTCACACATAGGGTGCCATTAGCGGTCATAAAAAATCAAGGCGAGCCTGCCGCCAAAATTCCAATGTCAGAGTTTCTTTTTTTTTTTTTCGCACGCCGCACGGCTCAATAATTACGTTACTGATCGAAACGATGCACTTTCGCTCATTAACACGCTGTACAGGACATTCATTACCACTTCGCGAAGATGAACCGACTAGCTTCGACCAACTAAATTAGCTCCGTAGTTATTCCTCACCCATGTGAGCGGTTCTTGCACAGCAGGGTACATGTGGGTCGGCTAATGGTTTTCGACCGCCCGCTGCCTCAGAGCCACAAAAGTAGCTTGGCAGTTCGAACAGATGAACAGCCATTTAATTACAGGAAGGCAAAAAAAAAGTTCACAAAAGAGAAACCACGGAATGGAAACACAGAGGGCAAAGAGAACGAGGAAGAATAGATAGATAGATAGATAGATAGATAGATAGATAGATAGATAGATAGATAGATAGATAGATAGATAGATAGATAGATAGATAGATAGATAGATAGATAGATAGATAGATAGATAGATAGATAGATAGATAGATAGATAGATAGATAGATAGATAGATAGATAGATAGATAGATAGATAGATAGATAGATAGATAGATAGATAGATAGATAGATAGATAGATAGATAGATAGATAGATAGATAGATAGATAGATAGATAGATAGATAGATAGATAGATAGATAGATAGATAGATAGATAGATAGATAGAAACTAAAATTTACTGCCTCGCTAAAGACCCTCAGCCGCGGAGGAGCCAGTCAGGACGGTGAGCGGTGACGTTTCGGGTCGGCCAGCTCGTTTTACTCTCATAAAGTGTGCATTAAACGAAAGAAAGAAAGAAAGAAAGAAAGAAAAAAAGAAAGAAAGAAAGAAAGAAAGAAAGAAAGAAAGAAAGAAAGAAAGAAAGAAAGAAAGAAAGAAAGAAAGAAAGAAAGAAAGGAGAACAGCGGGCATAGATAAAGACGGCGCGACTGCGTGATGCCAGAATTAATGGATCTTTAAACGGAGACCACCGGCCGCGAAGCACAGAGGAGACCCCTTCCGCGGCCATCAAGGCTCGCGTTGTACACGGCGAGATAGATCGCCTGACGTGACGTACTCCAGAAGCGAGAG